>NW_006921773.1:6409801-6422591 GCF_000298275.1 Orycteropus afer afer | reverse complement strand
AGCAACAATACTTTAGACCAGGAGCTCTGGTAGCATAGTGCGTAAGGAACTTGATTGCTAGCCAGAAGTTTGGCGGTTCAAACCCACCAGCCACTCCTCGGAAGGAAGATGGGGTAATCTACTTCTGTAGTGATACTGCCTTGGAAACCCAAGAAGGGCTCACTATGAAACGGGTCCGACTTGATGGCACATAGTAGCAACAACAATTCTTTAGACTGCTGATATCACCTAGAGATGAGAATTACCAAACTTTTTTTTCTCATTTCCTTTACGTATCTTCATGACCTTCCATTTGGAATATAATCTCTAATATTTTGAAGTCTTGCTAAAATTTACATAAATTTTACATAACATTCTTAAACTGTGAAGAAGAATAAAAATGCACCCTGAATATATGCCCTAGAACACTCCACTCAACTAACTGAAAACCTCATTTTTGCATTGCGTTTAATGTAGCATGGGTTTAAGATTTCTCTTTTCTAGGTAACATATACTTGGCCAACTCTACATAATAAATCCCAGGTCTACTCCTTTACTTGCTTCTACTTCTCCTCTAAGTTTTCTATGTATCAACTTAAACAGATCCTGCCCTGCCGTGTCTTCAGAAGATAGAGTGAGTAGTGCATAGGGGCTTCGGGATTCACCTTTCATCTTGTTGTTATTATGTGCTGTGGAGTCAGACCTGACTGACAGCGACCCCTCCTTGTGTTTCCGAGGCAGTATCACTAAGTAAGTAGATTGCCCAACCTTCCTTCTGAGGAGTGGCTGGTGGGTGTGATTCGCCAGCCTTCTGGTTAGCAGTCAAGTGCCTTAGGCACTACGATACCAGAACTCCTACCTTTCATCTGGTCCTTACATTTTGCAACATCTCAGGAAAGGGATACTTTCCCCTCTTTCCTCTTACTGCCAGTGGCTCACAACCAGATCTGTCCTGTTCATAATAGTGTCCTATTCAGATTAGTTCAGTTTTGAAAATGAGAGTGCAAGAGAGACAGGGAGAGAGACTGTGAAGATGAGAAACAGGGCAGTGTTAAAGTATCTTTTTTTTTTTTTTTTTTATTAACATATAATTAGAAAGAACAGACTTTTAGGATGCAATTTGCTAGAGGGAAAATCCAGAAGTACTTTATCCAGCAGGATTTTGTGTGGCTTAACTAATTTTTTTTTCAATTAAATAATTATAATTACATTTTAATCAGTAGATGGAAGTTTTAAAATGAAAGTGCTCTTTAATATTCACTTTATTCATAATTAGTTTTTTTTAAAAAAAATCTTTTTAATCATGAGAAAAATTAATGTGACTTTTGTAGTTCTGGGAATTAATTATAATAATTCCATTGAAATGAAAGACAATAGCACTTTGCCTTGAGACCTTTTCTTTTTTTTTTTCCTTTATAAAGTCCATTAAGGACATTAATGTGGTGGTAGGTATCTAATCAAACACTAAAATATTATCACACTTTTAAGAAGTGTCATCAGCTGAACAGAGGGGAGCAATAGTAACACAGAGTTCAAATGACCCTTCCTCAGGATTATTGTTGTTGTTAGGTGCTCTTGAGTTGGTTCTGACTCATAGAGACTCTATGTACAACAGAATGAAACACTGCCTAGTCACGTGCCATCCTCACAACACTTGCTATATTTGAGCCCATCATTGCAACCACTGTGTCAATCCATCTTGTTGAGGGTTTCTCCTTTTTTGCTGACCTTCCATTTTATCTTCTCCAGGGAATGGTCCCTTCTGACAACATGGCCAAAATCAATGAGACAAATTCTGGCCATTCTTGCTTCCAAGGAGCGATTGAGCTGCTCTTTTTCCAGTACAGATTTGTTAATTTTGCTGGCAGTTCATAGTATTTTCAGTATTTTTCACCAACACCACAATTCAAAAGCATCAACTGTTTTTCAGACTTCCTTATTCATTATCCAGCTTTCACATTGATGTGAGGCGATTGAAAATGCCATGGCTTGAGTTAGGTACACCTTAGTCTTCAAAGTGACATCTTTGACCTTCAAAACTTTAAAGAGGTCTTTTGGAGCAGATTTGCCCAATGAAATACCATGTCTGATTTCTTAACTGCTGCTTCCATTGGTGTTGATTGTGTATCTAAGTAAAATAAAATCTTTGACAACTTCAAACTTTTATTCATTTATCACGATGCTGCTTATTGGTCCAGTTGTAAGGATTTCCATTTTCTTTACATTGAGGTGTAAGGCAAACTGCCAACTATAGTCTACAACCTTTATCAGTAAGCACTTCAAGTCATCTTCACTTTCAGCAAGCAAGGTTGTGTCGTCTGCATAACAAAGAATGTTCATGAGTCTTCCTCCAATCCTGATGCCACGTTCTTCTTCATGTAGTCCAGTGTCTTGGATTATTTGCTCAGCATATAAATTAAATAAATATGGTGAAATGATACAGCCTTGACACATACCCTTCCTGATTTCAAACCATGCAGTATCCCTTGTTCTGTTTGAACAACAGCTTCCTTGCCTATGTACAGGGTCCTCATGAACAAGGTTAAGTGCTCTGAAATTCCCATTCTTTGCAATGTTATCCATAATTTGTTATGATCAACACAATCAAATGTTTTTGCACAGTCAATAAAACACAAGTAAACTTCCTTCTGATATTCTTTGCTTTCCACCAAGAACCATTTGACATCAGCAATGGTATTCCTCATTCCACATCCTCTTCTGAATCCAGCTTGTATTTCTGGAAGTTCCCTGTCAACACACTGTTGCAACCTTTGTTGAATAATCATCAGCAAAATTTTATTTGCGTGTGATATTAATGATAGTTCTATAACTTTCACATTCTGTTGGATCACTTTTCTTTGAGATGGGTACAAATGAGGATCACTTCCAGTCAGTTGGCCAGGTAGCTGTATTCCAAATTACTTGTCATAGATAAGTAAGTGCCCCTAGAGCAGCATCTGTTCATTGAAACATCTCAACAGGTATTCGGACAATTCTTGGAGCCTTGCTTTTTGCCAATTTCTTCAGTGCAGCTTTAACTTCTTCCTTCAATACAATTTGTTCTTGATCATATGCCACTTCTTGAAATAGCTGAGCATCGACCAATTCTTTTTGTGTGGTGACTCTGTATATTCCTTCCATCTTCTTTTGATGCTTCCTGCATCATTCAATGTTTTGCCCGTAGAATCCTTGAGTATTGGAACTCGAGGCTTGATTTTTTTCCTTCAGTTCTTTTAGCTTGAGAAATGCTAAGTGTGTTCTTCCCTTTTCGTTTTCTAGCTCCAAGTCTTTGCACATTTCATTATAATAATTGACTTTGTCTTCTCTAACTGCCCTTCAAAATCTTCTGTTAATTTCTTCCAGTTGCTTTAGCTAATAATCTCCATTCAAGAACAAGTTTCAGACATCCATTTTGATCTTTTCTTCCTTTCCCGTCTTTTTAATGACCTTTTACTTTCTTCATCTATGATGTTCTTGATGTCATTCCACAGCCTATCTGGTTTTCAGTCATTGGTGTTGAATACATCAAATCTATTCTTCAGATTGTCTCTAAATTCAGGTGGGATAAAATCAAGGTCATATTGAGCTCTTGTGGATTTGTTTTAATTTTCTTCAGCTTCAACTTGAACTTGCATATGAGTAACTGATGGTCTGTTCCACAGTCAGCTCCTGGCCTTGTTTTGGATGGAGACATTGAGCTTTTCCATCATCTGTTTCCACAGATGTCATCGATCTGATTTTTGTGTATTCCATGTGGTGAAGTCCACATGTATAGCCATTGTTTATGTTGTTGGAAAAAGGCAATAAATTTAGCAATAAATAAGTCTTTGGTCTTGCAAAATTCTATCATGTGATCTCTGGCATCATTTCTATCACCAAGGCTATATTTTCTAACCATTGACGATTATTCTTTGTTTCCAACTTTTTCATTTCAATTACCAATAATTAATACATCTTGATTGCATGTTTGGTCAATTTCAGAGTGCAGAAGTTGGTAAAAATCTTCAATTTCTTCCTCTTTGGTTTTAGTGGTTTGTGAGTAAATTGGAATGACAGCAGTATTAATTGCTCTTCCTAGTAGATGTATGGATATTATCCTATCACTGACAGCATTGTACTTCAGGATAGATCTCAAAACATTCTTTGTGGTGATGAATGCTATGCCATTACTCTTCTATTTGTCATTCCTAGCATAGTAGATCATATGATTACCTGATTCAAAATGGCCAATACTATTTCAGCTCACTAATGCTAAGCATATCGATCTTTATACATTCCATTTCATTTTTGACAACATCTCATTCTCCTAGGTTCATACTTCATACATTCTACATTACAATTATTAATGGCTGTTTGCAGCTGTTTCTTCCCCTTTTGAGTTGTGCCCATTAACAAATTAGGGTTTCCAGAGCTTTACTCCATCCATGTCATTAAGGTGAACGCTACTTTGAGGAGGCAGCTCTTCCCCAGTCATATTTTGAGTGTCTTCTAACCTAAGGGACTCACCTTCCAGCACCATATCAGACAATGATTCACTGCTATTTATAAAATTATCACTGACCAGTTTTTTTCATCAGTGCATGGTCCCATCCTTTTTCCCATTTGATCTTAGTCTGGATGCTCCACTGAAACTTGTCTACCATGGGTGACCCTGCTGGTATTTGAAATACCAGTGGCATAACTTCTAGCCTCACAGCAACCCTCAAGTTACCATAGTATGACAAACTGGAAAACAGATGTTGGAAGACAGGATTAATGCAGCAGAATTTGAGAATATTAAAATTCAAATTATCAGTAAGACTTAATATGTTGTTGCATTACAAGAAACCATGTGGCCATGAAAAATGAACAACTAAAGAATGAGAGTGGTTAGTATGAAACTTTGTTCCTGAAATTAATCAGAAGCCCATGCATATAATGAACACAATGCACCTTGCCACCAAAAACTAGTGAATTAACTGGAAAAGTATCTAATAATTCAAATGAATAATTTAAAAATTAAGAAAAAAGAAACATGGAAGATGTATATCAGAGTTTTGATGTCTATGTACTTGGATATCTACAAAAATAACATGAGATAAATAGAGTTAATAATTTAGGAATAATACAAGACCCTTTTCTTGAATTGAAAGAAAGACCTAAGTTTATAGATTGTAAAACTCCTAATTAAATTATAAACCTTCAGGAAAAAATTAATTTTATAAATTCATACAGTAAGAAAAAGAAAGAGAACAAGCAAATAAGAAAAGAGGAGTGAGAAAAAGTGAGATAGAAAGAAAGCAACCTGCAACTTGATTTTATATTGGCAACATGAAATGCTAGAAGATAGTTCAGCAATATCCATGGGGAGTTCTAAGAAGAAAATATTCACAGCTCTAGAATGCATCTAGGTAAGTCTGCATCTGCAGTTTCACCTGAGGTAGTAAGATATAAAAAATATGGTATTCCAAAGAGCTGTGATCAAAATGCTTCAGATTTTGAGCCGGATCAAAATGGAAATAAGTCAACGGCTTTAGCTGGAAAAATGTTTGCATAATACTTGAATTCCTCATTCATACTGAGTCAAATAGAGTTGGGGTGTGTAGTGAAATAAAGAGGGTATTTTGGAGGTAGCTGTTTGTGTGCTGAGTCTAATCTCCATCAAGGGGACTGCAGCATGGGATCTTATCTCTCAGTCTAATGAGAGCAGTCAATGAAATTCATCAGAAGAGAATTAATGCATGAAATAAAAACCTTTAACAATTTTAAATGTGCTTTCTCATTGAACTTCATGAATTTATTATTGGCCCTCTCTGGCAGTGACAGCCTCGCCTGCCCTTCGGCTGTGGACCTGCCATGCCATGCTGGGTCAGATAAAGGGCTCGTACGTGCACACCTCTGCTTCACGTGGCTGCACACTTGGCCATGGCAAGGAGATCCTGGTGCCCTGGAGCCATCTATATCAGTTGCTAACATTTGTCAACATGTTCAACGTGGCAAGTGAGAGCTCAGTCCTTGTCCCACAGCTCTAGGTGGTCCACAGGAGGTTGTCTGCTCCTTACAGGATTGAAGCTCCAATGACAAGGGCTAGAAGCTAGACATGCACCTGTGCAAGTGAAGACTGTGGCATAGCCTTCATCAAGGACTGCCATCTGAGTGGCACATCTTGACTCACACCAGAGAAAAGCCATTTGTTTGTAAAGTTAGTGGTTGTGATCAGAAATTCAAAAACAACTTGAAGAAAAATTTTGGATGGAGATTTCAAAATCTGCAAAGACAGTATGCATGTGATTTTAAAGTTAGTAATTGAGCTTCTAACCAAAAGGATTGAGGTGGTTCAACCCACCATCTTTGGCAGAAGAGAGATGAGGCAGTCTGCTTCTGTAAAGATTTACATCCATGGAAACCCTATGGAACAATTGTGCTCTGTCCTATAGGGTCACTATGAGTCAGACTTGACTTGATGGCTGTGGCTCAGGTTTGGCTTTGGAAAATATCCTTTAAGAAACATTAGCAGCTGAAAGTCCATCAGTGCCAGCATGCCAATAACACTTTGTGTCTGTGTTAGACTGGGTTCTCTAGATAAACAAAAACCAGTAAAGCTTATATATATATATATATATATATAGAGAGAGAGAGAGAGAGAGAGAGAGAGAGAGATTTATCTTAGGAAAATGGCTCACACACTTATAGAAGCTGGAAAGTCCAAAGTTCCTGGATCAAACATCAAACTGGAAGATTTTCCTGACTCTTGCAGTCACAGGGGCTGAGGAACTCAAGGCTGGCAGGCAGTAAGTACACTGGCTGTTGACTCCAAAGAATGATGAATCCAAGATCTCCAGACCGAATGGTGGATTGTTCACTCACAGACAGCTGTAGGCAGCACAACAGAATCCCGATCCACAGAGGAATGTCTCTTTTCCCAGGACGTCCATAGATATACTGGAAGAAGGCTACACCCCTAGGGAAACTCCCTTTCAACCAGTTGGCTGCTCAAAACATAATCATCTGATCCCATCATGGGAATAACCACAACACAACAGCTTAAACCACACAGAATTGTGGTCCTGCCAAGTTGACACACAGTTCCAACTATCACAGTGTCATCCAGCACGTTGAAATGATAGGGAAAGTCCATAAGTGCTACATATGACAAAAAGGATATTCCTTTATGGCAAAAACAGATGGAGCTTCTGAAACTCATGAGAGATACTCATAAAGAGGAAACCAGGTGTGAAGCATGCTGGAAAACATTCAAATGCAAAAGATTATCTTAAGTTACACATGAAAACGCATGCCTCAGAAAGAGATGTGTGTCCATGGAAGAACCTACACCACAGTCTTTAACCTCCAGTGCTATCTTCTCTCTTGTCATGAGGAAAAGCTCCCATTTCTGTGTGAACATACTGGCTGTGGAAAGGTTTGTAATGAAAAAAATTCTCACTAGTTGTTTTGTTCTCCATGATCCTGACAGGAATAAAATGAAGATCAAAGTAAAACCATCTAGTGAATAATGGAGTTTGGCCTCTCATCTCAGTGTGTATATCCCTCCTAAAAAAAAAAAAAAAAAAAAAAACAAGAACAAGGATTACCTTTGTCTAAAATTGGAGAGCAGCTTCACTGTATGTACAGAATAAGGTGCTATGGTCACTTGGGATCCTAACCTTCAGCTAAAGATCAGATTGTGCTGTAGAAAGAACAGACCAAATAGCTGAGCTTTTTTTCCTTCCCTCTCAGAACCATATTTATCTTCATGAAAACCACAGACTCTGAAGAAAAATATATTACTAATAAAATATAAGCAGACAATCAGGGAAAAGGAGAAATAGAAAACTATGAATTCTCAGTACAAAAAAAAAAAATTAACAAAGTAAAGCAAGCACACATATTTATATTCTCACATAATTGATGTTTCTGTCCATAACTTGAATCTGATAGACTGGTGTCTGATTCCTGGAAAATCTAAAAGGTAAAATCAGGCTACACAATGTCTCTGATGATGGAGATAGTAGTAATGAAGGTGAGATGGTAGCCTGCAATCTCAGAGTTTGTTGGAGCAAAGAATCCAGGTTTCCAATGCATCAGAAGAACATCATATATGAAATAAAGCTAAGGTGCTATCCTTAGCTGTTCAGGCAAGAATCAGAAGTGAGAAGCTGAATATAACCCCGATTTCCAAAAAGATGTAGGAGTAAGTGATCAATAAGTGGAGTCCATACCACCTGAATTAAGAGAACAGTTGGTGAGAGATATGAAGCAATGTTCAAGGAATATCTCCTTTGAAGCACCATATTTGTTCCAGACAAGTATAAATATCTCTTCTTATAGTTCTTCTTACCCAGTATTAATTAGAATAGGTAACACTAGCTACCATAACCATCTTCCCATCTAAGTAGTTTCATACAATAATGATTATTTCTCACTCCCACCATAGTTCAATTGGGTGTTGGATGAGCAACCTTCCATCTGTTGATCAAGGAAATCAGCCTGCTTGCTTTTATTGACTCTGTATTGGATTATCTACATTTAACCTAGACATGAGGAAACAAGAATATGGAGAGAGCAGACCCAAGGAACCCCTGTCTTCAATACCTCATACTGCTTTTGAGCATATCACTTCAGTATGCATTCCAATGACAGGAACTAATCCTATATCCCACCTACATGAAGGGAAGCAGGATGTCCAGAAAGAAGACACTAGCTAGTGTCTTCCAGCCCTGTTCTCCCAAGATCCAGCCACCAATGGAGTTGAGAATTGAGGGAGGAGGAATTGAGGGACGGAGCAGAAACCTTTCTGCCCATAATTCTTTTCACTTGTAGCAACCCTGAGTTGTAGGAGGGGGAGTAGTGGTAACATTAAAAGAATTTAGAAGCTTTGACTAGTACATGAAATTGGGAATTTTATGTAGCCAATTAAGATAATGATTTGTATTTTGACATAATTTCATGGATTTCCATTGCATAAAAGCAACTATAAAGGCTTTTCATTGGGATAAAACTAACTGTACCGAGCAAAGATGAAGGGAGAGTGGAGAAATAAACCTACACTGCATTGTGATTGTATCCCATTAATTGAGTTAGTATAATATATTGGTTACATTAATTATTCTTAATTTACTTGAGACATTAACTGGCATATTTTGTTCCTCTCCCCTGTGACTACCTTAATTCGTATCTAGAGGCCCTGGACTTCTATTAATTCCAGAGGGAGATGCCAGTTCGCAGTCCTAGGAAAAAGATGACAGATTCTTGATTTCTGTGCTATCCAAGTGTGGGACAGAAAAGACTGTTTAAGGAAGACAAAAAAGTATAACACGTTTTCCATTCTTTCTTATCCCTGCCGCCATACACACACATACACACACACACACACAGAAGCTCTGGAAGAAGAATGGAGTTAGAAATAATGTAAAGACCTAGTTCCTCTTATCATTATGAATCTGACAGGGTATGACTTAATAGATTTCTCATTAATATTTAGGGCATATGTTCAAAAATATATGCTTTTTTTCTTAAAAAAATAACTTTTGTTCTGTATTCTCATGTGGGATGTTTTGAAGGCAGAAGTCTAGCAGAGGAACTCATTGCCAAAGTCATTGGAAAGGCAGTACAGAGATATTCTTGGGGTTCCTAGGTTTATGAATGGCTGGTTATCTCCCATCTGTTTCCTTGGGCACTGATTTTTGTGAGTATATCCGTGGGACCAAAATGGAATGGAAAAGCAGTTGAGAGAGAGTGACCAAAAAAAAAAAAAAAAATCACTGCAGTTGAGTCATATCCAACTCCCAGCAACCTGTCCTTGGGTTTCTTAGGTGATATCACTATGGAAGTAGATTTCCCAAACTTCCTTCCACGGAGTGGTTGGAGGGTTTGAACCGCAGGCCTTCTGGTTAGCAGTCAAACTCCTTAGGCATTATGCTACCAGAGTTCCTAGAAAGAGTGACAGTGGTCAGCAAAATATTGTCATAGTGTAAGACAAAGGGACCCAGCAACTGCAGGGTGAACAGTAAATGCTAAAATCGCTGAGGAAACAATGGGCTGAGATCTAAGAAGATACTACATCTGGAAAACTGAGGCTATATAAGTCAGGTCAGCAGTAGTAGAAGAGAACAATGCATAGTATATGTCTCTTCTCTAGAGAGGACAACCACAGACCAGATTTCCCCTCATGCTATGATCCTTGTAGGACACCTAGATTTAAATGTCATTCACAGGAAAATTCCAAGAAAAGATGCAGAATCTTTACTTGAGAGATTTGGATCATAGAACTAATTAAATGTGTAACCTAAAAGACGTATTAGGTGAATGGGGCTTTTATGTCCTGACCTTTCGTGTGAGTAGCATATATTCTCCTCACTTTATGTAAAGTGAATCAAAACAGAACTGAGAACTCCATTGCCACTGAACTAGCTTGCCACTCATAAAACTCTTTGCTAGCCAAGCATAAAGGTGCCAGAGAAAATAGTGTTATACAAATAAAAAGTTATTTTGCATATCTATATCAATTATTGTAGAATTTTTATCATTATACATTTATTTAATGGTTTATATACTTTAGAACATATAATTTTGTCATTTAAAGTGAAATTCAAGGTAAAATCCTTAAATAAGACAAGAGATGATTTATATTAATAATAGTACAATTTACAAGTTATTATAATCACAGAAGTTTTCATAGGAGATGTCAGTATGAAGAAATATAATAAGCAGAGGTGTTAGAAATACAAAAGTTAGTAGAGAAGAAAAAATCATTTGCAATTCTTTTTAACACATGCCAGTATTTGAAAGATGAAGTTAGGCAAACAGATAAAGATATGAAAATGGAATTGGCCTGTCAATCTATTACCGAAAAATCAGACATCAAAAACCCTATGGAGCATAGTTGTACTCTGACACACATGGGTCACCAAGATTTAGAACTGTTTTTGATTTATCCAGACCAGACCAGACTCATTGCCGCTGAGTCGGTCCTGACTCATAGCAACCCCTCCTTGGGTTTCTGAGGTGGTATCACTACAGAAGTAGATTGTCCAACCTTCCTTCCAAGGAGTGGCTTGTAGGTTTCAACTGTCAGTCTTCTGGTTAGCAGTCAAATGCCTTAGGCACCATACCAGCTATACTAATTAATAAAATATATTAATGAGTTTATTAATTAATAATGTACTAATTAACAAGCTTTAACTAGAATATTCTAATTAGTAAGTTTTATCTAATAGATAATAGATTTTTAATGCTAAGGCTCAAGGTTGGTGGGCGTGGGGCTTGGAGGCTGCTTTTCCCTTGAGGGCAGCTCTATTTTAAGAGTGGGGCCTAAGGTAGGTGGCCATAGGGCTCAGGGGCTGTTTTTTGCTTGGGGATGGCTCTGTTTTAACGCTGGGGTCTGAGGTAGGTGGGCAAGGGGCTCAGGGGTTGCTTTCACTTGAGGATGGCTCTATTTTAAGGTCAGGGCCTGAGGTAGGTGGGCGCAGAGGGGTTAGGAACTACTAAGGGAGACAAAGGAACCGAGCAATCTACTTCCATAATGATATTGCCTCTGAAATCCAAGGAGGGGTCATTAGGAGTCAGATCTGACTCAATGGCAGTGAGTTGATTTGGCTTTGAAGGGAGACAAACTTGTCTGTCAGTTTGTGGTCCTGTGGTGGCTTGCATGCTAGTGTGAGCCTAGAGGCTATGCCAACGGTGTAAAATGCCAGCAAGATTACCTGTGGTGGACAGGTTTCAGCAGAGCTTCCAGGCTAAGATGGACTCAGAAGAAGTAAGAGGCCATCCACTTCTCAAACAATTGGCCAGTGAAAACCTTATGAATAGCAGTGAAACACTGTCTGATATATTACATATATTACTGGAAAACTTAATGAATAGCCCTGAAACATTGTCTGATATAGTGCTGGAACATGAGCCCATCAGGTCAGAAGGCATTCAAAATTTGACTGGAGAGGAGCTGACTCCTGAGAGTAGAGACATTCTTAACAATATGGATAGAGTAAAGCTTTCAGCACCTCCATTGGCCGATGTGACATGACTTAAAATGAGTAGAAAGAGATGGAAACATCCATTAATAATTGGAACATGGAATGTACCAGGTATAAATCTAGGAAAATTGGAAGTTGTCAAAAATGAAAAGGAATGCATAAAGATTGATATCCTAGGCATTAGCCATATGATCTGCTATGCCAGGAATGACAAATTAAAGAGAAATGGTGTGATTTCATCATCACAAATACTGTGTCAAGATCTGTCCTGAAGTACAATGTTGTCAATGCTAGGATAATATCCATACACCTATGAGGGAGACCAGTTAAAATTACTATTATTCAAATCTATGCATCAACCACCTAAGCCAGAGATGAGAAAATTGAAGATTTCTACCAATTTCTGCAGTCTGAGATTGACCGACCATGCAATGAAAATATGTTGATTATCACTGGTGACTGGAATGCAAAAGTTGGAAACAAAGAAGAGTTACCAGCAGTTAGAAAATATTGCCTTGTTGTTGTTGTTGTTAGTAGCCATCCAGTTACTTCCAAATCACAGTGACCCTATGCACAGCAGAATGAAACACTGCCCGGTCCTGAGCCAGCTCCATGCTTCTTGCTATACTCGAGCCCATTGCTGCTGCCACTGTGTCAATCTATCTCATTGAGGGCCTTCCCCTATTTTGTTGAGCCTCCACCTTACCAAGCATGACATCCTTCTCCAGGGAATGGTCCCTTCTGACAGCACGACCAAAGTAGGTGAGACGAAGTCTGGCCACTCTTGCCTCCAAAGAACATTCTGGCTGCACTTCCTCCAGGACAGACCTGTTAGTCCTTTTAGCAGTCCATGGTACTTT
>NW_006921773.1:6392525-6407192 GCF_000298275.1 Orycteropus afer afer | reverse complement strand
CATATGGTTGTCTGATGCAAAATTCCCCAAACCTGTCCATTTCAGCTCACTTATGCCTAGAATATCAATCTTTATGCATTCCATTTCATTTTTGACAACTTCCAGTTTTCCAGATACATACTTCATACATTCCATGCTCTGATTATTAATGGATGTTTGCAGTTATTTCTCCTCAATTTGAGTTGTGCCATGTCAGCACATGGAGGTCCTAAAAGACTTACTTTACCCATATCATTATGATTTGGTCTACTCTGATGAGGTAACTCTTTTCAAGTCCTATTTTGAGTGCCTTCTGACCCACAGGGCTCATCTTCCTACACTGTGTCAGACCATGTTTCCAAGCTATTCATAAAGTTGCCCAGTAATATATCAGACAGTGTTTCTCTGCTGTTCATAATGGTTACCCTGGCCAATTTTTGATAAGTGGATGGCCTCCTCTTTCTTCCTAGTCTGTCTTAGTTTGTACTCTGCAGTGAAACCTGTGCACCATGTGCAATTCTGCTGGTGTTTGAAACACCAGTGGCACATCCTCAAGCCTTTTGGCAACATACATTCTCCACAGGATGACAAACTGACACAGAAATTTTTCTCCCTTAGCTGTTGGAAACCTCTGCACCTTCCCCTTACTTAATTTCTACCTGGAATTTGCCACTTTGTGGTTCCTGGCCACTCCCTCCCTTTCCTGGCTCTAGGGGGCTGGAGCCTTGCCTTGCCTCCCTCCTCTTTACCTAGATCCTGCTGCTCTTGAGGTTCCTGGCTTCTCTTGTTCCCTCCCTTTCCTGGCTCTATGGGGCTTGGGGCCTAGGCTTGCCTTCTGACCCTTTTACCTGGGTATCCTCCTGCTGCTGAGGTTCCCAGCCTCTCCTGCTCCCTCACTTTCCTGGCTCTTGGGAGCTTGAGGCCTAGCCTTGCCTCCTGCCCCTTTTACCTGGCTATCCTGCTGCTCCTGAGGTCCCTGGCCTCTCTGATTTATTAATTTCAGATATCTTGTTTTGCCAATGTAAGTGACAACTATGCACACAGATTTCATCAGATGGCATACACAGGAATGAGACTGACTACATCTGTGGCAAGAAGTGATAGAAAAGCTCAATATCTTCAGCCAAAGCAAGGCCAGGAGTTGATTGTGGAACAGACCATCAACTGCTCATATATACATTCAAGTTGAAGTTGATGACAATTAAAACAAGTCCACAAGAGCCAAAATATGACCTTGATAAAATTGCTCCTGCATTTAGAGACCATCTAAAGAATAGATTTGATGCATTGAAGACCAATGACCGAGAACAAGAGGAATTGTGGGATGACATCAAAAACATCATCCACAAAGAATGCAAGAAGTCATTAAAAAGATAAGAAAGGAAGAAAAGAACAAAATGGATGTCAGAAGAGACTCTGAAACTTTCTCTTGAGTGGAGAGTAGCTAAAACAAATGGAGGAAATAACAAGATAAAAAAGCTTAACAGAAGATTCAAAGAGCAGCTCGAGCAGACAAAGCCAATTACTAAAATTAAATATGTGTAAAGACCTGGAGTTAGAAAACCAAAAGGGAAAAACATGCTTGGCATTTCTCAAGCTGAAAGAACTGAAGAAAAAAAATTAAGCTTAGATTCACAATACTGAAAGATTCTATGGGGAAAACATTGAATAATGCAAGAAGCATCAAAAGAAGATGGAAGAAATACAGAGTCACTCAACCAAAAATAATTGGTCAATGTTCATTCATTTCAGGAGGTCGCATATGATCAAGAACCAATGGTATTGAAAGAAGAAGTTGAAGCTGCACTGAAGGAATTGGTGAAGAACAATGCTTCAGGAATTGATGGAATACCCACTGAGATGTTTCAACAAACAGATGCCCAGCTGGAGGCACTCAGTTTGGCTATGCCAAGAGATTTGGAAGACAGCTACCTGGCCAACTGACTGGAAAAGATCCATCTTTGTACCCATTTCAAAGAAAGGTGATCTCAGAGAAGATGGAAATTATCAAACAATATCATTAATATCACAAACAAGTAAAATCTTACTGAAATGGTTACAGCAGTATATTGACAGAGCTTCCTGAAATGCAAACTGGATTCAGGAGAGGATGTGGAATGAGGGATATCATTGCTGATGTCAGATGGATCTTGATTGAAAGCAAAGAATACCAGAACAATGTTTACTTAGGTTTTATTGACTATGCAAAAGCATTCAATTGTGTGTATCGTAACAAATTATAGATAACATTGAGAAGAATGGGATTCCAGAACACTTGATTGTACTCGTGAGGAACCTACACATAGATCAGGAGGCTGTAGCTCAAACAGAACAAGGGGATTCTGCATGGCTCAAAATCAAGAAGGGAGTGCATCAAGGTTGTATCTTTTCTCCATACTTATTCAAGTTGTATGCTGAACAAATAATCCAAGAAGCTGGATTATATGAAGAAGAACACAGCATCAGGATTGGAGGAAGACTTATTGACAACCTGCAATACACAGATGACACAACTTTGCTTACTGAAAGTGAAGATGACTTGAAGCAGTACTGATGAAGTTTAAAGACAACAATCTGCAGTATGGATAACACCTCAATATAAAGAAAACAAAAATCCTCATAACTGTTACAATAAACAGCTTCACAATAAATGGAGAAAAGTTTGAAGTTGTCAAGGACTTCATATGCTTGCTTCTACAATCAACGCCAATGGAAGCAGCAGTCAAGACATCAGATGACATTCTGCATTGAGAAAATCTGCTGCAAAAGACCTCTTTCAATGAAGAGTAAAGATGTATTCCTGAAGTCTAGGGTGTACCCAACCCAAGCCATGGTATTTTCAATCACCCCTTAAGATGTGAGAGCTGGACAATGAATAAGGAAGACCAAAGAAGAACTGATACTTTTGCGTTGTGATGTTAGAAGAATGCTAAAAGTACCATGATCTGCTAAAAGGACTAACAAATCTGTCCTGAAAGAAGTGCAGCCAGATTGCTCCTTGGAAGTGAGAATGGCCAGACTTCATCTCGCCTATTTTAGTTACATTGTCAGAAGGAACCATTCCCTGGAGAAGGATATCATGTTTGGTAAAATGGAGAGTCAATGAAGAAGGCGAAGGCCCTCAATGAGATAGATTGACATAGTGTCTATAACAATGGGCTCAGGTATAGCAATGACCATGAGGCTGGCACAGGACTGGGTGGTGTTTCATTCTGCTGTGCATAGGGTCGCTATGATTCAGAGATGACTCGATGTTACCTAACAACAACAACAACATCTAACAGGTATCTAGAATTCTGTACCATTAGGAAAATATTTTTGAAAGTTGCAGAACGTTATGAATGCATGTAATCAGGATTTGCAATTTATGTTCATTATGTCTGTGTAAGGCTGCAAAGCTCCAGTGTTAATATGGAAAATGTATGACAAACAAATGCAAACAAAAGGCTGTATGACTTATTAATATAAAAGATGATCATATAATATTATAGAAAAATAGAGTAGTAAGTTAAGCAAATATAATAAAGCCAGGATCTTAAAAATACTGTTTCTTTCAAAGTAAACCTTGAATTGTGTTTGTTGTATTCAACCTAGTCACTACACTATAAACTGCAGCCACCAGAATGATCTTAAGTACTCATCCTTTAGTTCCCTTCTCATATGCTCTTTCTCTGAAAGTTTAGAACCTTGGTCTTCCTGCCTTGGCTGCCAGGTCATATGTGCATGCATCAAGAGTTCTTAACACCAACTCATCCCCAGCAGCTATCACATGGTGTTTTATGCAAGATAGTCTCCTGCTGAGTTGACAGTTAATGAATTCTTTCAATCTACTATTCTTACCCCAGGCAAGTTCAAGTCAATGACCAGACTCATAAATTATTTCTCTTTCTTGCTTAATTTCTCTGGCTATGCTTTCCAGCATAATGTTGAATAATTGTTTTATGGTCTATCATATGGTCTATCTTGGAGAATATTCTGTGTGTACTTAAGGAGAATGTACATTTTGATGTTGTTTAGCAGAGTGTTCTCTCTATATTTTCAGGTCTAGATGGTATACAGTGTTGGTCAAGTCCTCTATTTCCTTATTCATATTCTGTTTAAATGTTTCTTCCATTATTGAAAGTGAGATATTGACTTATATAATTATAGAACTGTCCCTTATTTCAATTCTGTCAGTATTCTTCATTTATTTTGAAGATCTGTTGTTTGGTTTATATATATTGATAATTCTAGTATCTTCTTAATGAATATATAATATGATATATAGTATCCTTAATGAATATATAATATGATATATAATATCCTTGGACTTTTGTAACAATTTGACATAGAACATAATTTTCTGTTTATAGTATAAACCAAAAGAAACCAAACTCACTGCTCTTGAGTTGGTTTCAACTCATAGCGACCCCTCCTTGGGTTTCTGAGGCAGTATCTCTATGTAAGTAGACTGCCCAATCTTCCTTCTGAGGAGTGGCTGGTGGGTTTGAACTTCTAGTCTTCTGGTTAGCAGTCAAATGCCTTTGGCACTATGCCACTAGAGCTCCTGTTAATAGAATAGCCACCCCAATTCTCTTTTGTTTACTTTTGGCATGGAATATATTTTCATATCCTTTCACTTTCAATCTATTTATGTTTTTGGATCTAAAGTACATTTCTTACAAACAGATGGATCATATCTGGATAATATTTTTGTGCATTATCCCCATCTCTGTCTTTTAATTGATGACTTTAATCCATTTATATTTATAGTGATTACTGATAATGAATACATTACTTCTACCTTTGTGCTACTTAAGAAGATCTGGTGACATAGCGGGTAAGACATTTAGCTGCTAAGCAGAAGATGAGCAGTTCAAACCCACCAGCTGCTCCACTGGAGGAAGATGAGGCAATCTGTTTCTATAAAGAATTACAGCCTTGGAAACCCAATGGGTGTTGCTGAGTCTTAATTGACTAGATGGGAGGGAGTGCAGAGTATTCCTTTTTGGTTGTTTTATAAATATTCAAAATCAAAGGAATTTATTGCACTCTACTTGGATAACCCACCAACTACTCCATGGAGAAAGATGTGGGAGATTGCATCTGTAAAGATGTCTGTAAAGATGTATAACCTTGGAAATCCTATGAGGCAGTTCTACTCTGTCCTATAAGATTGCTATGAGTAATATTGACTGGATGGCAGTGGATTTGATTTGAGTAGGAGTTACTTTTACCAGAGACCTTTATTTCTTTGCATGCCTTCAAGTTAACCTTTAAGTCTGAAGGATTCTCTTTAGCATTTCCTGTTGTGATGCACATATTTAGCTTTTTTTTTTGGTGAATATCTGATTTCTCCTTTGTTTTCACAGGATAGTTTTGTTGGATATAGAATTCTTGGTTGACAGGTTATTTTTCTTTCTTTCTTTCCACACTTTAAATATTTCATCTCACTGACTTCTCACCTCCATGGTTTCTGATGAGAAATCAGCTGTCAATCTCATTGAGGAATGTGAATGTGTGACAAAAAGCTCTGGTGACATTGTGGTTAAATCACTGAGTTGCTAACAAAAAGGTCAGCAGTTCGAACACACCAGCTGCTCTGTGGGAGAAAGATGAGGCAGTCTGCTTCCATAAAGAGGTACAGCTTTGAAACCCTATGGGAGAGTTCTGCTCTTTCTTGTAGGGTAACTATGAGTTGGAGTCAACTTGATAGCAGTGTTTTTTTGTATGAAAAGTAACTTCTCTTTTAAGTGTTTAAGTTCTGCCTCTGCTTTTGTCTTTTGACTGTTTGATTATAATGTATTTCACTGAGGATCTCTAAGTTTATCCTGCTTGAAGTTTTTTGAGTTTCTCGAATGTGCAGATCTTTCATCAAATTTATGAAATTTTTGGCCATTTTTCTTCAAATATTTTTTATCTGAAGTTTTGTCTCTCACATCTCCATGGATATCTATCCACAGTTATCTGCCACTTAATGTTATGGCAAAAGTTTGAGAATAATCTAATTTTTTGTTCTTTTATTGGTTATATTCTTATTTTATGATTGTAAGATTATTTATCACTGAATTTCAAAAAGTTTGGCACCTATAAATAGATTTTACATTTTTTTCTAGTAAGTCACTTATCCCTAGGCACTCAAAATTGTTTTTAATGGAAAACTTTTGGGCTCTTACATATTGAATGCTGTTCTTGCTTCCTCTACTACTTTATCTTCTAAAACTGTTTTCTTTTTATTTTCACATTTTTATTATTTTCTTCCATTAATTTTATTCTTTATATGACTGGCTAATTTTCTGCTGTCTACTGTGTAAGGGAAGAAACTCTGGTGGTGTGGTGGGTGAAGCATTTGGCTGCTAACCAGAAGGTCAGAGATTCAAAATCACCAGCTCCTCCGTAGGAGAAAGATGAGGCAATCTACCTCCATGAAGATTTGCAGCCTTAGAAACCCAATGGGGGTTCTATGAATTTGAATCGACTTGATGGCAGTGGTTTTTTTTAAAAATTATTATTATTATTTTTTAAGGGTGGATTTTAATTTAGTTCTGTATTTTTCCTCTTTCCTTTTCTTTATGGTCACTTTATTTGTAGCCATTACTAACAAGCCAAAATTTGTAGGATACTGTGATAGTTAGGGTTATGTGTCAATTTGGCTGGGCCTGGTTTTGAGTGGGCAGCTGGATGTAGTTATTCTCTATGGTGAGATTGGTAATTAACTTTATGTTGGAATCTACTGGAGCAGCTGAGTAGCTGCTTTAGGGATGTGGGCTGTTTCTGGAATAAAAGAAGCAACTTTGAGGATGGTCTCCAGTTTTTTGACACACTTGGACTCTGCATGTAGCCAAGTCTTCATACAGGAACCTGCTATGCTCTCCCAACCTTGGGACTTTTAATGGACTTTAATCAATGGCCTGCCATGTGGTTTGATAATATTGGGACTGTGCCTTTTCCCTTGTTGACCTTGGATTTGTCAGCCAGCAGCTGCCTGAGTGAAGGGATGCCTCTAGCTTCAGTAAGGCAGGAGCCTGGCTTTCACCCAGCTCTAGGGCCTGGCACTTGGAACTCAGAATTCTAGCCCCCCAAACTGCAAGAGAATAAATTCCTGTTTGTTAAAGCTATCCCATTTATGGTATATTTTCTATTAGAGCAGCACTAAGTAACCAAAACAGGCACCTTGTGCTTCTTCTTAGTTTGTGTGATGTTCTCAACTAAAAAAAATTGGGTATGGCATGGTTTTCCACCCTGGTATTGGTTAAATACGTAATGTACTTTCATTAGTTTTGACCTAAGGCATTTTATTTGTTCCAGGTAAGGACAAAGCTACCTGGTTCCCCGTGTTTCTTGAAATACTTCCAGGAATATCAATCAAAATGCTATTGAAGATTTTATGCCATGTATCCAAATATTTGATACCAGTCAGGTCAAAGATGGCATTCTGCCATAGTATGACAGACATCCAGATGGTGCTGAAGAAACTCTCTTTCTCTGAAATATCCAAGTGAATAGTAGAGGGGATTTTTATATCCATACTCATTAGTGAGGATTGCTTATTTCCTTTGTAACCACAATTTCTAAGCACTTTTTTTTGTATCTTATTAAAGTCATTAAGAAAAGTTTCAGTGAATAATTTTAAAGATAACTCAAGATATTATTATTTTTTAAATTTATTGTGATTTGAGTGAAAGTTTACAGAAGAAATTTACTTTCCATACAGCAGCTCACATGCACTTTGTCTCAGGACATTGACTTCATTTTCCCACAATGCAATAGTTTTCCTCCCACTTCCTCCCATAGCTACCTATTCCCTGTGTCCTTCCCTCCACGTACTCCTGACCCCAAGCTGTCTGCCTGTACACACACAGCCCTTCTATTCTCCCATGACTGATCTCTCCAAGGAGGGTATCTACCTAATGTAAATTGTTTGGTGGAAGCCACAAGAGTGGGTTCAATTTCAGACCTGAAGGGCCCCTAGGGGCCATAGTCTCAGTGGTTCCATCAGGCTCTATTAGACCAGCAATTCTGGTCTCCCCCCCCCCTTTTTTTTTAAATGGTTGTTTTGAGTTTTGTTCCACATTTTTCTCCCAGTCTGCCCAGGATCTCCTACACAGATCCCCCTCTGAGTGGTTGACAGTGGTAGCTGGGCACCATCTAGTTCTTCTGGTCTCTTAGTTGTATAAGTTGAGAATCACATGGTATACCAGTTTCTTGGACTAATTGTTTCCATGAATCTTTGGTTTCTTTTGTTCTTCTTTGCTCTGGATGAGGAGAGACCCATCATTGCATCTAGTTGGCTGCTTGCAAGCTTTTAAGATGCCTGTTGCTACTTGCCAAAGTAGGATGTGGAACAATGTTTTTATGTAGTATCTTATGTCAATTGAGCTTGATGAGCCCACAGGTCCAACTACTCACTCCCTCTGAGTAGCTGGCTGTGGCCAACAAGTGACTACAATCTTTTCTCTTGTCAGCTCTACTATATACCTGGGAACAGACAAATACACTTTGAAACATTGTCTGCTAACCCTATACATGGTCTTGGGTACACTCACCCCAACTGAGGAGATTTTGAAAAAGCCATTTTTGTTCACTGTGTCATTTTAGATTTAAACAACAACAACAATAAGAGAAAAACTCCTGGCCCATAAGATAGAGCAAGAAATGCTGGGAAATATATAAATACTGTACTTTGATTGTCTTGTGCGTGAAGTATGTGGGAGATATACAGTAATCAGGTGAGTGAAGTAGAGAGGAATTTGAATTCTATTCCACTAATTTGGCTTGTTAAGAAAAAAATAAGTAGAGAATAAGAAACATCACTCTAACAACTTTGTAGAGAATGGATGTAATGAAGGAAGAATGAAGACAGAAAGCTGACTTAAGAAGCAGAAATTGAGGTGAGGGTTTAGCCTGTTGTGATGCCAGTGTGGATGAAGAAGATTGAGAGACCTGGTAAATATTTAGGTGACAAAATAATAATTTATCAATCAACATGCTTTAGGGGAAATATCTGAAATGAGTTTAGGAAAACTTTCAATTTTTGGTCTAAGTAATAAAAGAGATGCTGAAATCAAAAAGGATATAGGAAAAAATAGATTTTGAGGCAATGAAGTTAAGTTGTGGGTGTGGTGGAATACAATGAATTTCCTTTTGGACATAATGAGCTCAAAACAAATATATTATTCCTGTAGAGCTATTTAATTGGATGTCAGATGCATGGGACTACAGTTTCAGAGAGAGTATTTAAATGAAAGTGTAGATTCTGAGGAGGTCTTCAGTACTTGAACACTTGGAGAGAAACCTAGAGAAGATGCCACACACTGTCCTAGGTACATGGAATACAACAGTGAAAAGAGAGACCAGATCATCCTCTGGGGAAAGTTATATTTTACTGGAGGAATAAAAGTAATAACCAAATAGAGAAGTACAGAAGTAATGTAATTTCAGTCCATTATTAAAAAAAAGAAAGAAAGAAAAAGGCTAGTCTCCTGAAGATGCTAAAATTTAAGAATTAAATGAAGGGGAAAAATTATTTGCTAGAAATCAAGAAGAAATAGATCTCAATGTTTGAAGAAAAATCAAGAGGCAAGAGAAGTCACAGTGTCAGAGAGGAGTGTTCAAAAGGATGGATGTTAAATAGTGAACAATCAGTACATTTTTTTGGGGGGGTTTGTTCAAGAGCCTATGGCTCTGCCTTTGAAATCAGAGCAGTCAGAATGATCGCGTGGAATGCTGACTTTGTCATTCTGATTGTTGATTTTCAAATCTCACCACATTTCTGATCTCTCATGCCTGAAAAATTTCAGTGAGTAAAACTGACTAATCCTAAAGGAATTGAAAATTATATATTATTTATTCCAGCTAATTACAGGTATCTCATTTTTCAGCCAAAGATAATCTCGTTCCCTCAAGCAAAAAAAAAAAAAAAAACCCACCAATAACTATATTATGATGCTGTGCTCTTTGAATAATGAAAATACTTTCAGTCACAACAGTTAATTATTCCTGTCTTTTAAATCATCTTAAAAAAATGTGTCCATGCACTTGCTATGATCTTAAAAATACATTAGATTATTCTCTGTTCCTAGAACCTAGTAGAAATTCAGAGTAAAAAAAAAAAATAATAATAATGCAATTGTTTGTCCTTTATGTTTAATGTGATGTTTTGAGATTCTTCTGTGCTTCTTGAACTTGTGCCTCAATTTCATTTTTCAGTTGCTTTTCCATGTTGCTGAGAATAGACTCAAAGTGAGAAGTTTTCATTTTGAATGCACTTGAGATGCAATTTTATTTAGATTCTGTCAGTGTTTATTACTACTGTTAATGCATTTAAGTATGCATAAAAACCCAGTCATTTCCCTTGATTTCTTTTTCATAGGCAAGAATTGTAGTATCAGATTAGTTATTTTCTGAATTAGCTATAAGCCAGGCATAAAGTTTTCTGTGGCATTTATTTATTTATTTTAGAAATGGCAAGGGAACAAGTTTAAAAGTGGAAAGAATCACTTTTTAAAAGATAATTATTTATCTTCTGAGCAAAAGTGCAATAGATAAAGAAATTTGTTCAGCAAGAAAAAAATCTAAACTTTTGTGTTTGCTGCATGATGTGTGATGGAAAATACAAAGGGAAAGTGAGAATCAAAATTCATTTTCTCTAGAAAACTCTGACCATATAGCAATGACAACTATATAATGATTTTTTTTTTTCCTTTTTAAGTTGAGAGGGCATCAGCTGTTCACCTTTTCAAATTCAGGGAAAGGAAGAATAGCTTTTGGATGGAGGTATGCCAGGTTGAACTGGAAAATGCCCACATCATTATTAACAATCATATTGAGGTTAAAAAAAAAAAAAGGTAGCAGTTCTGTTATATCACTTTATATGCTTTCTAATAAAAAATCCCATTAATGTACAAAGGAAACTCTCTGTAGAAAAATAATTCCCAAGAGAAGTTCTCGGGCCATTCATACTTGCTCATTCTAGCCATGTCTGTTAATCTTCTAGTGCTGCATTAGGGAATGATTTTTACTTTTCTCTGAAGTTATTCATTTAGTAAGGGTAGAAAATGGTTCTTATAAAAAATAAAAATGATATAGTTTGGTATTTTGTCAGAAGGCAGAGAAACTACATCCACATCCAGAAGTCCAAGTATCTATAAGGAACTTTGTATCATGAGTAAAGTCGTCCTATATTTTCTACTGAGACTTTAATCCTAAACTTCAAAACTAATATTTACTGCCATGATTGAGCCCCACAGAGAAGCTATTGAAGTATGTTGAGTAAGCATGGGTTACCCTGGCTACAATAACTAACACTGCATCTCTGATTGTTTCTTTCCAAAGTGAAGGAAGGGCACTGATGCCAGAAGCAGTCAGGTTGCCAACAGTGTCTACATGGAACTAGCCTGACTCCTACACCTCAGGCCTTTTTAACTGAGGACAATAGCTTCTGGGCTTAGATGTTAATTGAGAGTAGAAAGTGAAGTGGGGGGAAGAAATTGAGGAGGGAGAGCAAGCAAGTGAGTTTAGGATGATCTTTGACTTTTACATTGTATATCTTTCCACTAAACCAATGCACAAAAAATATGGTCAATCTACTAAACTTTTATTTATTTATTTTTTAAGAGAAATTGTGAAGGAAATGTAAGAGGGTAGGTAGAAAAAAAGCTTTGAATTTCCTGAGTGACTAAACTTCAACACGTATGTTTTTCATAAGTAAGAATCTTCTAATTGGACTTTAATTGAGTGGTACAAATAGGTAATATGCTTGACTATAACCAAAATGTGGGAGGTTCGAAGTGACCCAGAGTGTCTCAGAAGAAAGGCCTGGCTACCTACTTCTGAAAAATAAGCCACGGAAAACCTTGTGGGGCACAGTTTTACTCTCATTCCTGTGTTCATCATGAATTAGAGTTGACTTTATGGCACAGACTTAAACTTGTTTTTTTGGTTGGTTTTAGCCAATATATGGCTCAAGACTTAATAATTACCTGCATACCGATGAAAAATATTAACATTTTATTTTTTCTCTGTATGACTTCTTGTTATTTGCATTTGTAGTCATCTTAATTTCATGGTTTGGAAAGGAAGTTTTTACTTTTTTTTTAATAAGAAGTATATCAGACCATTTTTCACTGTGAAAAACTAGTACTTAGAAGTGTCATAATAAAGATAAATATCTTTTGCTTAGATATTTGCTGAAGTCTTCAAGAAGGACAAAACTAAGTGATATCTTTTATTCCTCACTCAAGCAAATAGACCTGTGCTTTGAAAATACTATTTCACTAAATACTTTGGATTATAATTGTTTAACCTTTAAAACTTCCCATTTGTTCTTACTTAATGTATCTTATATATATATTAAGTTTTTTTCTTTTCCTTCCTTCTACAGAAAAAAAGAAAAGAAAAGATGATATTCCTTTTCATAGAATTCTTGTGCTGAGATTGCAAGATAGGCAATTTCAGCATTCTGGGAAAATGTCTTTATGTTCTCCAAATTATAATTGTGGCAAGCATGGCAAAAACAAACAACAGCTACAACAGCAAAGCAAAAACTCAGGACAATTTTGGGCCTGTGTTGTAAAACTCACATAAAGTGCAACATAATTTGTAAATTGATGTTAATTTGCTTTGTAGAGACTAGAGAGAGTCAAAGCTTTTCCAAAGAGAACCAATACACAATCTCATTCTATTTTCCTGTAACACCAAATGAAATGTTATTTTAAAAAACTTCTTACAAACACTACCACATGAAAGGACTTACTGATTTTGTATTCTATTTAATGTTTATGTGATTAATTATTGTAAAAATATTTATAAATGACGTTAAGGATTTTATTAGTTGTTGATGATAGAGTAACTGGATTATCATCAGTACTAAAAAATCACAGAACAGATGTTGTGCTAGATATCGAATACCAACTTTCCTTATTCATTGAGGGGCACAGACCTTTAACGAGAAGATAACAATTTCAGTTTGAGAGGATATTTGATGTAAATCTGTAGTTTGAAAGATTTAGTCATTTTTGTGACGTCCTCATCTTGAAGGAAAAAGTTACATTTTATTGAATCTCTTACCAAGACATCCTCAACCTTGGTCAGGTATTTCTAAGCCTGGGTTTTCATATTTTAAAGCAATGTCCTGGGTCTTATCTCTAACAAATCTATGATTCAAACCTAGTATTTCACCCATTTTTTAAAAATTTCAAAGTTCAATAGTGGGAAGAAGGCTCACAGCATCTCAGAGTATAAATTACTATACATGGTAAAGTGACCCCCAAAACTTTAAGTGTCTTATGGGCCAAATTGAGGATATGATCAGAGTTGTGATGATGATTACCTACATGCAATACTTTTTGTGTGGTTATTTCCTTGATTCTCAATGGGACAGGTTACCAGCAGGAAGCTGATTGCATATACAAATTGGGTTCTTCAAAGAAAGTTTGAAACAATTTATTTGAAAGGTATGTACAAGTTATGGAAAACAAAGAAAAGTGAAGTACCCTGGAACTGGTAATGGAGGGTTGACATAATCCCTACATGGGAAAGAAAAAAATATTGGCTCGAATCTGGAAACAGAGAGGAGAAAGAGGGTGACTGGACAGTAACTGAGACTTTAGTCTGAGAAACACAGCCAGCTCATGACAATACTGCAAAGATGCAGAATAAATACAATGATCTCATTCTTCTCCCTTCCTCCAATTACCTACTAGTATTCTAGAATCCTAAGGCATTTGACTGCTAACCAGAAAGCTGGATGTTCAAACCCACCAGCCACTCCTTGGAATGGCAATCTACCTCTGCAGAGATACTGCCTTGGAAACCCAAGGAGGGGTTGTGATGAGTTGGAATCAAGTCAATGGCAGTGAGAGTTTTTTTCATTCTAGCGTCCAATTCAACACTCTGGTGCAGTGCAGTGGAGAACAGATGTGTAGGAGCACAAAGAAAATACCCAGTACATCCTCCATTAAATACGCCACAGTCCTTGATAAATAAGATTTTGACTATAAATATGGAGTAAATATGGTTGGAAATATTTTTCTTTCTTTGATTTAGGAATTCTTACTTACTTCCCTAAAGGCATGATAAACCTAAATATTTTTTATATCTGTTACCTTCCACTCACACTCATTCTGGTACTGCTTTCATTCCTAATGACTTTAGCTTTAAAACCAACTTTTCTACCATAAACTCATTCACTAACATGTACAGAACATACTCTAGAGTTGAGGCACTCTGTTAGGTACTGTAGGTACAGAGATGAACATGAAAATCTCTACCATTGGGAAGCTCACAGAATAATGTTGTTGTTGTTGTTATGTGCCATCAACCTGACTCAAAGTGACTCCTTCTTGGGTTTCCGCAGTATCACTATGGAAGTAGATTGTCCAACCTTCCTTCCAAGGAGTGGTTGGTGGGTTTGAACTGCCAACCTTCTGGTTAGCAGTCAAGTGCCTTAGGCACTATGCTACCAGAGCTCCCCACAGTATAATAAGCTAGATAAATATATAAATTAAATCCTCTAATATCGTGGAGTAACAATAAAGAAATGAGCAAAGATTTAGAGGCCTCCATCTGCAGGATCAAACTTTTAATAGAAAACAAGAAAGACTGAGACTCTTTAAAGTAATTTTGTTTCTCCTTATTCAAATCAACAAAATGTTATCTACATTGTAATTAGGCTTCTCCTATGAGTCTACATGCAAGAAATATAGACTG
>NW_006921773.1:6363063-6391801 GCF_000298275.1 Orycteropus afer afer | reverse complement strand
GCCACTCCTCAGAAGGAAGATGGGGCAATCTACTTCCGTAGTGATACTGCCTCGGAAACCCAAGGAGGGGTCACTATGAGTCGGGTCCGACTTGGCGGGACATAACAACAATAACAATACCGTAGGAGCTGGAGCAACACTGAAGACTATCAGGACCATGGACAGCAACACATGTATCTGAACACTTTTAATCATTTATACCAAAAAACAACAACAAAAACAAACAAACAAACAAAAACCCAAAACCTACGAGTGGAGTCCGACTCATAACGACCCAAAACAGTACATCTTTACAGAAGTAGGTAGTTTCACCTTCCTTCCCTGGAGCTGCTGGTGTTCCCCTGGCCCCCCACCGATTATAGGGTTTAAAAGGGAAGTAACAAGCTACAATTCAAGTTCAGGCATGCGCTCAGGATCCAGTTCTTCAATCAGGACAGTCTGCCCTCTGCTATGCCCTCTGGCATCCCTTTCTGGCCCTTGGCCTCTTGGGCTGGCCTCTGCTCTGCTCTGGCAAGTGTTACAAAGCCCTTCCAGCTCTGCTGATAGATACACCTACATGTCCACCACTCTGCCAGCAAGCCTCCTGCCCAAGGACACTCAGTTCTGGTCCTGTGGGCCAGAAAACCTGCTGCTCTGTCTTGTGCCTCTTGGTTCCCCTGCCATCATTTTTCAGGCTGGTGTCTCTCAGCTGGGAGTCTCTCAGCTGGGCGCCTCTGCCAAGGAGGTCCAGCATAGGAATCTTGGATCCAAGGACATGCTCCTCTTCACCTCCAGTTTTTCTCTCTTAATGGCAGTGAGATGCCCCACAGCTGGTGGGCTTGAACCACCAGCCTTCTGGTTAGCAGACAAAGGATTTAGGAGTAAGTTCTGTTTCCATTTCTGTTCCTGGTACTTTAATAATCTTGTGTAACTTTACCCCTTTAGACCTTCACGTATGAGAGAACAAAATGATTTCATTCTTTCTTTTTCTTTTTTTTTTCTTAGCACTAGACCTCTATTTTCTTGTACAGAAGCCCACTATTGGAGGAAGTGGTTTTGTTTTCATTATGATGCCAGGGAACAATCTGTTCTAACTTCCTTTACCGCTCAGCTCCTGTCCTCCTGACCTCTGATATGCTTTCAAATAATAAAGCTTAAAAAACACTGAAACAATGATCTAATGGATTGTTTCAACTATAAAATTCTCAGAATTAAAGCAGTAACTACTTGACTGTACACTTATCTTGCCTCCAGTCCTGCTTGGATAAAGAATACTTCCCCACTCTTTTGAAAAACAAATATTATCAGTCCTGTATGTTGCCAGTCACCCAAGGGAAAGGTAAATAACTGAACCTACTACTTACAGCAAGTCATGCATTTTTACTCTACTAAAAGACCCCAGGTGACTTGTTCTGAGCAGGTTTGCTGCTGGCGTTAGGTTAGCACTCTCTTACATTACTATAGAAGATGAGTAATTTTTAACTTAGTTGTCTGTACATATTTTTAACAGAGTGTAAATTTGTACCACTCTTATTTACACATTTCATTGCCATGTTCATGGCATGTCCATTACTTGAATTAAAGTACCACAGTCAGGAGTCATATTTGAAATTTCTGTTTTAAAAAGGAAAGTACCCACTTTACCATTTCTTCAAGGCCAAGCAGTTATTTATTTTTGTCCCTTGAGCCTACTTTATTTGAATATTTTAGAACTAACCTCAGTTTTCCACAATGCAACATGGTAACCTAGGAATGTGCCTAAATTGCACATAGTATTTCTAAAGTACATTAATTTTTAAAGCACACAGTTTCATGAATGTGGCATAAAGCAGCAGCTACTACTGGAACATAGATGATATCCATGAAGATGTGAATTAACACCAAATCATGACAATGCAGAAATATCCCTTAAAATAGTCAGTTTCCATTAGTTACATATTTCTAAATTCTTTGAATATTCCAAATTACAATGTTTCAAGAAGCTTACTACTTTATTAGGTACAAATTAATTTTGATATGGCAGAGGATGGTAGATATTTTATTCTTTTTTAATGATTTCAGGTGACTGTGGTTATCCTTTGGAAAACTACTTAATTACTTCTTCGTTTCATACCCAGACTTTTTCTGAAAATAGAATCAATATAAATTATAATGGAACTAAATGACTGACTAGAATGATAATGAAGAATGCGTTAGGAATCTTTATAAATATGACATGAATGCCCTTTGCAGTCTAGTGCAGTTTCACCATACTGCCCATCAGATGTTTGAAGGCTCTATATTATTTAGCAGGGCCCTTAAATGTGGCTTATCTTTTAAAAGAAACTGCAGAGATTAATGCAACCCACCAAATGGCTGAAATAAATAACAATGTGTACTTTTGCAAAATTGATTCCAGATAGCTAAATGGAGTTAAAAATATTGGGTCAAGATGCTGATTTTCATTTTAAAGGAGGGAAAAATCTCATCAATTTATCACATTTGGGTAATTATTTTTAGTACAGGAGTAAACGATACCCTATAGTTTACCAATGTATATAGGTGCTTTGGCAGGTCATACTAGTTAAAAATATATACATATTACATTGGCTGAGGTATTTATTTTCTTCATGCAAAGGCCCTGGGCCATGGAATAGTTGTAACTATGAAATTTTATTTGAGGTTATGTCTATTGGTTGAACATGAAGGAACCCATAAACCACCTTTGTCCAAAGTGTGGTTTTTGATCTTCCTCTTTGAGACTGATGTGATTCTTAGTCCTCAACGGGGGGCATTTTTGCCTTTTGTCTACCTCTTCACCTCTTTGAGGAGTGATGCAAAACTCTTTGGGGAGTTTTGCAAAACTCTCTTACTGTTATCAACTCGCCAGAAAATAAATGAAGGAGAAACAAGCTGAAGCACTCCCACAGAGCTAGGCTTCCTTTTTGTAATAAACACTGAGAATTTCTGAAATGCCTCCATACTGGGTAGATAAAATAATCATTTTAAATGTTGAGGTTTTATTCATGCAGCATATTGCCATCAGAGTACCCATTGTTACATTGCTGAGTGGTTGAGTGGACAATGAATATATATATGGCCAACAAGTGATATTTAAAGATAAAAAGAATGAAGTAATTTGCAATATATATTTTTATTCAGCTAGAAAAGTCTTGAGCTTATACCCTTGCCCAGTGAATTAAATTCTAGCCCTGATTCTTCCACTGACAGTTTAAAATTTTGGTCTTGAAATAATCAATCAGTTCTTTTTACTCCAGTCCTTTATCTGTACGATAAAGTGGAGTGATGATAAACCAGTGGATACTAACTTGTACGTTATGAATTCCTGGGGTTTGCAGAGTGATTTTTTAAAGTTCTCAATTCATAGAAACACCAAAATTTATCTATAAACTGTACAAAGATTTATATACTTAAGCATAATACTTTGAAATGATTTATTATAATACAATGTTTAAAGAAGATTTCTAGCGTCATAGTAGCTGATTGTCATAATTTCTCAATCAGTTGAAATTTCTAGCATCTGCAGATCCACAAAGTTTTCATTTTGACTTTGAAAAGAGTCCTCACACTTGAACATGTTTGCAATCATTGGAAGGTATTAGCTTTTAAGTTATTATCATAGTATTCTATGATTTCAGGGTAATTTCATCATGTCTATCATGGCTTGACTTAACTGAAAAAACTGGAAAAAATATTTCTACCTTTTGAAATAGTTTTGAAAATATATATTCTTTGAAATTTAAAATGTGACCCATTTAGTTCCACTAAATGAATGGTCATATATTAGATACTACCTTGAAGTATTACATTTATAATATTGGGCATAAGTAAAATGAAGCCCATATTTAAAGCATGGGGAGCTGGTCCTAGAGGATGTAGAGCAGCCCTTTGATTATAAATGACACACACACAAGTGTTTCACAGTATGATTATTTAATGTTGAATCTGATATTTATCCCTTTATTTCCTCTTTTAATATCCAAATAATAATCGGGCTGTTTCAAGACTGGTATCAACATTTTCTTTGACTCACAAAAATTTGATTATGGCCTTTCCATATCTACATGCTTCACTTTTATGGAATGTACTTCTTGGAGACGATCATTTTAAAATCCATAAGTTTGTCACAATAATAAGTGTTCAGCCTCAGATATCTCCCATAGGATTGAAAAACACTACAATTCCTCCTGGAGCCCTAGTGGCACAGTTCCTAACACTTTCGACTGCTAACCAGGAGTCCAAACCCACTAACTGCTCCATGGAAGGAAGATGAGGCAATCTACATTCATAAAGATTTACTGCCTTGGGAACTCAATGGGAGTCGCTATGAGTTGGAATTGACTCAGTGGCTATGGGTTTGTTTTTGTTTTTTGGCCCTACCTCCTGTTCTCAGTTTTCCCCCAACTCATTCCAGAAGAAACCAGACATAGGAAATAACTTTATGGTGGATGCTTTTTGCAATATCTTTACCCACAATGTCCACATTTCTAAGAACTAACTTTTCATTCTCCCAATCCTATATCCCTATATCAATAGGTGGGATGTATGGCCCCAAAGACTTCCCCGTAGATTATTAGACCAAGAACAAATACATTATCCAATTTAGACTGATTAACTCTTCCCTTTTAGGAATTTTCACTTGGGCACTGCAATGCTGGTGCATTGATGGCTCTGGAACTAGGAGTTAATGTGAAACAAGAAGGCAGAGCTCATTTTTTTCCACAATAAACTTAATGAAACAGAAAGGGCCATTTTGCAGTGACAATGACTGCAAAGTGTGGTGAGAAGAAAAAAAAAATCATAGAGGAAAAGCATTTTCTAAACCGTTTTATTTCCATGATCCAGCATTTTCAAGGGGAGTGGTCGGACTTCTTGAGTTTCACAAGTTACTCTTTTATCTGCCAATGCATTACTCTTCTTCCTTGTGTTTTTCTGAATGGGTGTGATACTTGAAGTGGAAACTATTTGGTTGACCAACACACCCTCTCATATGCTAGAGGATAAGCTGATCTCAGCTCTTTGGTGCTATGCCCCAGTATTGCTCTTTGCTTTTGATCTTGGCATGTGGCTCATTGCCTCCAGTTTTCCTAGGGAAAAATTTTCACCTGGATACACAAAGTCCTCTGTTTCATTGGCACCAAGCTCCTTGGGGAAAGCTTTCCACATGGATATACAAGGTCCTCTGCCTTTTTCCAATTTCTAAAGATGATTCACTTTTCAAGTTCTTTTCTCTTACTTCTGCTCATATTGAAGTAGGAGAAACAATTTCTCTTTTTACTTGAGTAACAAGTTCACAAAACCTTGCAGCTTCATACTCCCAGTTTCTTTGTGTGCTGGGCCTTCAGTTTTAAAATTCCCTTTTTTTTTTTTTTTGTTTCTTTGTGACAGACATTTTTTTTTTTTAATTTTAAAAGTTTGTTTTACATTCAATATTACATGTACATTTAGTTTCACTCCCCATTTACTGTGTCCAACCCTAACCCAGTTTCCTCCCCTCCCTACCTTGTAACCCTCCCCCTGTGCCCCTCATATTTATGCACTCCTATTTGTCCTGCTTTTCTTCAATTTGAATGTTGGTCCTCTGGTGTCCTGTAGTCTATTGCTCTAGGGATGTTTTACCATAGAGTATGTGGGTGTGTCATCCTGGGTTGAGTGGTCTGCATGTACACCTTGTTAATTATTGGGCTGAGAGCCAGCCCCTTATGACAGACATTTCTTAAAGCTCTGAGAAACGTGTCACAGTAACTATGTTGAGGGCCAAACTAAGTAATGTGCATCATACAATATCAAAATAGGCTGTCTGCTTCATCTCTTGACAGTGAGTTAGCAGTGTACTTTTTTACTTTTTTGTTTTTTTCATAAGACAACTTACTTCTTATAATATCCCTCCATTGTTCATACATGTATGTAGACCTCTTGTGGGCTCAATTGAACAGTTTTTCAAAATGCACTCAGACAAGTCTGAATCCACAAGGTCAACAGAGTTTGAGATCTTAGGCCATGATTTCCATCGAACCATGTAGATATCAACACTTCATGACATAACAAGTTACTCATATATATCTATAAGTAGTCAGAATCACCATTATATGAGCCAAAGTAGCCAATCACCTACTGTCTACCTTCATTTCTGAATATTGCTTATTTCTGTATTCTTATACTCTATTCTGGGAGCTTTGGTGGCATAGTGCCTAAAGCACTTGACTACTAACCAGAAGGCTGGTGGTTTAAACCCGCCAGCCACTCCTCAGAAGGAAGGTTGGACAATCTATTTCTGTAGTAATACCACCTTGGAAACCCAAGGAGGGGTCCCTAGGAGTTGGATCCAACTCGACGGCAGTGCATTGCATTTTTTTTTTTTTTTTTTTTTCATTTATACTGTATTCTATCCATCACATGGCCCATATTGGAACTCACATATACCAAATGTGCCTGTAACTACCAACTGTTTTCCACTGGTCTAAGCTCAGGTAACTATGTTTTAACAGGCTTTTTGGAGATCTGGGCCTGTCTGCTCTATGCCATCCTCTAATCTGATAAACATGCCACTTTGTATTGACATAGATTATTGAACAGAAGTCTTTCAATCCTTAGAGTTAAAGTAAGCAACTTGAATGATTTAAATAAATTGACTGATCATTGCCCAGATTTTTAAGGTTCTGAAATAAATGTATGAATAAGTTAAGACCCTGTTTATACATAAAATATGACTTATTTGAAATCATCTGAAGATGAGATAACAAGTCTACCAGAAACTGAAAAAAAATAATTAAATATTATATAGTAAATATCCTTAGATGAAATTGAGATTTTAAAATATACAATGTTCTTTATTCGAAAGTAAATCCATGAGACTGTGTGATGAGGCTCAGATGGCTTATCTGAGAATCACCAGGGTCTCTCCAGAGCTCCTATGAGAATATTAAATATTATTTTTATTGCCATAAATCCTAGATTTAAGTTCTGTGCATAGTTGTCCTTGTTGTTAGTTGCTATTGAGTTAGTTCTCACTCACTGCCACCCTGTGTCCTACAGAAGCAAGCCCTGCCTGGTTCTGTACCATCATACAATTGTTGCTAAGTTGGAGCTCATTGCTACAGCTACTGTGTCAATCCATCTTGTTGAGGGTCTTCCCTTTTTACACTGCCACTCTATTGGTCTGTCCTGATAAAAAATCCAAAATACATGGGAATAAATCTCTCCATCCTAGCTTCTCAGGAGCATTCTGGCTTTACTTCTTCCAAGACAGATTTATTCATTCTTCTGACAGTCCATGGTATATTTAATACTCTTCACTAAAAGCATGATTCAAAGGTATCAATTCTTCAAACTTCATTATTTATTATCCAGCTTTCATATGCATATGAGGTGAACAAAAATACTATGTGGTCTGGGTTAGGCATAGTTTAGTCCTTTTAAAGTGCCCTTTTGGTTTTTAACATTTTAAAGAGGGCTTTTGCAGCAAATTTTCCCAATGAAATATGTTGTTTGAGTTCTTCACTGTTGCTTCCATGGGCATTGTTTATGCATCTAAGTAAAATGAAATCCTTGGGAACTTCAGTGTTTTCCATTTATCATGGTTGGTTATTGACATCATTGTGAGGATTTTTGTTTTCTTCTTTTGAGTTACAATCCATACTGAAAGCTGTAATCTTAGTTCTTCATCGGTAAATGCCTCAAGTCTTCTTTGCTTTCAAAAATTAAGGTTGTGTCATCTGTGTATGGCAGATTGTTAATGATTCTCCCTCTAATCCTGATGCCACATTCTTCTTCAAATGATCAACTTTGTCATATTATTTTCTCAGCATTCAGATTGAATAAATATGGTGAAAAGATACAACCCAGACACACACCTTTCCTGATTTTAAACTGGAATTATCCCCTTGTTCTATCTGAATGATTATCTCTGATCTATGAACAAGTTACCCATAAGCACAATTAAGTATTCTGGAATTCCCATTCCTGGTAATGTTACCCATATTTTGTTATGATATACATAATCAAATGTCTTTACATAGTCAATAAAACACAGGTTAACATCCTTCTTGAATTCTCTGCTTTCAGCCAAGATCCAACTGACATCAACCCTGATATTTCTCATTTTACTTCCTGTTCTGAATCCAGCTGGAATTTCTGGCAGTTTCCTTTTTGGAATTATCTTCAGCAAAACTTTATTGTGTGTGATATTAATGGTATTGTTTGATATTTTCCACATTCTATTGGATCACCTTTCTTGGGAATGGGCACAAATGTGGATCTCTTCCAATCAGTTGCCCAGGTCTTCCAAATTTCTTGACATAGACAAGTGAGCACTTCCAGCATTATATCTGTCTGTTGAAACATCTTAATTTGTATTCTGGGAATTCCTGGAGCCTTGTTTTTCACCAGTCCTTCAGTGCAGCTTGGATGTCTTCCTTCAATATCATCAGTTCTTAATCATATGCTCCCTCCTGAAATGGTTGAATGTTGACCAATTCTTTTTGGTACAACGATTCTGTGTATTCCTTTCATCTTTTGATGCTTCCTGCATTGTTCAATATTTTGGCCATAGAATTCTTCTATATTGAAACTCCAAGCTTGAATTTTTTTCTTAATCATTTCAGCTTGAAAAGGGCTGTCTGGGTTCTTCCCTTTTGGTTTTCTAACTCCAGGTCTTTGCAAATATCATTATAATACTTTATTTCATCTTCTCAAAATGCCCAGTGAAATCTTCTGTTTATCTCTTTCATCATTTATTCATTCACTTTAGCTACCATACATTCTTAAGCAAATCTCAAAGTCTCTTCTGACATCCATTTTTGTCTTTTCTTTCCCATCTTTTAAAACACCTTTTGTTTTCTTCATGTATGATATCCTCGATGTCATCCCACAACTCATTTGGTCTTTTATCATGATTGTTAAATGCATCAAATGTATTCTTGAGTTATTCTCTAGATTCAGGTATGATATACTCAAGGTTGTACTTTGGTTCTCTTGGACTTGTTTTAATTTTTTTTTCAGCTTCAACTTGAACTTGCATATGAACAATTGATTTTCTTCCACATTTGGCCCTCAGCTTTGTTCAGACTGATGATTATGAGCTTTTCCATCTTCTCTTTCCACAGAAACAGTCAATTTTATTCCTGTGTATTCCATTCATGAGGTCCATGTGTATGGTCACAATTTATGCAGTGGAAAAAAACATTTACACTGAGTAAGGCATACATTAAAAATATAATTTGTACAGTCTATAAGAAAATATAGTGGGACACTCCTGGAGCATAATTTCTGGAATTTTACCATCAAAAGATTAGAATGTCAGAATTACTTTCCCTTCCTACTCACTCCCAGCACAGATTTACCCAATAACTATTGGGACTAAAAATTATTTGGTATTTGTTCTGGTTACCTAGTGCTGCTCTGACAAGAATATACTACAAATGGGATGACCTTGTCAAACAGGAGTTTATTCTCTTACAGTTCAGGAGTCTAAAAGTCTGAGTTCAAAGTGTCAGGCTCTAGGGGCTGGGTGAAAGCCCCTCAACCTTGGGCTTCAGCTCTGTCTCTTGTTCCCAGCCCACTGAAGCTAGAGGCACCTCTTCACTCAGGCAGCTAATGACTGTTGAGGCTAACAAGCCCAAGGTCGACAAAAAAATGGCACAGTCCTGATGTTACCAAACCACATGGTAGGCCATTCATTCAAGTCCATTGAAAGTTCCAAGGTCAGCAGAGCAAGGTAGGGTGCTGAACAATGACACGGCTACATGCAGTCTTCAAGGGTGCCATAAGCTAGAGACCATTTCTAAAGCTGTTTCTTATATATGGGAAGCAGGCCACATACCCAAAGGCAACTACTCAGCTGCTTCAATAGATTCCACCATTGAGTTGATTACCAGTCTCATCATGGGGAATACTATATCCAGCTGCCTAGACACTCAGCCAGGACTAGCCAGGTTAACACAAAAACTTAACCACCACTATTCCACCCTTTATCAACTTGACACCTGTATAGATCTTCAGTGGGTGGTATCTGTACAGATCTCTTCACTGGGTGACTCCAGTCTCCTAGTTCCTGAGTGATGACCTCACCTCCTTGGCCTGGTGGGCCCTGTTCCTCTCCCTCTTGGTCATGGCAGCCACACCCCCTCACTCTTGGGCAGTGGCTATGACTCCATCCCACTATCTCACATGAACCAGCAGCCCCACACTCCAGAACCAAATTGGTAGAGGTCTGGCTCTTTGAAACCTAGGGGGCTGTGGTAGTTCCACCCCCAAAGACCATGGCCCTTCCCTTAAGGCCGAGGCAGCTCTGCTTCCCATTTCCTTGGTCTCTCTGCTTTTGCCAGTTAACGTCCAAGGGCAAACCACTCTGCCAGGAATCTTCCTGCCCAAAGGACACTCAGATTTCTTGTTCCGTGGGCTGGCCAACCTGCTACTCCATTTCATGCCAGTCTCTTCTACCAATTGATGCCTGCAGGCAACCCACACTGCCAGGAAACCGCCTAAGTAAAGGCATCCAGCTTTCTCCTCCATGGGCTGGTAAGGCTGTCACTGTCTCATGCCTGTCTCTGGGCTCTGCTACTGCCATCTCTCATGCTGGTCTCTCTGCTCTGCTCCTGCTGTCTCTTATGCCAGTCTCTTGGCTCTTCTGCTGCTGTCTCTCATGTCACATACCAGGGTCTCTCTTCTGGGGTCTTGGGTCAAGAATGCACTCCACTCCTCCTTCCACATTTTAGGTATCTGTCAGAACAGCATACAGATAGCTTGATAGCATATTCTGTTCTGGTTTCCTAATACCACTCTGACAAGAATATACCACAAATGGGATGGCTTGACAAACAAGAGTTTATTCTCTTACAGTTTGAAGGCTTTAAGTACAAGTTCAAAGTGCCAGGCTCTAGAGCCTGGGTGAAAGCTCCTCAACCTTGGGCTTCAGCTCTGCGTCTTGCTCTCAGCCCACTGAAGCTAGAGGCATCTCTTCACTCAGGCAGCTACTGGCTGTTGAGGCTAACAAGCCCAAGGTTGACAAATAAAAAGGCACAGTCCAAATGTTACCAAACCACATGGTAGGCCATTCATTCAAGCCTGTTGAAAGTTCAAAGGTCAGCAGAGCATGGCAGGCTGCTGAACAATGACACAGTTACATGCAGGCTTCAGGCGTGCCATAAGATAGAGACCATTCCCAAAGCTGTTTTTTATATGCAGGAAGCAGACCAAACCTGTAAGGTAGATCTCAGATGACATTACATAGCTAGGTAATGCTAGGTTTAGGATTTGAAATCCAATGTTCTTGCTGGTTTATGTAAATGATGTCCAGAGGGAACATCCTGGACAGCAGGCAGTAAACTGCTCAAAGAACTAGTTAAGAGACACTGTACATAATCTCTGGAGCTCTGGTGGCACTGTGATTAAAGCGTTGGGCTGCTAACCCAAAGCTTGGCAGTTCAAACCCATCAGCCACTCCCTGGAAGAAAGTTCAGTCTGCTTCCATAAATATTACTGCCTTGGAAACTCTAGGGAGCAATTCTATTCTGTTCTAGGAGTCAGAGTCAACTACATGGTAGTGGACTTTGGGTACTTAATCTTCAGGAACTCTGGTGGTACAGTGGTCAAAGCACTTGACTGCTAACCAAAAGGTTGTTTGTTTGAACCGACCAGCCATTCCATGGGAGAAAGATGTGGCAGTCTGCTTCTGTAAAAATTTACAGCTTTGAAAACCTTACAAGGAAATTCTACTTTGTCTTATTGGTTTGCTATGAGTTGGAGTCAACTCAAAGGCAGTGGGTTTTGGGTGTTATTTAATCTTTGAAATCCCTGATTGGCACAAACTATAAAGTGCTCAATTAACTGTACTACTAACTGAAAAGTGATGGGTTGGAACCCACCAACAGGTGCCTCATAATAAAGCTCTAGCGATTTTCCTCAGAAAGTTCACAGACTTGAAAAACTCTACAGAGGACATTTTTACTTTGTACACATGGAGTTGCCATGAATTGCGATCATCTGCCAGCAGTTGGTTTCATTCTGTTTTATTTTAATACTTAACTTGTAGTCCCTGAGTGCTGCAAACAGTTAAATTGCTAACTGAAAGGCTGAAGGCTTGAATCTACCCAGAGGCACTTCGGAAGAAGGGCCTGGCAATTTACTTAAAAAAAAAAAAAAAAGAGCCATTGAAAATCCTGTGGAGCACAGTTCCATTCTGACACACACAGGGCTTCCATGAGTTGGAATTGACTCAACGGCAAGCAGTTCATACTTAACCTGCAATGATCACTTTATAGACTGACAGGATCAGTTTCTTTGATGGCTGGCTCCTTCATGAATGGTTTTGGTTTTCTTTCTTCAGGTTCTCATATCCTTCCTTCCTTATCTTCTGCAAAGGCAGAAGGATTACCTCTCTTAAAGTTGTGTTACTCAAGAAGGAGCATGAAGATAAAATGTGGACATGTCTAGAAAATAATTTTCATAGGATAAAGCAAATATGTCCTCAGTGCATGAGGGTTTGTAGGAATAGTTTAGGGGAAAAACAGTATTGACAATCAAGTCAATATAGAGATCACGTAATGCAGTCTTTTTCTTTTTCCCATGAAAGAAGCCAGGCACAAGGAGGAGGAATGTACTCCCCTAAAGGCACCGATCTACATAATGGCCAAACTAAACCAAACATACTGCCATGGAGTCAGATCCGACCCATAGCGACTCTTCTTTGGGTTTCTGAGGCACTATCACTACAGAAGTAGACGACAGAGTGAGACTAAGCTCAGGTCTCCTAACCGCCTTTCCAGATTTCTTCTTACCTTTATCATCTTATTATACTCTTTATGTAAATGGGTCCTAGAAGTATGTTGGATGTCATGTTTAAAGTTGTGTGTGTGTGTGTGTGTGTGTGTATTTTCAGGTAATTGTTTCTCAAAGTCATTTCAGAGACAAAATACACATAACAAATCTTTAGACGGGTTGTTTATCACAATGACATTGGTAGGAAAATAAAATAGTAGCTTAAAAAGTAGATTAGAGGAAATTAATTGTCTAATTCTTGGTATAGGGCTAATTTTGGATTAGAGTTTTTGGTATATGCTCCAGTATTACTTGCTAAGTTTACATTTTATAACAGCCACAGCATACTAGCTTTGGTTTTGTTGTCCAGGTGGTATTGTCTAGCTTATTCCCTGGGCTTTGCCTGAAAATTGGAATCTTTTTCAGAATTGAATGTCGACAGCACATTATATTACATCAGCACAGTCGGCACATTAAACCTTTTCTCCTCTATCAAAAGAATAGGCCACCAGAAGGCTTTGAGCAAATGCCTGGGCTCTCTGTGAGGCTGAGGACAATGGGTAATTTCATTCTTGTGCATGGGGAGATTTGTACTTGCCTAAGCAAATTGGCTTGAAAGAGCCACTGTGGTGTCCTCTAATAGGGGACATGGCTTCTTCAGCAGCAATTCTGCATTTGTCACTGTGCTTTCTGAGTAGAAACTCAAAACAACTCACTGCTGTCAAGTTGGATCCAACTCATAGCAACCTCACCTTGGGTCTTCCAGGAGTTATCATCACTATGGAAGTAGATTGCCCAACTTCCTTCCCAGGAGTGGCTGGTGGGTTTGAACCGCCAGCTTTCTGGTTAGCAGTCAAATGCCTTAGGCACTATGCCACCAGAACTGAGTAGATGCTTCCTCCAAATTCTGGTGAATAAATTCCTTAGAAAATTGCCCTGGGAATTTTTTTGAAAATCTTTGGAGAGATGTCTTTCCTTCTTACAATTTTCAATGTAGGGTGAGTCTAGAGTTCACTGCTTTGGGGCACAAAGTAGTCCATTTTTTTTCCCCCTAAATATACTGTGATGTAATGCAGTTTCTAATTTATTGATCTAATTGATTCTGCAAATATTTATAAAGCCCAAACTAGATAGGTGTCTGGTACCTCAGATAGGACAACAAATAAGCCATGGTCTCTGACCTCAGGAAACTCTCTACAGAAGAAAAGATAGTAAAATATCTAAGAGTTCCCTTTGTCCCAGTACATACTGCCAGTAACTTACTCATTTGATATTTGGACTCAAGCTGAGGCTGCTTCAAGAGCACAAATGCTTAATTACCATGCTATATTGCTTTTAAGTGACACATGCCAGAACTTTACCTTGCTCTATAAATCCTTTCTAGCTCCTTTGTGTGTTTGCCTGTGGGTTGCTTTCTGGTGCTCAAAGAATTTACTTAGCCTGCTGGGAAGGAACTATTCAACACTGTAAATAAAACAATTATTTGATGAGAAAATGCTAATAAGAAGTTATTACTGCTCTTGTTTTATTTTATGTTGTTAATGGAAATTTTAAAATAAATAGTCTATATTTGTCTTGAAGCAATTAAATCACAAAGGGAACAATATTTTAAATTGCAGTCAAACTCCATACATGGACCTCCATGTGCCTGGGAGAACAGGAGTTGTGAAAGGCACTATGGGGGAGGGCATCATCAAAGGCAAGGTTTCCCTAAGCTAAACTGGTATCTGAACTTTCACTGTGGTCACTTGTATTTGCTGTTTCAGACAGCTCACAATGGATTTTTAGAAATGTTAATCAACAAGTGAATAGGTCAAAATTGAAGTTTCATAGGTTTGAAATTAATTTTCACTTAAATGGAAAATTTTATAACATCTGATAGAAGCTAATAGGAAACACTGATCACTTCACCTTTTCAAAAGGTTTTAAGCTATTATTTAATTCCTACCAATTACATTGAGGCTCAGAATTTTCATCTCCATTTCACAGATAAGAAGTAGAAGAAACCATGGGAAGTTCAACATCTGGCCCTGGGCCATGTAACAAATCACTATCAGAGAAGAGATCAAAACTTGAATTCTTTTGACTTTTCTGCTTTAAGGACAATGCATCTTGGAAATTGGCAAGCCTTTGAAAAACCAGGCTCCTTGGTAAAGTCCCTGTGTCCTTTGTGAGTCAAAATCTTCTGACTTTTATTTGAGGCTCTTTGGAAGCTCTTACCTCCAACAGACATTGGGGGGCGGAAATCAAAGACTCATGGTGGACATTAAAGAGATACAAAGTCCCATGCATCTGATTCATCTACTAACCATGACTTTCAAGCATCTTCAAAACCAATTTACTCCTTTATTTGGTAAAGTATGATAATTCTTAGATCATCCCAGTAGAATTCCAGTGTGCTTCCAGTTGGCCTGTGAGAAGAACCTAGTCAAATACAAATTTCCTTTCTTAGTTTCATCTTTCAAGGAAGAGAAATCAACCAACTAGGTTTTTCAGAGAAAATAATTTCTTACTTTTTTCTAATATAGCCACTACAAGGCAAAGTAAGCAAAAGTGACGAACGGAAGTAACAGAATTGTAATCATGGACATTTAAGTAGTGACCTGAATCCCTTTCTTTCCCTTGGAGAGACATTCATGCTCCTCTCTGTCTCATTTGTACCAAATTGCAGACCATGGTATACAACCCCAACATTTGACCCATCTTTACATTTAGAGTGACTGGGAAACAAAAGATCAGTAAGGCTAATTAGAGCAAAAAGACTGCTTAGAAATCACCAGAGTGTTTGTAAGATAAGATAAGGTGGAGAGACAGGGCAGGCAGAGTAAGCAGAAGCAGAAAATAAAATAGTAGTTGAAGAGTATCAGTTGATACTTAGTGAACACCTGAGGGAAGAGACATTTTTAGAGCTACTCTGTCCTTATGTCTGCCACCTTTTATGCCCCACTTTATCTTTTTACAACAGGTTTAATTACTTCATTGAATTTCACATATTGGTATGTAATGTTTCTTAAGTTTCTGTTTGTAGCTATGCACATGTTTGAAATTTCTCTATAGAATATTGTTAGGATATAATTCTTTTGAGAAAAAGTCAAGCACCCAACTATTTATGTGTATTAATTATGCATTGCTGCATAACCACTTATTCCCAAATTTGGCAGCTTAAAATAGCACAAATTTGTCATCTCACAGTTTTGTGTGTCAGGAATCTGAGAATAGCTTAGGTGAGTCCTTTGTTTCAGGGTCTTTCCTAGGCCAAAGTCAAAATACTGGGTGAAATGGTGGTCAACAAGAGAAAGATAAGCTTACAAACTCACTCACTTGGTTCCTTGAGAGATGGTGGACTGAGGGCCTCAGTTCGCTGATGGTTACTGCTAATTTAATATCCTTGTCAGGTGAATGCTCCAGCTTGTTTTGTTAGAGCAAGCACAGAAGAGAGTGCAAGACAGAGAAAAGACAGAGAGAGAGAGAGAAGTGGAGGAAGAGCATGGATGTGTCAGCAAACCAGGGAGCGAACAAAGTGAAAGGTCATACAGTCTTTGATAATCTAATTATGCAAGTTACATTCCATTCACCTTGTAGTAATCTATTTGTTAGAAGCAAACCACTAGGTCCAGTTCACACTCAAGAAAAAGGATCATACCTGAGCTTAAATAGTAGGAGATGGGTATCATTGGAGCCGTATTTGAAGCTACCTACCACAAAACATTAAACATGTTTTAGATAGCAAGTTTGTTTTTGTTTAAAATTTATTATAAATCTGAAAAAAGGTGTGTTATCAATTTTTTCAGTGAAGGTTTTAATTCTTCAATTAGTCAAATTTCTCTTTCAACCTAAATTAAAGCAAGCAAACTAATGTACAATATGTTATCATTTTCTTAGCTGCCATAGCAACTTTGACTCATGGCAACCTTATTCACAGTAGAATGGAATATTGCTGGTTCCTGCATGATTTTCAGTATTGCCAGCATGTTTAAATGAACCATGACAACTGCTAAGCCAATCCATGTCACCAAAGGTCTTCCACATCCTCATTGGCCTTTGACTATACCAAACATGGTGTCCTCTTCTCATGATTAATCCCTCCTGAAGAAATGTCAAAGCAAGTGAGTCAGACAATGCTCTGTTGAAATCCACAAGGTTTCCATTGGCTAATTTTTGCAAATAGATTGTCAGCTTTTCTTTCTAGTCTGTGTTAGTCTGGAAGCTCTGTTGAAACCTAGTCACTATGTGTAATTCTTCTGGTTTTTGAAATACTGGTGATGTAGCTCCCAACATCAGAGCAACACACAACCTATTACAGTACAAAAAAATGGAGAGATGAGTGGTGAATGGAAAATTATAACTTCCCTGAACCCTTCTAATAAGGACTTCTCGTGGAATGAGCTATGATGAGATAAATCTTCACTTCTGATATATTAATCCTGATGATGAAGGACCAGTGAAAAGTTATGTCTCTAATTATGATGACCAGCATCATTATGTGCAAGGTGGAGGTGGAGGTGGAAGTCCTTAGGGGGCAGGGGAGAACTCTGCGGGAAGGTCAAGCCCTGACAGTAGATAGACTTACTCTGCTTTGAGATCTAATTTAGCCTTTCACAATATGCCTCATAAATAAACAGAAAGCAATCAATAGGGTTCAAGAGTGCTTGTTATTATCACATACAAAGCTGGCTATGTTCATTGTGAGGAAGAATGTCCATTTTGAGTCCCTCACATCAGGGGTAAAAGAAAAAGGGAACTGGTGATTTGGTCTAGATTTCCATTTTAATGTGTGATAGTAATAATATTTAATTTGGTTAGCCACATAGAGAGATTAAGAAGGATTTAGACGAGCTAGTTCTTAATTTCTCAAGCTGGACTGTAAGCCACTTTGTAACAACAAAATGCACATTTATACTAGTTTCAAAAAGAGGAAAAGTAGAGCAAAGAATTTGAGTAAACTTTAAAAAATAGGCCCTATGTTATTTCCCAGGAGCTCTGGTGGCATAGTACCTAGGACACTTGACTGCTAACCAGAGGGCTGGCAGTTCAATCCCACCAGCCACTCCTTGGAAGGAAGATTGGGCAATCTACTTCTGTAGTGATACTGCCTTGGAAACCCAGGGAGGGCTTTCTATGAGTCAGATCCAACTCGACAGCACTGAGTAGAGTTTTTTAGATGTTATTGCCCAGATAACTTCAAGAGAGATCATTATGGCAGTTCATTAATAATATGTGTTCTTATAAGATGAGTGACATTATGTTCTACTGGTTTGTTAAACAATAAATAGATTGGGCCGTAATCTTTAGGAGCTTATAAAATTTAAACAAAACAAAACAAGAAAACCAAACCTCACTCCACTGGGTTGATTCTGATTCATAGCGAACCTCATGGTCTTCCGAGACAGTAAATTTTTATGGAAATAGATTGCCCCATCTTCCTTGCACAGAGTGGTTGGTGGGTTTGAACACGAAACTTCTGGTTAGTGGTCAGATGCCTTAAGCACTGCACCACCAGAGCTCCTTAAAAGCTTATAAGGAAACAAAAATTTTAAGTTGATTCATCTGTTCTATAAATATTTATTGAAAGCTTATGTTATGCCAACAATTTGTATCAATCATTGAGGATAACAAAGTGAAATACACAGGCAAGAGGAAAATAGATAATAAACAAAGAAGCAAGTATTTAAAACAATCGCAGCTTATGATAAGTACAATGAAGGAAAACGGTGCACTATGATCAAGAAAAAGAACTATTGCTAATTGGTAATGGGAGATCTCTCTGATATAGGGAGAACCCTGAAAGATGGCAGTTCATGTAATGAATCATGGGAATGATATTTTTTGGAGATGGTATAGCATAGGTAAAGGTTCTGCATGGGTTACCTTTGACTTGTTCTGGAAGGACAATGTAAGCCAGCATGACTTTAGGATTCATTCCCCCATGAAGTTCCACCTCCATCCTGCACTTGTGTCCTATGGTTGAAGACAGGTCTTACAGTGTCTTTCAGGTCATGGTAAGGACTCTTGATTTGATTCCAAGTACATTTGAATACCACGAAAAATTTTTTAATTGGTTTGAGTAGTGTAAAAGGAAATGTCAAAAAAGTGATTCAACGGTTTTATGTATTAGTACCCAGGTGGATGATGGTGTCATTCATATAAATTAGGCTAGGTGTTTAGTGGGGGTAGGGAGGAGGCAATTAGGAGTTAAACTATATTGCATTATATTATTATAAAATATACATAGCACACTGCTTAAAGTAATAAGACAAAAATAGTAGAAATGCTTTTAAAGAGTTATAGAGTTATAGTTTATAGAGTTAATACATACTGGATAGCTAGAAATTTTAACTAGATAAAGTTTCTGAAGGAGATGGGCTGTAACCCACACACTTAAGGAGGAGAAGGATGCATCACAGACAACAAAAGAAGCAACCTTCCTTAGATGGAATACAAATACAAATATTTTTATTTGTAATTAAATCAGATCATTGTACAAGAAAATATTTGACAGGGGGTGAACCCATTAATAACCCATTAATTTATAGGTCTGTAAATACTTTTCCTATGGTCAGTTACTGGATGGAATCTTCTTTCTCTGAGATGGTTGTGAAAAGGGGAACATTGCCTGGTACTAAATTACTCCTTGCCAAAAACTTGTAGAAATGATTTTGCTGAATAAATGAAATGATGGAACTTATTTTTCTTTCTTTTTTTCACTTTTTCTCGTGACTTGAGTGGAAATTTACAGATCAAATAGGTTTTTCATTTACATGTTCATATATGTTATTTTCATGACATTGGATGCAGTCCTCACAATGTTACAACTCTGTCCTCACTCCCTCCCTGTGGTTACAATTTCCATTTCAACTCCTTTTCTGTCCATTCCTGCCTTCTGAGCTTTATCCCTAGACAAATGCTACACTTATGATCTCCTATGGTTGATTGTGGCTCTCTGGTGTTACAGTCTACCCCATGTGACTGCTTATTATTTGGCTGAAAATTGAGCCACAGGGGTGAGTTTGATTCTTGGCTTGAAGAGTGTCTAAGGGGGAAGATTTGGGAAGATGGTGGACTAGGCAGAAAGACTGCACAGACCCTCTTCAACAAAATAAAGGGGAACCAATTAACACAGAAGATAATCCTGGACCCCTGAGCCTTGAAGGGAAAGATAGAAAAGTGGACTAAACCCCAACTTTTTTGATTATACTTGGTAGTCTATTTATGCCATAAATTAGGAGCCCTAAGTTAGCCCCTGAGGAGCTCTGGTGGCACAATGGCTAAGGCATTTGACTGCTAAGCAGAAGGTTGACAGTTCAAACACAACAGCCACTCTGTAGAAGAAAAATGAGGCATTTTACTTCCATAGGATTTACAGCTTTGGAAAGCCAATGGGGGTCCCTACGATGAATTGGAATCAACTAGATGCCATTGGGTTTGGGTTTTTTTTGGAAGTTTGCCCCTATTTTACCTTTGATGAACTTCATTCTTTTAGGTTTTACGTTTAGGTCTTTAATTCACTTGAGTTCATTTTTGTGTATGGTGTGAGATATGGTTCTTGTTTCATGTTTTGCAAATGAATATCTAGTTTTGCCAGCACCATTTGTTAAGGGGACTGTCTTTTCCTTATGTAATAGGTTTCAGCCCTTTGTCAAAGATCATCTATCCATACGTGGGTGGATCTTCTGGGTTCTCAATTCTGTTCCATTATTTTTTGTCTCTGTCATTGAACCAATACCAGGCTGTTTTGACTTCGCTATACAGTAGATTTTGAGATTAGGAAGTGTGAGACCTCCTGATTTTTTGTAAACCCAAGGAGTGGTCGCTATGGGTTGGGTCCGACTCCACGGCAAATAACAACAACAACAACAACAGTGCTTTGTTTATCCAAGATACCTTTCCTTTCCATAAAAAGTTAATGGGTGTTGTTTTTTTATCTCCTTAAGGAATGTTGATGGAATCTGGATTGAGATTGCATTATATCTATAGATTGGTTTAGGTAGTATTGACATTTTCACAATATTCAGACTTCCTGTCTATGAGCATTGCATGTTCTTCCCTTTATCTAGGTCTCTTAGTATCTGATAGTAGTTTTTTTTTTTTTTTTTGGTATAGGTTTTTGTATCTCTAGTTAGATCTATTCCTAAATATTGTATCTTTTTGGTAGCTATTTTAAATGTTACTGTTTTCCTTATTTCCTTTTCAATGTTCTCTTTGTTGATGTGGTAGAATCCAGCTGATGTTTGTGTGTCAGTCTTGTACATGCCAGTTTGCTGAATCTTTCAATTAGTTTCAGTAGTTTTCTTGCTGGGTGTTTGGGATTTTCCATGTATAGGATCATATCACCTACAAACAGGGATAGGTTTATTTCTTCCTTTACCAATTTGGATTGCTTTTATTTCCCTTTCTTCCTTTATTGCTCTGACTAGGACTTCCAATACAGTGTTGAATAGGAGTGGTGATAAAAGCCATCTTTGTTTGGTTCCCATTCAAAAGGGGAATGCTTTCAGTCTCTCAGTCAGTTGAGAACACTGTTGGCCATTGGTTTTACATATATGCCTTTATTTATCCTGAGGGATTTCCCTTCTATTCCTATTTTGGTAAGAGGTTTTATCAGGAAAAAATTTTGGATTTTATCAAATGCTTTTCTGCATTGATTGATATGATCAAGTGGTTCTTTCCCTTTGTATTATTATTTTTAATTAAAAAATATTTCAAACAGAAACAAACACTAGTACAAGGAACTCCCATATGCCCATAATTTAGCTTCAACAATTACCTACTAATGGCTATTATTTCTTTTTTAAATCTTTTCACTCATCTCAAACCTGTCTCTTAATTATTCATCTATTTTCCCTCACATCCCTGGTAACCAACAAGCAAAACTTCCTTCCCTGTGTAAACCTTTCCTTGGCTTTTTACACTAATGGACTCATATAATATTTATTCTTCTGTGATTGGATTATTTCATTTAGCATAATGTTCTTCAAGTTCATCCATGTTATGAGGTGATTCGCTGATTCTTCATTATATTTTTAATGTTGCATAGTGTTCTGTTGGGAGCTCTGGTGGTGTAGTGCCTAAGGTGTTTTACTGCTAACCAGAAGGCTGGTGGTTTAAACCAACCAGCCATACCTTGGAAGAAAGATTGGGCAATCTACTTCTGTAGAGATACCACCTCAGAAACCCAAGGAGGGGTCTCTATGAGTCGGAAATGAGTCGATGGCAGTGAGTTTTTGTTATTGCTGTTGTTTGTTTGTTTTGAGTATTTTCTTGTGTGTATGTACCATAGTTTGTTTATCCATTCACCTGTTGATGAGCACTTAGATTGTTTGCATCTCTTAGTTATTGTAAATAGTGTTGCCATGAACATGGGTGTGCATATATCTATTTGTGTCTCGTGTCTCACTTCTTTAGGGTATCTTCCTTGTAATGGGATTGCTGGATCAGATGGCATTTATATTTCCACTTTTAAAGGAGGCTCCATATTATTGTGTATAGTAGTTTTACCATTTTCCAGCCCCACAACAGTGTATGAGAGTTCCAATCTCTCCACACCCTCACCAGCATCTGTTTTCTATACCATTGAATTTTGGTATTATTGCTGGAGTGAGACAATATCTCATTGTTGTTTTGATTTACATCTCTCTGGTGGATAATTATTGTGAATATTTCTTCACTTGTTGCTTGGCTGCCTAAATATCTCCTTTAGTGAAGTGTCTGTTCATGTCCTTTGCCCATTTTTGAATTGGACTCTTTACCTCCTTGATGTTAAGGGGTTGAAGTTTTCTAGAAATTTTAGAAATAAGTCTTTTGTCAGATATGTCATTGCCAAATATTTTTCCCAATCTGTAGACTTCCTTTTTACTCTTTTAGAGAAGTTTTTTGTTTAGGGTTTTATGTTTAGGTCATTGATCCATCTTGAGTTTTTGTGTAAGGTGTGAAGTATGGGTCTTGTTTCATTTTTCTGCAAATGGATATCCAGTTTTGCCAGCACCATTTGTTGAAGGAACTATCTTTTCCCCATTGAATGATTTTTGGCCCTTTGTCAAAGATCAGCTGACCATAGGTAGATGGATCTATTTCTGGACTCTTAATTCTGTTCTACTGGTCTATGTGTCTATCGTTGTACCAATACCAAGCTGTTTTGACTACTGTGGCTATATTAAAGGTTTTGAGATTTGAAGTGTGAGACCTTCTACTTCTTTTTTTCTTCTTCAGTAGTGCTTTGTTATCTATGCTCTCTTTCTAGTCCATATAAAATTAGTGATTGATTTTTACATGTCCTTAAAGAACTCTGCTGGCGTAGTGCCTAAAGCACTTGACTGCTGACCAGAAGGCTCGCAGTTCAAACCCACCAGCCACTCTTCCGAGGGAAGGTTGGGCAATCTGTGATACCACCTCGGAAACCCAAGGAGGGGTTGCTATGAGTCGGGTCCGACTCGAGGGCACATAACAACAACAACAAAGAATTTTGATGGAATGTAGATTAGGGTTGTATTATATCTTTAGATTACTTTGGGTAGTATTGACATTTTCACAATGTTCAGTCTTCCTAGCCATGATCATAGGATATTCTTCCACTTATGTAGGTCTCTTATAATTACTTGTAGTAGTACTTTATAGTATTCTTTGAATAGCTCTGGCATAGTGCCTAAGGCATTTGACTGCTAACTAGAAGGCTGGCAGTTCAAACCCACCAGCCACTTCTTGGAAGGAAGTCTGGGCAATCTACTTCCATAGAGACACTGCCCCAGAAACCCAAAGAGGGGTCATTGTGAGTCAGTTTGACTCAACAGCAGTGAGTTTTTTTGGGGGGTTTGTTAGTAAGATTTATTCCTAAGTATTTTTTCTTCTTGGTAGCTATTGTAGATGGTATTGTTTTCCTTTTTAAAGATCTCTATGTTGGTGTAGAGGAATCCAATTGATTTTTGTATGTTGACCTTATATCAACAATTTTACTGAAGATAATTAAAAAATGGTTGCAGCAGTATATTGACAGAGAACTGCCAGAAACACAAACTGGATTCAGAAGAAGACATGGAATGAGGGATATCATTGCTAATGTTAGATGGATCTTGGCTAAAAGCAAAGAATATGAGAAAGATGTTTACTTTTATTTGACTGACTACTCAAAAGCATTTGACTGTGGATCCTGACAAATTATAGATAACATTGCAAAGAATGGGAATTCCAGAACACTTACTTAACTGTGCTCTTGAGGACCCTGTATATAGACCAGTAGACTATTGTTCAAACACAACAAGGGGATACTGCATGGCTTAAAATCAGGAAGGGCTGTACCCTTTCACCATATTTATTCAACCTGTATGCTGAGCAAATAGTCTGAGAAGATGGACCATATGAAGAAGAACATGACATCAGGATTGGAGGAAGACTCATTACCAACCTGCAATATGCAGACAACACAACCTTGCTTGCTGAAAGTGAAGATAACTTGAAGTATTTACTGATGAAGATTAAAGACTACAATCAGCAGTATGGACTACAACTCAACATAAAGAAAAAGAATATCCTCACAACTGGACCAATAGGCAGCATCACAATAAATGGAGAAAAAATTGAAGTTGTCAAAGATTTCATATTTCTTAGATCCACAGTCATCACCCATGGAAGCATCAATCAAGAAATTAAAAGTCATATTGCACCAGGCAAATCTGCTGCAAAAGACCTCTTTAAAGTGTTGAAGAGCAAATATGTCACTTTGAAGACTAAGGTGTGTCTCACCCAAACTATAGTATTTTTAGTCACCTCATTTACATGTGAAAGCTGGGCAATGAAAAAGGAAGAGTGAAGAAGAGTTAATGGTTTTGATTTGTGTTGTTGGGGAAGAATACTGAAAGTACCATGAACTGCCAGAAGAACAAAGAAATCTGTCTTGAAAAGGGCAGATGGAATGCTCGTTGGAAGTGAGAATGGCCAGACTTCATTTCCCCTTCCTAGGTCATGTTGTTAGAGGAGACCATTCCTTGGAGAAGGATATCATGCTTGGTTAAGATGGATTGACAAAATGGCTGCAATGATGGGCTCAAGAATAGCAAGTGTTGTGAGGATGGTGCAGGAGTGGACAGTGTTTTGTTCTGTTGTACACAGGATCACTATGAGTTGGAGATGACTCAGTGGCACCTTACAATAACAACTTGTATCCTGCTACTTATTGAAACTTTCAATTAGTTCCAGTATTTTCTTTCTGAGTTTCTCCAATTTTCTGTGTATCATGTCATCTGTAAATAGAGGTAGTTTGACTTCTTCGCCGATTTGCATGCCTTTTATTTCTCTCTCTTGCCTTATTACCTTGGCTAGGATTTCCAGTACTATGTTGAATAGAAATGCTGATAAGGACATCTTTGCCTGGTTCACAAGGGGAGTGCTTTGAGTCTCTCTCCATTGAGAGTAATGTTGGCTGTTGGTTTTGCACATATGCCCTTTAATATGTTGAGGAATTACCCTCATATGCTAATTTTGGTGATAGTTTTTGTCAAGAATGGGTGCTGGGTTTTATCAAATGCCTTTTCTGCATTGACTGATATGCTTATGTGGTTCTTTTCCTTTGTTTTATTTGTGTGGTGGTTGACATTGATTGTTTTTCTAATGTTGAACCATCTTTGCATACTTCACATGAATCCCACTTGGTCATGATGTATTTATTTTTTTGATATAGTGTTGAATATTTTTGTGTCTATGTTCATGAGGAATAATAGTCTGTACTTTTCCTTTTTAGTGATGTCTTTGCCTGGTTTTGGTATAAGAGTTATGTATGCTTCATAAAATGATTTTGGGCATATGCCATCCTTTTCTATGTTCTGGAACAGCTTGAATAGGATTGGTATTCTTCAGTGAAACCATTTGGTCCAGGTTTTTTTGTGTGTGTGTGGAAGGTTTTTTTTTTTTTTTTTCTAATGACCTGCTCAGTATCTTCCTTTTTTAGGAGTCTGATCAAATTTCTACCTCAGTCTGTGCTAGTTTAGGTAGGTCTTGGGTTTATAGGAATCTGCCCATTTCTTTTAGGTTTTTGAATTTGTTGGACTATAGTTTGTAATATTCTGTTATTATTCTTTTTATTTTGGTTGGTTCTGTTGTGATGTTTCTCTTTTCATTTGTTGTTCATGTTATTTGCATCTTTTCTCTCTTTCCTTAATTAAATTTGCCAGTGGTTTGTCACTTCTGTAAATCTTTTTGAAGAACCAACTTCTAGTCTTGCTCATTTTCTTTATTGTTTTTCAGTTTATCTATTTATGCCCCGATCTTTATTATTTCCTTTCTTCTGGAGACTGAAGGCTTCTTTTGTTCTCTTTTTCTAATTGTTCAAGTTGTCGGATTAAGGTATTGATTTTGATTTTTTTCCTCTTTTTGATGTGTGCATTAATTGCTGTAAACTGTTCTGAGTACTGCTTTTGCTGTGTCCCAGAGATTTTGGTATGTTTTTTTTGCATTCTTGTTTGTTTCTAGGAATCTTTTTATTTCACAATTTATTTCTTCTGTTATCCAGTGGTTCTTGAGCAGAGTGTTATTAAGTTTCCTTATTTCTTATTTTTTCCACTGGTCTTCCTCTTTTGATTTCTAATTTTATAGCATTGTGACCTGATAAGATGCTTTGTAGAATTTTGATGTTTTTAAATTTATTGAGGCTTGCTTTGTGGTCTAACACACATGGTCTATTCAGGAGAATGATCCATGTACACTGGAAAAAAAGTATATATTGATTTTTTTTTTTTTTTTTGGTTGGGTAAAGTACTCTGCAAATGTCTTTGAGATTAAGTTGGTTGATTGTGTTGAATCTTCTGTAACTTTGTTGAATTCTTTTTCTAGTTGTTCCATCCTTCACCAAAAGCAGCATGTTGAAGTCTTCTACTATTTATGTAGTATTGTCTATTTCTCCTTTCAATTCAGTTAATGTTTGTTTATGTATTTTGGAGTTTTTCATTGGGTACATAGACATTTATTATTGCTATGTCCTCTTGATCTATTGACCCTTTTATCATCATATAATGCTCTTCCTTAGACCTTATGCTGGATTTTGTCCTGAAGTTCACTTTGTCAGAAATTAGTATCTCCACCTCTGTTTTTTTTTTTTTTTGGTTGCCAAACAGCTGTTGGCAGCTCCACAATCAGAGGAACTGTGCAGGGGACCAGGGCTCATCTTGAGAGCATGGCTTCCTGGCTGGGTTAGCAAAATAGTCCCAACCTCTTGCAGGTGCAGGATTCAGAGAAGAATGCTAAGAGCTTGTACCTTATGTCCAGCCTTGGACTTGGGACTTCCTTGTATAAATGAAGCCCATTTTCTCTCCCAGCCTTGGGATATCCGCCCTTACTCCAGAGGACCCAGCTAGACAGCCCTGTTGGGGATCCCTGGAAGCCACTGCTGTAGAGATCACATGAGGCCACCTTCCACCCTGGCCCATTCCAGAAGGCAACACCAGGCCCTGGCTGCTTCCTGCTCCCCTTCCTGAGGCTCCTGGTGGGCAGCACATTGGTGTCTGCTCTCCTCTCCCAGCTGCTGGCAGCAGAGACCAAAAGATATATTATTATGTCCTTTGACTTATTTATGTAATGGATTAAATTGACTGTTTTTCTATTGTTAAGTCAGCCTTGCATATCTATGCTCATGAGGGATATTGATCTATAATTTTCTTTTTTAGTCGTGTCTTTCCATGGCTTTGGTATCAGGGTTATGCTTGCTTCACAGAGTGTTTTCAGGAGTAGAACTAGTGTCAGCCCTTCTATGAATGTTTGGTAGAATGCTTCAGTGAAGCCATCTGGGCCAGAACTTTTTTTGTTGGGAGTTTTTTATGACCTGTTCAATTTCTTCTTTTATTATAAGCCTATTCTAATTTTCTACCTCAATCTGTGTTAGTTTGGGTACATCACATTTTTCTAGAAAATCGTCCATTTTATCTAGTTTTTCATATTTGTTGGAGTACAGTTTTTTTTTATTGTACTCTGTTGTTATTCCATTTATTTCAGTTGGCTCTGTTGTGATGTTGCCCATTTAACTTCTTATTTGTGCTATTTGCATCATCTTTTTCTTTTCCTTATTTAAGTTTGCCAATTCTGTTAATCTTTTTGAAGAACCACATTCTAGTCTTGTTGATTCTTTGTAATATTCTTCTGTTTCATTTATTTCTCATCTAATCTTTATTATTTCCTTTCTCCTGGGAGATGGTAGGCTTTTTCTTTTCTTTTTTTTTTTTTTTTTTGTCTGTTCTTTTCCTAATTGCTGAAGTTGTTGGGCTAAGGCATTAATTTTGGTTCTTTCTTCTTTTTCTTTCTTTCTTTCTTTTTTTTTTGTCTGTTCTTTTCCTAATTGCTGAAGTTGTTGGGCTAAGGCATTAATTTTGGTTCTTTCTTCTTTGGTGATATGTGCATTTATTGCAATAAAATCACCTCTGAATACTGTTTCTGCTGTATCCCAAAGGTTTTGGTGTGTTGTGTTTTCATTCTCATTTGCTTCTTGGAATTTTTCATTTTACATTTTATTTCTTCTATTACCCAGTAATTTTTAAGTAGGGTGTGACTAAGTTTCCTAGTATTTGATTTTACCTCTGATCTTTGTATTATTGATTTCTAATTTTATGGCATTGTGACCCACTGGAAAAGAATGTGTATTGCATTTTTGTTGGGTGGAGTGTTCTGTATATGTCTATGAGGTCATATTGATTGTGTTGTTGAGCTCTTCTGTATCTTTGTTGAGTTTCTTTCATCAACAGTGGTATGTTAAAGTCTCCTATTGTTATTGTGGAGTTGTCTGTTTCTTTTTTCAATTTTGTTCCTATTTGCTTTATGTATTTGGGGGCTTTTTCATTGGGTGTGTATTTATTGTGGTTATTTCCTTTTGCTGGATCGGCCCTTTACTCATTATAATAATGCCCTTCCTTGTCTCTTATGCTGGTTTTTGCCTTGAAGTCTATTTCATTAGAAACTAATGTTTCTCTCCTTGCTCTTTTGTGGTTGTGATTAGCTGCGTGTATATATTTATTTATTTATTCCATTTTTATTT
>NW_006921773.1:6355405-6362738 GCF_000298275.1 Orycteropus afer afer | reverse complement strand
TTTCATTTCCTTTGGTGCTGTTGATTTTATGTTTACTGAGTCTTCATGATTTTCTTCTTTCTTATTTTGGTTTAAAGGCTTATTAATTTTCTTTGTGCTTACCCTATAATTATCCTTTATCTTCCTAAGTTTGAAATAATCTGTTTTATTTTGATACCATCCTGACATTCTCTCAATTTGGAAGTTCTGTAATTATATCATGTAATCCCTCTTTTTTCTTTGAAATTGTTTTCATTTACAGATTGATACCTCTGGTCCAATTTTTCAGTCTTGTTAGCATACTTTAAGGAGCTCTGGTGGTACAGTACCTAAGGCATGTGACTACTAACTGGAAGGTTGAGGTTCAAACCCACCAGGTGTTCTGCAGAAGGAAGATGAAGCAAGGTATTTCTATAAAGATTTACTACATTGGAAACCCAATGAGGGACACTATGAGTCAAATTGATTCAGTGGCAGTGGTTTTAAGCTTACTTTAATTCTGAGAATTCTTTTTCTGCATTGTTATCTGAGTGATGTTGTCCTGTGCCATAATCTTAAGTTGTTATCTTCCATTGTTGTTCCTCTGTCCAAAAGACTACCTTTAGTCCAATGTACTTCTAGGAACACAGTCCATTACCTAGTTCCTGCCCAGAGTCAATCAAGTCACAGGCTGTCCAGAGTCTTGTGCCTCCAACTGCCACCCCAGAGGAATTCTCCTTTGTGTGGGTCCTCAACCCAAATGACTAATGTTTACTAATAGTGAGTTGTTCTATTCCCTTCACTGGCTCCCTCTTCACTTTGCGGTAGCCTTTCCCACTGGGGATCTCTCTGGTTTTTATGCACTTATGTATCCCAGATCCAATTCATATTACGCTGAACTTGTTTGGCTCCAGATCTGTCCACACTGTGTCTCTATCCCAGTGTAGATTTTGTGAAGTTGGTTTCACATCATCTGTGTATGATGTTACTGTGTCTTAAAGTGTCCATACTTTGTTGGGCCCCAGCTTCTTCTCTCTCCCTAGTTATTGTCCTCATGCCTACTCCCTTTCCATTCATTGTTGTTGTTGTTATGTGCCATCGAGTAGGACCCGACTCATAGTGATCCCTCCTTGGGTTTCCGAGGTGGTATCACTACGGAAGTAGATTGCCCAAACTTCTGATATAATTCTTTATCTTTTCATTTGATGCTCAGAGTTCCAGGATCATCATCTGTATCTGTTTCATTCAGTTTTTCAGGATTCTGTTGTAGAGAGATTGATGGAGGGAGTCACCAGGATACCATCTTTTCTCCTTCACTGGAGCTTATATTTTGATGAAGGTGGAAACATGAATAATAAATGAGATACTATTTCAAGAGCCATGAGTTTAGAAGAAAGAGAGATAAGGCAGGAAACATGGTCACAGGGTCAATTGGCTGTGGATTATGGAGTCCTATCACTGTTATGAATTGAATTATGTCCTCCCAAAATATGTGTTGTAAATCCTAATCTCTATACCTGTGGTTATAATCTCATTTGGGAATGGATTATCTTTGTAATGTTAATTAGACAGCATTAGTATTGGGTGTGTCTTAAGTCAATCTCTTCTGAGATATAAAAGAGATTAAACATGCAAGCAAAAGAAGCAGAGATGGGGGAAGACAGATGCAAAGCCACATGAAGATTGTCAATAAGTAGAAGCTCAGTAGAGATAAGGACCTTCCTTCAGAGCCAATATACATATAGAGAAAGACTTTCTCCAGAGTTGGCACACTAAATTTGGACTTCTATCCTTCTAAACTGTGAGGTAATATATTTCTCTTGGTTAACACCTTCCACTTGTAGTATTTCTCTTATAGCAGACTAGATAACTAAGGTAATCAGATTCATGGGGTTCCCAATTAATAATCAGCAGAGTCTTCCAAAAGCCTTTTTTGGCAATAAATTAGGGATGCAGGAGAGCACATTCACTCTTCAAACCAGGAGAGGTCTCTTTAATGAGTAAAGAACTCAGGATGTCTTAATGAAGTTCATTGTCTCACTTAGACTGTGAGGACACTTAGGTGTATGGATGGCTGTTTTTGAGCCTCCAGGTACATCAAGATCTATGGGAATGGATCCCCAAGGACTAGGTCTTTGAATATTCTCCAAGAACACAGACAGAAAACAAACAAACAAAACCCATTTTATCCCCTTTTTATAATTAAAACAATAGTGTACCTACTATTAAAAATAGACATTTTCTTTTCTTCTCGCAAAAGGGATAGTCAAATACTGAGCCACTATATAGATAAAAGAAGTTATGGCCAAGAGAAAAAACTCTCCAAGTGACTGTTTCCAGAGCTAGGAATGTATTTCTGCCAGCCCCAAAGCCTCAATCTCTCCCCATTTTCCCCCTACACAAACCCTTGGAAATGATTCATTTCCAGTCTCTCATTTTTATGCAAATTTCCATCTCCATTTTCCTTTTTGAATCTCTGCTCTATCCATTTCCTTTTCTTCATTTCAAGCAGCATGCTGCTATAAGTGAATGCCATAAGTTTTATGTTGGCATATATGTGCCAATATACAAGGAAAAGCTCATTTGTGTGATTTCTCACTTGGCACTTGTCTTAGCTTCTTAGTGCTGCTATAACAGAAACACCATAAGTGGGTGGCTTTAGTGAACAGAAATTTATTTTTGCATAGTTTAGAAGGCTTGATGTCGAATGTTAGTTTTATGGAAGGCTGGACGTCTGCTGTGGTGGAAAATCCTTGTCCCTTTCAGTTTCTCTCCCTGGGTTTCCTGGTATTCTCTGTTTAGTATTGCTGTTGTTGTTGTTGTTAAGTGCCGTCGAGTCGTTTCCGACTCATAGCGACCCCATGCACAGCAGAACGAAACACTGCCCGATCCCGCACCAGCCCCACAATCCCTGCTATACTCGAGCCCATCATCGCAGCCACTGTATCAATCCATCTCGTTGAAGGCCTCCCCCTCTTTCGTCGACCCTCCACCCTACCAAGCATGACATCCTTCTCCAGGGAATGGTCCCTTCTTACAACATGACCAAAATAGGTGAGACGAAGTCTGGCCATTCTTGCTTCCAAGGAGCATTCTGGCTGCACTTCCTCCAGGACAGATCTGTTAGTTCTTTTAGCAGTCCATGGTACTTTCAGCATTCTTCGCCAGCACCACAACTCAAAAGCATCAACTCTTCTTCGGTCTTCCCTATTCATTGTCCAGCTCTCACATGCATACAAGGTGATTGGAAATATCATGGCTTGTGTCAGGCGCACTTTAGTCCTCAAGGAGATATCCTTGCTCCTCAGCACTTGAAACAGTTCCTTCGCAGTTGACTTTCCCAATGCTACACGACGTCTAATGTCCTGACTGCTGCTTCCGTTGGCATCGATTGTAGAACCAAGCAATGTGAATTCCTTGACAACCTCAATCTTCTCTCCATTGATTGTGATGCTGCTCATTGGTCCAGTTGTGAGGATTTTTGTTTTCTTTATGTTGAGATGTAATCCATACTGCAGACTGTATTCTTCAACCTTCATCAGTAGGTGCCTTAAGTCATCCTCACTTTCAGCAAGCAAAGTTGTATCGTCTGCATATCTCAGGTTGTTAATGATTCTTCCTCCAATCCTGATACCACGTTTTTCTTCATATAGTCCAGCTTCTTGGATTATTTGCTCAGCATATAGATTGAATAAGTGTGGAGAAAGAATACAACCCTGACGCACTCCCTTCTTGATTTTAAACCATGTAGTGTCCCCTTGTTCTGTTCGAACGACAGCCTCCTGGTCAAGGTACAGATTCCTCATGAGTACAATCAAGTGCTCAGGGATTCCCATTCTTCTCAATGTTATCCATAATTTGTCATGATCCACACAATCAAATGCCAATTCATTGTTTAGTATTAGTCTTTCTCCATTTGTGCTTCCTTGCTTCTGTGCTTAACCTACTCCTTTTATATCTCAAAAATAGTTTAAGTCACACCCTACATGGATATGGACCCATTAACATAACAAAGAAAGCCCTATTCCCAAAAGAGATTACATTCATAGGTATAGGGGTTAGGATTTAGAAGACATTTTCAGATGACACAATTCAATGCATAGCAACACTCCTTTTGAAGCAACATGGTTTTAGCTCTTAATGGAATGTTATAATATGATCAACAAAAAGTTCTGGGGGCCCAAAATAAAGGGATAAGATACATTAAGAAAAACTTCCTCAAGATGGTAGGTTATTTCTTTTTTAAATAGTATGACTTATATCCAATGTGTTTATATTAATAATACTCTTTTTTCTTAATAAAACCCAAATATTTTGCCCCACACCACTTTTATGTGCAAGATGAAGAAATCTAATCAGGGTGGAGATAATTTGATGCAATAGTTCTCAAACACTACACACATTAAAATGATCTTGAACTAAAGAAAATCAAACTTATTGTCATTGAATTGATTCTGACTCATACCGTTTCCAGGTTTCTGAGGCTGTAAATCTTAACAGAAGTAGATGGGTCCCATCTTCCTTTGAGCAGTTGGTGGGTTTGAGCTGCTGACCTTTTGGGTAGCAGCCAGATGCCTTATCCACTGTGACACCATAGCTCTTTTTAAAATGATCTAGAGAGATTAAAAGAGATTGCTGGGCCCCAACTCCAGATCTTCTCATTCAGTAGATTTGGGGTGGAGCCTGAAAATTTGCAGTTCTAAAAAGTTCAAAGGTGATGCTTATATTGTCAGTCAGGGAACACATTAGAAGAACCTTTGCTTGGTCTAGGGTTTTGCTTCTCAAAGTGTGAAACACAGGCCCCACTCCAGACTTGAAAATCAGAATCTGCATCTTAACAAGATCCTTATGCAATATAAAAATTGCTTAAGGATTTTGATTTTTTTAAAAAATGACTCATTAAGATATAGTTCACATGTCATAAAATTCATGATTTAAAGTGTACAATTCATTGGTTTTTAGTATATTTGCAGAGGTGTGAAACCATCACCACTATCTCATTTCAGAGTATTTTGTTCAACTCCTCAAATCCCCAAAACTTTTTAGCAGTCATTCCTCATCTGCTAACCAGAAGGCTGACAGTTCAAACCCACCAGCCACTTCTCAGAAGGAAGATGAGGCAATCTACTTCCATATAGATACTGCCTTGGAAATCCAGGAAGGGGTCACTAAGCGTCATATCTGACTCAATGACAGTGAGTTTTTTTTTTTTTTTTTCCCCTCATCGTCCCCAGCCCCAGGCCCTTGAAGCCAATTAATCTACTTTTTGTTTCTGTGGATTTTTCTATTTTCGGTGTTTTATATGAATAGAATCACATAATATGTGCTTTTTGTGTTTAACTTCTTTCACTTAGCATATAATTTTCAAGGTCTATCTAGGTTGTAGTAGGTATCAGCAGTTTTTTTTAAATTTTTATTGTCAATATTCTATTGTATGATTTTACATTCTGTTTATTTTCAGTTGACTGACATCTGGATTGTTTCTACTTCTTAACTGTTTTGAATAATGAGGCTATGAACATATGTGTACAGGTTTTTGTGTGGACATATGTTTTCAGTTCCCTTGGGTATATACCCAAGGGATTGGTGGGATCTGTGAGTCATATGGAAACTCTATGGCTAACATTTTGAGGAATTGCCAAACTGTTTTCCCAATCAGAGGCACAATTTTACAATAAAAAATTTGTGAGGGATCACATTTTGCCACCTATTTGCCAACATTTGTTATTTTCCATCTCTTATGTTTTAGCTATCCTAGAGAATGTGCAGCGGCATCTCATTTTGGAATGATTTATGTTTTTCTAAATAATGATGATGTTAAAACATCTTTTAATTTGTTTTTGGCCATTTATATTTCTTTAGAGAAAGGCTCATTCCAACCCCAAGTGATTCATTCTTATGCACATTAAAATTCAAAAAGTGTTAGTCTAGAGCAGGTTTTGGATTACACAGCAAATTATATCTAGGGCAGTGGCTCTCATGTGCAGTGATTATTTCCTGACAGTGGACACTTGGTACTGTCTGAAGACATTTTCAATAGTCACTACTGGAGAAATCCTACTAGCATCTGTTTTAATTTCCTAGGGGAGCTCTGGTAGCATAGTGCCTAAGGCACTTGACTGCTAACCAGGAGGCTGGCGGTTCAAACCCAACAGCCGCTCCTCGGAAGGAAGGTTGGGCAATCCTACTTCCGTAGTGATAACTGCCTCGGAAACCCAAGGAGGGGTCGCTAGGAGTCGGGGCCAACTCGATGGCAAATAACAACAACAACAACAAAGGGCTGCTATAACAGAAATACTACAGCAGGTAGCTTTAAGGAACAGAAAGTTATTTTCTCATAGCTCAAAAGATGAGAATCACAAATTCAGGCTAGCAGCTATAAGAGAAGGCTTTGTCTGTCTTGTTTTTGGCGGTGTCTACAGCTGTTGTCTGGGAGACTCGGTAGCCCTGTTGTTCCGAGGTTCCTTGGGCATCTTCATGTGGCATCTATCTTCCCCATTTGTACTTGTGTGTCTCTGTGTCTAAGGAGCTCTGGGGGCACAATGCCTTAGGCATTTGACTGCTAACAGAAATGTTGGCAATTTAAACCCACCAGGGACTCCATGGAAGGAAGATGGGGCAATCAATTTCTCTAAAGATTTACTGCCTTGGAAACTCAATGGGGTTCACTATGAGTTGGAATTGACTCAATGGCACTGGGTTTCCTTTGGTTTTGGTCTCTGTGTCTATGCTGCTCCTTATAACTCAGAAGACATTAGGATTGGAACACATCCTGCACAGACATGGCCTTATTAACATAATAAAAGATCTTATTTCCAAATATGATTATATGTATAGGTACAGGGAGCTCTGGTAGCATAGAGCCTAAGGCACTTGACTACTAACCAGAAGGCTGGCGGTTCAAACCCATCAGCCACTCCTCGGAAAGAAGGTTGGGCAATCCTACTTCTGTAGTGATACTGTCTCAGTCACCCAAAGAGGGGTCGCTATGAGTCAGGGCTGACTCGATGGCACATAACAACAACAACAACAACATGTAGGTACAGAGGTTAGGATTCCAATACTTTTTTTTTGGAGGGGGTGGGATCTAATTCAACAGTATCTAGTGAGTAGAGGCCAGCAATGCCACTATACATAGTACAATGCACAGGGCATTATCCCATAACAAGGAAATTATCTGGACAAAAATGTTGATAGTACTAACATTAGGAAATCCCAGTGTAGGGCGACCAACCATTTAATTTGCCAAGTATTGAAATGTTTCTCAGAATATGGGACTTCCAGTGCTGAACTAAAGTCCTCCACAGGAAATTGGGACAGTTGTTCAACCTACTTGCAGGGCTGTGTGGCTATCCTTAAAAAAAAAAAAAAAAAA
>NW_006921773.1:6347759-6354780 GCF_000298275.1 Orycteropus afer afer | reverse complement strand
TTTTAAGACCCCAGTCGCTACTCACCAAAGTAAGATGTAGAACAAGATTTTTACATACTATGTTGTGCCAATTGAGCATGATGTCCCCTGAGATTGTGGTCCCAAGCCTGCAGGCCTGGTGATTCTCTCCCTCAAGGAATTTCGTTGTCTCTGAGAAGCTACTCCAACCTTGTCCTTTTTTTACTTCTGTATCATTTATGGATATTTTTGTAGCACAAGTACATATATAAGACTATCTTCAGCCTAGTCTATCCTTGGTCTTGGGTACATTCCTGTTCACCTACCCACACCTGATCTTCTAACTTGTCTGTGCATTTATCCATAGCCTAGTGTTTGCTGAATAATACTGAATGCAGTATTGTGTATGTAACAGTATTTGCCTCTGTTGTCTACATCTTTTGTGTACATTTCTGTGTCCTCCTTTTCTCTATTGTCATTGTACTGGTCACACTTGTTATATTGCCTTTCCCTTCACCCAAATCAATACATGACTCTTAACTAGTCAGAAACTTTCCCTTTTCTTCTCTCCCATCCCCAATAACCAACAAAGTAAATTTCCTTCCCTGTGTAAACCTTTCCTTGACTTTTTACAGTAATGGACTCATATAATATCTGTCCTTCTGTGATTGACTTATTTCACTCAGCATAATGTCCTCCAAATTCATTCATGTTATGAGGTGGTTCATGTATTCTTCATGATTCTTTAACGTTGCATAATATTCCATTGTGTGAATGTACCATATTTTGGTTATCCATTCATCTGTTGATCGGCACTTAGGGTGTTTTCATCTCTTTGCTATAGTGAATTATGCTGCAATAAACATGGGTTTATATGTTTTTGTGTCCTGGATCTCACCTCTTTAGGATATGTTCCTAGTAATTGAATTGCTGGATCAAATGGTATTTCTATTTTCAAATTTTAAGAACATGCTGTACATTTTCCACAGTGTATGTACCATTTTACAGTCCCAGAATTAGTGTATGAGAGTTCCAATCTTTTCACACCCTCACCAGCATTTGTTATTTTCTGTCTTGTGTGACTTTGCTATTATTCCTGTGGTGAGATGATATCTCATTGTTGTTTTGATTTACATCTCGCTAATGGGGAACTCTGGTAGCATAGTGCCTAAGGCACTTGACTGCTAACCAGAAGGCTGGTGGTTCAAACCCACCAGCCACTCCTTGGAAAGAAGTTTGGGCAATCCTACTTCCATAATGATACTGCTTCAGAAACCCAAGGAGGGGTCGCTATGAGTCGGGGCCAACTTGACAGCAAATAACAACAGCAATGGCTGATAATCATGAGCATTTCTTTATGTTTGCTGGCCATCAGTATATTTTCTTTAGTGAAGTGTCTTTGAACCACTGAACATTTGTTTAGCAGCCAAATGCCCTAAACACTATACCATCAGAGCTCCTGTACCTATCCTAAGCCTGTAGATTTGAACACTGATGGATGAGCAAAACCACAGTGTGAAATCAAGGCTGAGGAGTTGGAAATGTAGCTTCTCAGGGACTCCTTCACCCTCACCTCTGTGATCTTCAGGGTGTTTCCTGCCCACAGGACTCCACAGGGAATCCATAGTTCCCTGCTGGCTTCTGCCTCTGCATTTTCATGCATGTGAATGGGCACAGCCATGGACAGTTAATGACTTTGCAAAAACCGAGTTACTGCTGCCCAAGATCTGAGGCTTATTGCTGCCATTGTCCTCTTGTTTTTTCTTTACAAAGGGGTATAACAATAGGAACAATATAGTACTAAGTGGGCTGAGTGGAATCCAGTTACAAAGGCACAAAAAACATCACACCCTCTCTAGTTGGTGAATGGTGGATCACAGACTGTCAGAGGCAGAAAGGACCTGGAGAATGAGTTCAGCCCCCTTGTTTTATGAAGCCCACATGGTTCAGTGCTTGAACAAAGAACAGTGTGTTGGATTTGTTACCATTTGAAGATCATGTGAAAAATAATAGCCATTTAATTGTCATGATAGAAAAAGAGAACGAAAACTTCCCTTTTTAAATCCTAGAAGCCCCACTGATGAAGGCTCAGCCTCATCCAGAGAACAAAGTATTCATGACCTAGCTCTACCAGGTTAAGCAGTAACAGACAGTTATTTTGTGGTGCACAGCAGAGATTCCCAAACTGAAGCATGTGTCAGTACCACCTGCAGGGCTTGTTTAAGTACAACATCACCTCTGAGGTCTCTGATTTGGTCCATCTAGTGTGGAACCTGGGAGCTCTGGTAGCGTAGTGGCTAAGGCACTTGACTGCTAACCAGAAGGCTGGCGGTTCAAACCCACCAGCCACTCCTTGGAAGGAAGGTTGGGCAATCCTACTTCCGTAGTGATACTGCCTCGGAAACCCAAGGAGGGGTCACTATGAGTCAGGGCTGACTCGACGGCACATAACAACAACAACAACAACAAGTGTGGAACCTAACAATTTGCATTTGTAACAAGTTCCCATGGATCAGGAGCATGAGCATTGCCTGGGAGCTCCTAAGAAAAGTAGAACTCCAGGTGCCACCCCAGGCCAGCTGAATCTGATTCCCCTGTTAAATCGTGTGCACATTAAAGTTAAAGAAGCTCTGATCAAGACTACTTGTTTGATCAAAGTTCCTGTGCTGTCACTGATTCTGGAAACATGAATTTATCCACTTGGACTACACATTCGAATATTCTGAGGAGATTTAGGAACTCCTCCTCTCCAGAAAATAACCAAAGCTGATTGAATTCAGAACCTCTGGGAATGGGTCCCAGTGTTTTTAAAGTCCCCAAGTGATTTTAATGTTAGAACTTCTGCTTTAAACACCAGCCACTTCATTGCATTTAACCTGGCAAAAGTGAACAAAGTGAGTTAAAGCCAACCAGTAGAAATACCAGCCTCGTTTTCAGGTGCTCTGCCAAAAAATCCTACTTCTCCACCTATTTTATTGTTATTGTCTCCAAATTTCCTATCATTAGCTTTGAAATTTGAGTAACACCACCTGCCTTCTTCCTGTTTAAGGTTTTTGACTTCCCCACCTTGTACTAACCTCTTGGTTTTAATACTGGTGCAATGTATTATTACTTCTAATATCCATGATCAGTGTCAATCAACATGATTATAGATCACCTGCGTAATCATCTGTGGAGCTTGCTAAAAATGCAGAGTTTTGGTGCCAACCCAAACTGACTAAATCAGAAATGTTGGGGTGGGTTCATAGATTTGTGTTATTTCACAAACAACCCAGATGATTCTGATACACATAAGAGGCAGGGAACTACTGGTACATTCTTTTGTCCACCTTAGTATTTCCTAGATGCTATATTTAATAGGAATTCAACTATGTTATACTCAACAGCAAAAATCAAGAACTGCACTTGACTGTGAGTGTGCTCTTAGCTCACCCTGGAGAGGCTGGAACAGTGTTACCTGTGTTAACCAGGCCAAAACCAAGACTTGGGTCATTACTAGGCCTCCTTTTTCCTCTTAAAGGAGTTCCACCACTGAACTTTTGAAAGTCTTTCTATCACATGTCAGTAATATTTTTCTTTTGTTCTTTGCCATGTACAGTATAAGTTGTATAGAGAAGCTATCTCAGTAAAAAGTTTTACAGAGATAACAAAACTGGCTGATAGTGAATTTAGATCACTTGAGTTTTAAAGTAGACTTTGTATGTTACAGCTATATAGCATACCTACCATATGCTAAGAAGCTCTGGTAGCATAGTGCCTAAGGTGCTCGACTGCTAACCAGAAGGCTGGTGATTCAAACCCACCAGCCACTCCTAGAAGGAAGACTGGGCAATCTACTTCTGTAGTGATATTGCCTCAGAAACCCAAGGAGGGGTCACTATGAGTCTGCAGCGACTCCACAGCACATAACAACAACAACAACAACAACCGTATACTAGGTAGGTATGCTATATAGCTGTAACATACAAAGTCTACTTTAAAACCCAAGCCATCTAAGGAGCTCTGGTAGCATAGTGCCTAAGGCACTTGACTGCTAACCAGAAGGCTGGTGGTTCAAACCCACCAGCCACTTCTCAGAAGGAAGTTTGGTCAATCTACTTCCATAGTGATATCGCCTCAGAAACCCAAGGATGGGTTGCTATAAGTCGGGTCCAACTTGATGGCACATAACAACAACAACAACAACCATATGTTAGGAGCTCCGGTGGCATATTGCATAAGGCACTTGACTACTAACCAGAAGGCTGGCAGTTCAAACCCACCAGCCACTACTCAGAGGGAAGACTGGGCAATCTACTTCATAGAGATATCACCTTGCAAATCCAAAAACATGTTGCTATGAGTCAGAACTAACTAGTTTGGTTTTATTTTGGTGTCCACTATTGTCCCACATCTCTAAAAGATTAACAATGTGCTTCCTCAGGTGCCAGTTCTTGCTGAGTATTCAGTCACCCAAGAAAATCAGGTTCATGGGATAATAAGCTATGTTATTGTCTTATGTTTCGTAGCATAAGGAGAATGTTAGGGGGCTTTATCTTTTATAAATGATTTTCTCTGTTACAAGGCTAACCAAGGGACATTGAATCTCCTAGGAATACGTTGGAAGGCCCTTCTGATGTTTATCTCCTAACACAGCAACTTAAGTGGAGCAAAGTAGTGTTTCAGGTTCATTTCTGCAGTGCGGCCTGGGGCAGTGTAATGAACTGGCACTATATTACTATCTCGACAGTGGACAAAGCCTTAGAGAAGCTATAGGACACAAAATTGAATACCAATGGTGTACCCTGTTTCACACACAACAGGATGGTAGTGGATACATGCTGAATATCAAGTATGTCACATAGGTCTATTACCTGTTGTTATTTCTAGGTGCTGCTGAGTTGATTCTATCTTATAGTGATCTCATGTGCAACAAAGTAGAACTGCCCTGTAGGGTTTCCTAAGCTGTAATATTTATGTAAGCAGAGCATCAGATTTTTTTCTGCAAAGTTGCTGGGTAGATTTGAACTGTCCACTTTTTGGTTAGCAGCCCTGTGCTTAACCATTGTGGTACCAGGCTTCTACTACTTTTATCCCACTGCTATCCACCAACGAGGAACCATAAAGGAATATAATCTGGAGCTAATGGACATTTTTTTAAATCCTGTAGTTTCTAATCCCAACTTCCCCTCTCCCTGTACAACTAATTCGTCTTTCACTGTTCTCCTTCATACCTACCTAATCTGCTAAGACTGAGTGTACCTCCCTACATCTCCATGCCCCGTCACAGTATCCTGAGATGAGAAAGAAAGTGCAAGTGTGTTTGATTCTCACTCTCCCTTGTTTGATGAACTAAATGGACTCAAACTCAGCTTGGTTTCTTTGCTCTGGTTTTAGATTCTTATACTCTCTTGAATTTGGTGCCATTTAGAGAAAGACATTTTTCTTTGGCAGTAGGGAATCTCCACAAGAGCTTACTCTACTCCTACAGGGTCAGGGAAAGCTGATGTCCACCGCCATTGAGAAAAGAGCAAGCAAGGCAGCCTTGACTTCATTATTCAAATGCCACACAGACCCCCCTGCTCCCGAGCATTTACACATCTACTTCCCTGACAAAAATCCTCTCTTTCCTTTTATATGCTTTATTTTTTTAAAAAAAAAAAAGTCTGATTGGGGTGTAAATTAACACAGAAAATTGGTTTTCCATTCAACAATCCATACACATTCTCTTTTGTGACATTTACTGTGATCCTCACATTGTAGCAGCATTTTTTCCACCTCCTCTCTGTGCCCGTTCCGTCCCTTGGTCCTGCCTTCTCACCTTCCTAACTCTGTCCTTGTGCAGATGCTATCTTCCTGATCTAATATTCTCAACTATTCCAATGAGTGCACACTCTCCTGATACTATGTTCACCTTTTGGTCCTGTGCAGTAAAGAGAAAAGAAACAAGCCACAAAAATACAAGTTTTGTTTCATTGTTTCAAATGTTTCATAGGGGAGAGTTTTGAATATGGGCCTCAAGTTTTAAAAATAGCAGTATTCAACTGTATTCCATCAGTCATGAGAGTACTCAGCAGAATTAACCTTGGAGGGAGGCCTGGGTGGTATGTGGTATCTGGCCCACTGTAACTAAAGTCTCAATCTTACTCTCATGAGTATACATTCCAAGTGTAGTCCAAGAGTGTTTCATTGCTGACTTGTACCTGTTCCCCTTAAAACTCATTGCTGTTGAGTTGGATCTGACTCATAGTGATACCTCCTTGGGTTTCCAAAGCAGGATCACTACAGAAGCAGACTGCCCAATCTTCCTTCTGAGGAGTGGCTGGTGGGTTTGAACTGCCAGCCTTCTGGTTAACAGTCAAATGCCTTAGGCACTACACCACCAGAGTGTCTATAGTATTAATAAAATAATTTAGATTTACCAGGGTTGCGTTCTTTTTCCAAACCCAAACAATGATTTGAAAATATTTCTAGGTTTGAAAATGCTGAAAGTGAGAAATGAGTGTTAGGGTTGTTTGAAAACATCAGGCTGCTGCTGAGGAGAGTGAGCTGTGAGCTGGGGGATGGAATCCAGCCATTGAAACAATCTCATGAAAGCTGGCTCTTTTTCCCTCACACCACATGCTGGCATCAGCTTCTGTGTAAGCTGCAGCTGAAGCATTTGCTCCAATTGCTATTTGAAAACACTCTCACTGACAAACTGGGACAGTCCAGTTTGCTTTTTTTCAACTTTGACATTTGTTTTAACCAATTTGTTTTGACTATAGGCCCATCTGAGCAGTGACATAATTTTTTTTTTTTAATTGATTAAATTGGCTAAAACATGGTACTGGGGATTTATATATGTGTGTGTGTGTGTGTGTGTGTATATATATATATATATATGCCTGTGGTGTAGTGCCTAAAGCATTTGACTGCTAACGAGAACCCTGGTGGTTTAAAACCACCAGTCACTCCTTGGAAGGAAGATTGGTCAATCTAGTTCTGTACTAATACTGCCTTGGAAACTCAAGGAAGGGTCACTATGTGTCAGATCTGACTTGACAGCAGGGAGTTTGGGTTTATATATATATATATGCACACA
>NW_006921773.1:6315923-6346398 GCF_000298275.1 Orycteropus afer afer | reverse complement strand
ATGGACTTATGTGCCTTAGATGGAGCCATGGTGATGCAGTGATTAAGTGCTTCACTGTTAACTGAAAGATTGGTGGTTTGAACTCACCAGTCACTCCACAGGAGATGTGACAGTTTGCTTCTGTAATGATTTACAGCACTGGAAACTCTATGGGGCAGTTCTGCTCTGTTTTGTAGGGTCATTATAACTTGAAATGCACTTGATGGCAAAGGGGCTCATTTTTGGTTTTATGTGCCTTACATTTTGCACTTTTTTATAGGGAATAACTGTATTGCAGTTATTCTCACTTTTACACCATTGTATGTTTTGCATACTTGGTATATGAGGAAAAATTAGTCATGTTTTTCTTTGCCAGAGGGCCAACATCTATAGTGAGAAAAACGTTCATCACCATGTTATCCTGAAATATAGAAGCAGTGACTGCATGGGGCTCTAGAATTGTCTCCTTATGCAAGGGAGGTGTATTCTGCAAATGAAAGGGACAGAGAACTAAATATTTTGTGGTCTGCAGATTGTATTGTTGTTCACCATGTATTACATTTTCCCTCACTATCCTTCCCTGCAGGAGGATTATAGTTCTGCAATGTACTGTACTTAAGAGTGAACGTATTACCTCATTGGCCACTGATGACACTAGCAATGCATGTCATGTATGTACTGAACCAATCCATCACTTTTTGTATCTCTGTTCCCTCTTTAATATTCCAGTTAGAAGGTCCTCTTTAATCTAGCTTCTAGAACGACGATAATTGGAGCAGAATCACAGCTCATCTGCAAATGGATGTACAGCATGAGCTGAAATAATCTTTTTTTTTTTCTTTTTTTGCATATAAAAAAGTTTTGGTGTTTTTGCTAACTCACTGTTACCTAGATTATGCTAATAGAGTAGTTGAGATTATTATGAATATTAAATAAGATAACAACTTTTATCAGTGTAAGTTCAATAAGTTATATTAGGATCAAATGGCAGGTTTAACTTCTAGCCCATCATGAAGGAGTATAATTACTTCATCTCAGTTTTTCAAACACAAGCCCAAGAGAACATCAGTCCTCTCCTTTGCTTGCATAGGACCTTCTTCTTAATTCCACTTTCTTGTCTGTGGGAAAGTTATACCCTTTGTGGTTAGTACTGAGGCCAGGCTCATTCTTCCAGCAAGTCTTGTTTTTTTTTTTTTTTTCACAGAATTACAAACAAGAAAATTTCATGCAAATAATAAACACTGTAATAATAAAGCATGGCTATTTTACTATTCTATTTTAGTATGTCAAAGCAGCTGCCTGAAATACCATGTAGAGAATAACCAAAGCAGTGATTTTTTTAATAGACTTTTCTGCCTGAAATACAACAGTCCTTTTTGCATTTTGGGAACTCTCATGGGCATAATTAAGTAATTTCCTGAGAAGGATTAATACCTTCTAAAGGATTTCAGTATTAGAAATTTCTCTGGCCTTGGGTAAACCAAATAACTTCACCATGCCTCATATTCTCCATGTATAAAATGGCAATGAAAATATTTTCCTTATAGAAATGTTAGGGTAAGTGGGCTAATATATATATAAAAGATCTATAGAAATGTTAGGGTAAGTGGGCTAATATATATATAAAAGATCTAACAGAGTATTTAGCATATAGTTGACACTCAGTATGACCACAGGTTTGTAAAACCACAGAAATGATTTTCTTATGGTAAAATGATAGATATTGTTCTTGTTGCTTTGTTTGTTTGTTGTGCTGTTTTATTGCTTGGTTTCTGAAGGTGCTACTTTCAACTGAAACCAATAATCAGCTAATTCTGCTTGCTCTTAGGACCAGCCCTACTAGGTATAATAAGACATTTTCTCATGACAAAATGTTCTGGATTTCTCCAGCTAGAATTATCTACCCTAGAAAAATGAGAGCTTATAAATGATTGGAAATGATAAGAAGACCCGATGTATGATATATTTCAATTTCAGAAAAAAATTATTTTCCTTTTGTCCCCTGGGTTTTTGAAGTAAGAGCACTTAGACAACCTAATTGAGTTATAGCCCTTTTGGTGTAGTTTAAATCATTATCACTCAGAGAAGCAGGAACCATGACTTACAGGATTAAGACCTGGGCTAATAAAGTTCCAGTCTTAGAGTCTGAAATGTTTGCCTCCCTCGAGGTCTATGATCTTGCATATGTCATTTGACCTCCCTATACTTCTATATCATTTATTTAGTTAGTTTTGGGTACATAATCAGATTTTCTTCCCCTCATGTTTGTGCTTGATAAAAGTCATTAACAAATAGGTTGTAAAGCCTTTAGCAAATATTAACCTTCTTAAAGATGTTAAATAACAATCTAGAGAAACAGAGAATAATTAGCTTTCTAAATAGATGTTATGTGTACTCTTAAAGCTCACAAATATGATTGCAAGATATTCGTTTTAATGCTAGTTTTGTTGAACTTTATTATACACTCAATTTTCTTTTTACCAGTTCAGGCTTATTATTGGAATATAATTTAATTATTTTTTCAAGTCCTTTTCTGAATATAAACCACATTTGTCCTTGAAGTTTTACTTGAAAACCATTGTTGAATTTAAATTTGCATATTTCCTAATGCACAAAATCCACTTGCATAGTTTCCTGATATTCTTTGGTTTTATAAGGTTAGTTTCACCATAGTGAGCATTTTATTATTCTGCTAAATTTGGAGTTCTTAGTGTCATTGCAGAATGAGTTATGATTTCTAGGATTTCATTGGAAAAGATGAAGAAGGTCTAACTAAATTAAATGAACATTTCAAAAGTTATGTTATGATGGTGATGATGATGATGGTGATGATTGCTAATAATGACTACAAATTCCATATCAGCAATGAAGTTGATGTAAGTTAATATGTATTATATCAGTTAATTTCAACAAGAACTTCTGAGTTAGGTTGTTTTTTGGTCAGATACTATTGGTATTCCCATTTTAAAGATGAGGAAACTGCAATTTATAGAGTTACTTGACAATGGTCACAGATCTAGTTAGTGGAGAAACCAGGCTATGCATCATCAAGTCTCTAGATTAAAAAAAAAAATCCATGAGCCTACATTGTTTTTTTTTTTTGCTTGAAATACTGAAAAGTACATATTCCCTCTCCCCTTCTCTCTTTTGTTTTACTTTCCTTTGATGGCATAGACAATGAAGCATTCACTGCTGTATTAAAATGGACAGTTAGAGGAATTGGCTACTTGCTCACCTTGAGAGTCTATTGTGGGTAGGAATGATGAACAAGGGGAGTGGGAGGTGATTAAATGAGAATAGCCTGAAATAATTAGACTCTTGAGATCAGAAGCAATATCATAGGGATTGTGTTTACCAGGGTCAGTCCTTCCCAAGCCCTTTTCAAGCTATTTAATGGAAACATATTCCCCTCTGCAAGTGCTCTGGCTTCTCTCCTGGACCTATGAGAGGTCATATCTCTCATTTACTTACACTCCACTAACGAGCAGTCTTGGAAATTGTCTTTGTCACCAACACACCTAAGGATTAATTGGGCATTGGTGGTATGTGATGGCCATTTGTGTGGATGTTTTAGTACTTGGCCATCTTATGAACAGTCTCTTGGGTATCTATAATTCAACACCTCTCATGGTTGTGATATCTAGGGATGGGGAGCATACTGTGTATGATGTCGGGGTCTTCTTCCCATAGTGCCGTAAGGTCTATCTGCCCCCGGCTAGGCCCTTTTTCTGTACTTTACTGACTCTTCTTAGATCATTTTCAATTGCATCTGTCCGTCTGTACTTGCACTTTCCATTTTGTAGCCCCAGGGCAGAACTCCCTTAATCTGAACTTTGTCTACTCATCCTGGTAAGGGCTTTCTGTCCCCAGTGACTGATAGATGTTCCAGCTTACTTTCTGCTCACTCCTGCCTTCTCATCTTTGTTCTCAGGAATAAGCATAAGAAGAAAAGACCACAAAGGTATCTAGAGCAAAGAAGCAGTACACAAGACATATAGCAGAAATGAAACATTACTATTTGTCTTAGTTCCCTAGTGCTCCTGGAACAGATATACTACAAGTGGGTGGCTTGTAAGAACAGAAATGAATTTTCTCACAGCTTTGTAGGCTAAAAGTCCAAATCAGGGTGTCTACCAGACATATCTATTCCTTTCTTGTCATTGACTTGGATGTTCTTTGGCTCCATGTGGTTCTTTGATTTGTAGATAATCTTCACATGTCATCTGTCTTCCCCTATGTGTATGTTTCTTCTCCTATGTGTATGTCTCTTCTCCTATGTATACGTCTATTATGGTCTTTTTATAAATCATAAGTGTCTAGGTTTAGGATCCACCCTACATTAGTATGACCTCAACATATTGATTGATCCCATTACAGGAGGTAATTTGCCCATTTACTTAAATACGTTTAACTACTTCATAAAAGCACATGTAACTGACTACTCCATGATAGCGCCCAGGCTAGTGTTTGGTCAAACAACTGGGAACCATAACCTAGCCAAGTTGACAAATAAATTTAACCATCAATAATGTTTCATTATTTGAAACAATGAAATCTGTTAACTGTTGCCATTTTCATATTCTAAGGAAATTACAGAATTTTTATCAGGAAGAAAATTAAACTGTGATTGAAGAAAATATTAAACTTTTTTGGTCAAGGAATGTAAAAGGAAATAAACTGCTTGACACAATGAAAGACAGGAATGGTTGACTTACAATCAATTATCTTTGGTATTTTGAGGACCAAATAGGAAGATCTGCTTTAAGCAGACCTTAAATCCAATTATAAACAAATAAATCTAAAAGCTTTCATAAGTTTTGAGGAAGAGAAATTGAGGTCTTAGAAAAGTGACAGAACATGGTTGATGGATTTTTGGACAATGACAACCAATGTGCAACAACAATAATCTGTAATTCCTCTTCATCTTTCTCTCAAGTATCCAGTAAAACTTTATTAATCATTGACAACAATGGCTTTGGGTGACTACTGCCTTAGAAATGAAAAGAAGACTTTATTTTGAGGGAAACCAAACAGAGTTCTGGAGCTTCGGAGACAAGGCAAAGAAATGACAAGAAGTGGATGAGAAGACACAGGAGCTGGAGATTAGTGTGGGAATGAATAGATGAACAACAAACAGGATGTATAAAATTTTGTATCAGGACTTTTCAGAGAAACAATATATTGTGTATCTATATATTCTCTCTCTCTCTCTTTCTCTTTATATATGTTCTATAAATTTGTTGTTGTTAGGTGCTGTCAAGTTGACTCCGACTCATAGCTACCCTAAATACAACAGAACAAAACACTGCCCGGTCTTGTGTCAGCCTCACAATCTTTGCTATACTTGAGCCCATCGTTGCAGCCACTGTGTCAATCCATCTCATTGAGGGTCTTCCCCTTTTTCTCTGACCCTCCCCTTTACCAAACATGATAACCTTCTCCAGGGAAGGCCATTCTCACCACCGAGGAGCATTCTGGCTGTACTTCTTCCAAGACAGATTTGGTGACCTGAATAATGAAGTTAGCAAGCTACAGAAAACGTAGACTTTAAGACATTTGTTGCTTTTTTGCTTAATGAAACTAATGTTATAAGCAACAGAAAGTGGCAAATGATTGTACCACACATAAATACAATATTGAGATTCATAACCTGGCACTAAGACTGATAATGTAATAGTTTATTCATCTGTTCTTTCTGATGCATGACTTCCTGTTCTTAGTGGTCTGTACCATCTGGCACTACAAGATTTTTAACATAAATATATGGATTAAGCTCTGAAAATTATGTGTCTGGAGTATATCAACAACTGCTAAAAATAATGGAAATTTTTGAAAAAATTACAATGTAGTCATATAAATAAAGTTAGTCCATCAAAACAGACCCTATCCAAAAGGTGTTATTGCTCAAGTATTTTGAAATTCTTTTTGACTTGTGTTTTGCATCAGTTGAGCAGTCACATGGAGAAATACTCTTCAGTATTTGTATACTGTACTTCTGTCTCCAGTCATTACAACTCATGTTGATAACCATACTACTTACCCAAATAAGCTCAAAAGACTTTTTGCCACTTCCAAACATTTGATATGCATTGAGATTGTTCAGAAGATTCTACTGCATTTTATGAATATATTTCATAAAATGTTTCAAGATATGGTAGGGATACAGTTTGACACTTTGAAGTCTTAACATCTACTTAAAGTTTTTAGGTTTAATGTTAAACAACCAATCATACAACTTTATCATACTTGAGTTAAATCAGTTCATATGATCAATGAGCCTATATTAATAAGTTATACCTGTGTTAATACCCCAATGTTACTCCACTGATGTTTTGTTTCTTTAAGGAGACCTACATCTCCATTAGAAACTATAATGATACTATAATGAAGAAAATCAAGCAAGGAATGCTTATCTTTATTCTTCATTTCTTTGGTAATATTAATGTATATAGGTTTTTAGAGTATTATAGTTAATAGATGGACTAAGATTTGGTAAAGGAGATAATTATGCAAGCAAATCCCTTAGTGTCAAAGCCTAAGCATGTATGATCCATGCATTTATTGATTGCTAATGGGTATCAACAATTAATGGATGAACACACACACACACACACTCCCATTCTTGCAGAAATGGCCCTCTTTTTGCCTACCACCCCACTCCTGATTTAAAGAGCTGTTGGGGCTTTTTTTTTTAATTAATTGTTAATCATCCATTCTTAGCCAGAGTATCTCAGTTTTATTTAAAAGTATCCTTCCTTCCTTCCTTGGCCATTGAGGGAAAGTAGCAGCAAGAGGTTTTCATATTTTTGTTTCCTTTTATACAGGAAGAATAACTATCTTCCCATCCCTACTTCCACCCTTACTCCCCAATCTACTTAACAGACCTAAACTTGGCGGGAGAGACAAGACTTCCATTCTCTACCCGCTTCCCACTCCACTAAGGCAAGAGGTGCTCATTATGCATGGATGCCGACTGGCTTGAGTTTATAAAGTACACATGCCACTGGTTCTTTTTCTAGAAATTAAACTTTCACAAATTAAACAAAAGTTTGCTTACTGCTGGCCATGCCTGCTTAAGACAGCCATGAACCTTAATTGTATTTCTCTTTGAAACTGTTCCTTTGTCTATCTTTTGGCTCACTTGGAAGTAATGAAATTGAAGATGAAAGAACTATCCTTCTGCTTGAAGTAGTTAGATCTTCCCCAGAGTTGAGTTTCTGTCATTGGAGTCTGGTTTCCCTGCTCCTTCCTACGCCCTATCTGGTTTCCAGACAGGGTCCTCAGAACAAAATGTTCACTTATTCATATATCTTTCTAGATTTCTTCATCCCTGATGGGAAAAATATAACAGAGTATAAAAGTATAAGGTAGCTTTCACTAATTATAGATTAACAATCAGTGTTTGCATATATATAAAAAAAGGTCATGAAATCTTTCACTGCATTAGAAGATTTATTATCACCAGGAAAATTATAGGAGATAATCCTGCTTTGCTGTGCACTGGTCAATTCAATTCTAGACCTCACACTTGAAGAAAAGCATTTTAGCAGAAAGGGATGACTAAGATGTGAAGAAGCATAAACACCAATTCAAGGACTTGAGGTTGTGCTGCCTAGAGGAGATAAAACTCAGGTAGAAAATATGATTCTGAATATCTACAAGGTAGAATAGGGAATAAACTTATTTGGAATATGTCCTGTTTATAAACATAGGATATATGGCAGGCCTGAGGCTATTGCAAGGGCAGGCCAAAAAATAAGAAGGAGCTATTGTTCCCAGTTGGCTTCACATCTGTACTTCTCTGGCTGGCCCAGTTCCTCACCTCCTGTGTTTTACCATTGGTTCTCCCTCTTGACCTGGAATACAATCAATTTTCCAATCAGAACTGATAAGCTAGGGAAAAATCTCCTTCTTTGAATAAATCACATGGGCTGGCAAACTTTAAGAACAGGTTTTTGTTTGCTTGTTTTGTCTTCTTTGACCAAAAACAAAGATAGACAATTCAAGATTTGACAAAGTTTATAGGTGAAAGAGAATAGAGAAAAGAGAATAAGGGAAAAAAAAATCTTTGCAAATAACAGGTTTCCAAATTAATCTGCATAAGAGATAAAGAATTCTAAACTGAAATTGATTTGAGTTGGTGCAATTTCTATATCCAGTGGGAACCTAATTGTATTTCTTATTCTTATCTTTGGGTTAAAAGCTATCCCCTTCACCATAAACCACACTAAAATTCTAAAACATACAGCTCACCTGAACTGAAAGAGGCAATTTATAAGTTCAAATGGTTACCTGCTGTTCTCATGATTATTTTACCTGCTGTTTTCTTTCCCAGTACAAGAATCTGTTATGGTCAGAATGCATCTCATTTTCATATCTATCTACATCAATATTGAGAGAAGAGTTCTTAAAAATGTTATTTTTAAAATTCTAGGAAAGGATTTTTCTGTTTTATCTATTGCTGCATAAAGAACATCTCAAAACTTGGTGGATTAAAACAGCAGTGTTTTATTATATCTCACAATTTTGTAGAACAGATATAACTTGCTTGGCCTGGATTGTTCTTCTTTACAGGTGGGGTACAAAAAAGTCACTCAGTGGTAGGAGTGCCAAATGGGTTGGTCTGGAGCCAGCCACGATTGCTTCACTTACACATCTGATACCTTGGTGAGGACAGAAGGAAAACTGGACTTAGCTAAGGCTGTGGACAAGAGTACTCCCACATGACTTTTCCAGTGGGGCAGTCCAGTTAATCAGAATTCTGTGATAGCAGCTCAAGGCTACCAGAAAGAATGTATTAACAAACAGGAAGTGAAAGCTATCAGTCTTTTAAGGCCTGGGACCAGAAATGGACGCAGTGTCACTTCCGTATTTTAATGGTCAGATAGCAATAGTCTTCTCCCAAATTCACATGGAGGTGACATAAAGTCCAGTTTTTAAGGGAGGAAAAATCAACCAATCTGCCACCATCTTTAATCTTCCATAGTACTAACTGTGGAAGTCTATGAGAATGTAAGTATAAATATATACATACAGCAAACGGCAATGTGCACTCTTAGTTCCCTCCTTATAAACAACTGATGATGATCTGTCTGGTCTTGTGTCTTTTTCTTTCATTGTTAAATTCTTTAGATTTTTCTGTTCCATATAGTATTTATTTCACACCTGCTTCTTACGCAGTGTCACTTTTGTATCATAATGCATTTAGGAGATAATTATAATTCTCCTTTACCTGTGCTTGAAGTTCACTTTAATTATAGCCTTTTACTTTATTTCTGAAAATACTCAGTGTCTTTCCAATACATTCTACGAGGTGTTGATTAGCAGCTTGAAAATCCTGGGAATGATCCCCCTGTCCACTTTCTTGGAGCACTTTAAGTTATATCCTATTTACTTTTTATTGTTGATGGCTCTCTGGCAGATAACTCTGTGGAATGAGAGGCATTGACATTGAGGCCATATAATTCTTTGTCATGAGGAGGATTTCTTGTGCATCGTATGGTGTTAAGCAGCATCTTTGACCTCCACACAGTAGGTATCAGTAGATCATGAAAAGCTTACCTCTATTCAGTTGTGCCAACCAAAAATGTTTCCAGACATTGCTAATTATTATGTAGGGGAAGGGAAAATTACTCAATTTGAGAAAAACTGCTGGATCAGGAATAATGACTTTCTGATGACGGTTCAAGTGGAAAAATTGACTCTACGATTGGGAAGAAACATAGAACTCATGAAAACTTCCGGCATAAGTGATAGAGGCATCCGTCATTTTTTAGCTCATGAAGACCAGAGTCCTGTGGGTTCCATGCCTATCTATACTCACCTTCATTCCCTGAGTTCTTTCCCTGGTCTTTGGCCCCAGTGTGAGAAGAAACTTCCATAGATATATCTTCCATACAGAGCCATTCAATTTGGTGGTCTTTTAATGAATTTAAAAGTTGAGTAATGCATCTTTGGTCATGATAATATTAATTTTCACTCATTTCAAAGATGCCTAGAGGAAACTTCTATCAACTTTTATCAACTTTCTATTCCTGAGTTAGATGGTACAAAAACAAACAAACAAACCCATTGCTGTGGAATCACCAATTAATCACAACTAAACAGCGATAGCTAGGATTCCATGAATGAGATAAATATTTTCACCTCCCTCACTCATCCCTACTAATCAAACACACATGTACTTTTTCTGTAAAGCTCTTCATTCTATTATATTCAATAACTCACACATAACCAGATGAGTGATTTGTTAAATCCTTGTCATGATCTTTTGTTTTCAAATATTGTTAGTCTACAGTTATGACTTAGCAAGAGTTAGCCTATAAAGCCCTTTGCCCTTGCTGACTATAAAAAATAATTCTTAACAAAATTCAAAAGCAACTATTTAAGTAATCCAAAGTATAGCAAACCAGGGAGATTGGAGAGGGGAGACAAAACTCGCAGAAGTGACTGTTTTGGGAAGATTTTTCCCTCTTCTGGCTTGAAACAGTCATAGATATGCATGAAAACTCAGAAAGAAACCCCATCTTTCTATCCAGATGACCTGAGAAAAGAGGCATTGTCTGCGGTCCAAATAATTGGAAGAAAACATATGTTAAAAATTTCTCTTTGCTTACCTCCTAGCTTTCCCTAGACAGAACCCAATTGCAAAGCTGCGTATAAGTAGTGTCATATGAAGCTTAAACTCTGAAGGAAACCTTATCTTTCTAATCAGAAAAAAACAAAACAAAACCAAAAAAACAAACGACAACTGGGAAATGGGGGCTTCTGCAAGCCAAAGAGTACTAGGAGAATTAACAAAGTAAAATGTGGGGAAGGAGGTTTCCTAATTTTGTATATAAACCTGCACAGGTTCTGGAATCAACCCTTGATGTATACATTACCAAGACAGATTATAAAAAGCACAGCAAATGCTATTAGAACTAAACCAAGACTTCACACACAACTTAAGTTTTGGATTATCCATGAGTCACATATATGTAGGGGAGATCCAAAACAACAGAACAAAGGTTTTGAAACTGAATTAAGATTAAACCAAAAAAAAAAAAAAAAAAAGGCCTTCAAGTTGATTCCAACTCATAGTGACCCTCATTGGGTTTCTGAAAAGGTAAATTGTTACTAAAGTACATTGGCACACCTTCCTTCTGCAAAGCTACTGGTGGGTTTGAACCACCAACCTTCCGGTTAGAAGTCAAATGTCTTAGGCACTACACCACCACAGCTCTTTGAATTAAAATTAGACCCTCTGTATTTCCTTTGACACACAAAAGTAACCAAGAAGGGTGATCTGATTTCAACAACAACAAAAAAATCATTGACAACATACCAACCTTGAGATGACCCTGATGTTGGAATTATCACACATGGTTTAAAGTAGCAATTATAAATATGCTTCATGAGGAAAAGTAAATACACTTGAAACAAATGGAAAGATAGACGTTTTCAGCAAGGATATTGAAACTACAAGAGAGGACCAAATGGTTGTGTAACTATAATATATTATCTTAAATAAAAATTCAGAGGATGGGTTCAATAGAACAATGGAGAAAAAGTCAGTTAACTTAAATATAAAACAATAAAAAACATCTAGTCTCTGATAGCATAGTGCCTAAGGCACTTGACTGCTCACCAGAGGGCTGGCGGGTCAAACCCACCAGCCACTCCTCGGAAGGAAGGAAGGTTGGGCAATCCTACTTCCTTAGTGATACTGCCTCGGAAACCCAAGGAGGGGTCGCTATGAGTCGGGGCCAACTCGACGGCAAACAACAACAACAACAGTCTGAAAATAGAAAAAGATTGAACAAAAATGAACAGAATTTCAGAAGCTTATGAAACAATATCAAAAAGTATTGTAAGGTCATTGGAATCTTAGAGGGAGAGGATAGATAGTGCAAAAAAATTTGATAATAGGTGGAAATTTAGTTTGATGAAAATCACAGATTAAAGAAACTCGGCAAACTCACACAGATTAAAGTAAAAGAAAACAATTCCTAGAAACATCATAATTGTATTTCTTAAAACCAAAGATAAAGAAATCTTGAAAGCAGTCAGAGAAAATGGCACATTACCTTTAGGGAGATTTTTCACAAGGAAAGTTGGAGTCCAGAAAACAATGTAAGTATACATATTGTTAGTGCTGAAAGAAAAGAACTGTCAACCCAGAGTCCTATATTGAAAGAAAATATTCTTTAGGAATGAAGGTGAAACATATTATACCAATAATGCTTTAAAATTTCACGACTATTCCTTATAAAACTAATAGAAATAAGGAAAAGTAAAAGATTATTTAAGATAAAATTTCTCAACTATGCTCATCCTGCTCTTAAGTCTGTGGCATTTGGTTTCTCACTTTAAACTTCCCTCTAATTTCAAGGTTTTTTTTTTTTTTTTTTGTCTTTTTCTTTTCAGAAGTTGAGAGAATGGAGGGCCTACTTAATTAGAAATTCATGAGGCAGGAGATGTGCTGTCTTTGTGAGTTAGTCTCATGACATTTTAAATTTACTAGCTGTATTTGATATTGACTAGCCTATTCCTAGATAATTGATACAGTAAAATCCATAATACATTATTTAAAATTGCATGACTGTTGCAAAGTTTCTTTTCTCTGAAAACATTGACAACCTGAAATTAGGCCATAAAAGTAAGACTTGAACTGTGAGAGATCTTGAAATAATGTCATATGATTAATAATAGAAGGACATGGGGAAGCATATGGAACAGAATAAAATTCACTGTTTTCCAAATCAGTTAAGCTGATCTTTTCCTATTCTCTGTGGATGGTCTATCTCTCTTGGATTTGACTCTGGAATATCAAAGTTGCAGAGTGAGTATATAATCAAGTGAAGTTTCCTTAAGGCCTTCTATAGTTTTCAATGTAAGCCTGAGTGTTACTGTTTTTTATTTGTGTACATATTTGGGAATTTCAGAATTTCTGCCCTGAAAGGATCTTTCTTTATTTAAGATAGGTAGCATGGTGACTTGCTGCTGGATAATTAGTGTGAACATCACCTCTGGAAATTTAACAGTGAGAATGAAGTCAGACTCATGAAATATGAGCTATTTGGTAAAGGAATATACCAACTTTTTAAATTCAACTTTTTAAAATAAATTTTTAAACATATGAAAAATAATAAATTCACTGCAATAGTTGGAGACATCAAAGTAATCACATAGCATGGAATGTTTAACCTTGCAGTACATGGTTTGAGACCAACAGTTATACAACACCATGTCAGCATGGAATTAGCTGACTGTGTAGGAAAAAAAGAAAAAAAAGAACAAATGATGTCCTTTTCTAAAAAGTTCATTAGCTCTATTATTGTTGGGGCTCAGTGATTATCATAGGATGATACCAAGTTTATTTTGGGTGAAACCATATTTTGTTTATAGCCTTTCCATCATTTCTCCATTTTTCCACTCTTCTATGAGCTATTTGACTTCCACCTGCCTCCAATGTTGCTACCATTCCTCAGATCCCATCAATTATATATATATATAAATATGGCTTATTCTGAGTATATAATACTTAATCACATACCATTCTTTGCTCTCTCATGCTGCATCCAGGAACATTTTATGTTTATAGTTTTCAATAAATTGTTGTATCTTAAATTCTTCTATACATATAAGCTTCTATATGTATTCTTTTATGTGCATTGTACTCATTCCAAATTTAAGAAGTGAAACTATCCTCTTTAGAGAAATTAAGGGGTAATGGAGAGATGACATAATCTCAAGTGGACACTGCATATTAAAAGTCCTATTTGAGATTTCATTTTAAGATTAATATAAAATTGGCATGCATCTGATCACAAAGTTATTCATGTTTACATAATAAGAAATGCTACTCTAAATTATTTACCAATTCAATTACTTAATGACACCACTAAAACCACAGAAACCAGTTGCTGTCCGAATGATTTTGACTCAGCAATTTCATGTTTCAGAGGAGAATTGTGCTCCATACACCTTTCCATGGCTATGATTTTTTGGAAGTAGATCACCAAGGCTTTCTTCTGAGGTGCTTCTCAGTGGATTCAAGCAACCAGCCCTTCAATTAGTAATCAAGTGCTTAAGCATTTACATCACATTGATCCCTTATCATACACAAATCCTCATTTAAAACTGATACCTTATGAAAAACATATCACATTTGTTCTTCATAACAACAACAAATTGCAGTTAAGACAATATTATCTCTGTTTTATCAAGGAGAAGTCTGAAGCTCAGAGAATGTAAGTAGATTATCAATATAAAACATGTCACTATAATACTGTTGACTTCAGTGCTTATGATCTGAAAAAGGCTTTACTTCATTTTCACATATAATCCACAAAACAGCTCTATAGGTAGGTACTCTTATTAGCCCCATTTTACTTATGAGAAAATAAAGGCTCAGAGAGATTAAGAAATTTTCCCAGATTAATGTCTAATAATTATATATCTTAATAACTAATAACTGTAAAATCAGGATTTAAACTTAGGTTTAACCTCAAAGCTACATCTTTAACTTCTACAATGTACATTCTTTTCACTGTGGAATAGAGTCTGTTGTTAGGTGCACTGAGTGATTCTGATTCATAGCCACCCTATGTACAACAGAACGAAACACTGCCTGGGCATGTCCCATCCTCACAATCCTTGCTATTCTTGAGCCAATCATTGCAGCCACTGTGTCAATCCATCTTGCTGAGGGTCTTCATCTTTTTTGCTGACCCTCTACTTTACTAAGAATGATATCCTTCTCCAGGGAATTGTCCTTTCTGACCATGTGACCAAAGTAGATGAGACAAAGTCTGGCCATTTTTACTTCCAAGGAAGATTCTGGCTACACTTGTTCCAGGATGGATTTGTTCATTCTTCTGGCAGTGTGTGGTATTTTCAATATTCTTTGACAACACCATAATCCAAAGGAATCAACTCTTTTTTGATCTTCCTTATTCATTGTCTACTGTTCACATACATATGAGGTGATAGAAAACATCATAGCTTGTATTAGGAGCACCTTAGTCTTCAAAGAGACATCTTTCCTTTTTAACACTGTAAAGAGGTTTTTTTGCAGCACATTTGCCCAGTGTAATACCACGACTAATTTCTTGACTGCTGCTTCCATGGGTGTTGATTGTGTATCCAAGTAAAATGAAATCTCTGACATCAATCTTTTCTCCATTTATCCTGATGCTTATTGATCCAATTGTCAGGACTTTTGTTTTTATGTTGAGGTATAATCCATACTGAAGACTGTAGTCTTTAATCTTCATCAGTAATTGCTTCAAGTCATCTTCATTTTTAGCAAGCAAGGTTGTGTCATCTACATATCATGGGTTATTAATGAGTCTTCCTCCAATCCTGATGTTGCGTTATTCTTCATATCGTCCACCTTCTCAGATTATTTGCTCAGCAGCCAAATTGACTAAGTATGGTGAAAGTCTACAACTCTGAGGCAAACTGAGGTATACAAACCTGAGGCAAACTCTTCCTGTTTTTAAACTATGCAGTATCCTTTTGTTCAGTTTGAATGACAGTTTCTTGTTCTATGTACAGGTACCTCCTGAGCACAATTAAGGGCTCTGAAATTCCTATTCTTTGCAATGTTATCCATAATTTGTTATGATCCACACAGTCAAATGCCTTTGCATAGTCAATGAAACACAGGTAAACATGTTTCTGGTATTCTTTGCTTTCAGCCAAGATCCCTCTGACATGAGCAATGATATTCCATAGAGTCTAGGATTAAATTATTTCCTCTTAGACTGGAGCACTTTTGTTTTCTCAGGTTATATTTAATTTATTGTTCTTTTTTCTAAAATTCCCAATGCTGGCTTTTTTTTTTTTTTTTTTTTTTGAGGTGTTGGAGTGTTCTTTTAATTTTAGAGATAAGTCCCTTGTCAGATATGTTGTTGCCAATCATTTTTTCCCAATCTGTAGGTTCTCAAGAAGTCTTTGGAAGCACATAAAAATGTAATTTTCTGAAGGTCCCATTCATCTAGTTTATCTTCTGCTGTTGTGCATTTGGGGTTATGCTTGACAGTCTATTTATGCCATAAATTAGGGCCCCTAAATTTACCCCTATTTTTCATTGAGGAACTTTATAGTTTTATATTTCACATTTCAGTCTTGGATCCATCTGGAGTTAATTTGTGTGTATGGTGTGAGGTACAAATCTTGTTTAATTTTTCTGTAAATGGATATCCAGTTTTGCCAGCATAAGGTGATTATTCTTATCTTTATTAAACATTCCATGTTATTTTTGCCTTTCTTACAGATTCTTCCTATATGAGATTTTACACAGTTTACATTACATAAGTTGGCTAACCAACTGATTCATGTCCATTCCCATTTGGTTCTTCTATTGAGTCCTTGGTCTAGGATAGTTTCCTGGAATAAGAGGCAATTCTGGTGAGTATAGAAACAGGACAAAAAGAAAAATCAGTAGAAGAATGATCCCTTTTTTAAGGCATCTCAGTGGTTTCCCAGGACCCTGGGCTATCTCTTAAGTTGGGTGGTAGGCCAACAAGTAATCAGAAACTGAAAAGGGTGTCAGACGTAAAATTCAAGAATAAAGACCAAGATGAGAGCCATTCCATAACCAGGCACTGTCCAAGGGCTGCTATACCTAGTGAAGGTAAATGCTATTACACAAATCTCAGGCCCATTTCCAGGCAAGAGTCAAAGTGAGATTTTTTTTTAAATGCTGATTTTTTATATTGTTATATTGCTTTGCAGCTTATAAAGTTCTTTTGTGATGTAAGTCATCACATTTGATATTCACAATAAGCCCAGAAAATCTCCAACATATGATTTCCATTTTACAGATGATGAAACTATTTCCCAGAAAGGCTAGCTGATGTGCCCAATGTCACACAGCTCATAAATCCAGGATAAGGCTTAAGTCAAGACATTCTGATTATAACTTCCCTTGAGAAGGAAGAGAGAGTGTTGCCCCAGGCCATCTGATTTACAATGTGAAATGAAATCTTTGAAAAGAAAAATAAAACGATGCCACTCAATCTCCTACTTACAGATTTTCTTGCTGGGAAGACTAAATTCAAACCTAGGCAAGGCTTTGGCTGCTTTTGTTATTGTTGTTGTTAGGTGCCATCAGGTCACTTCTGACACGTTGTTGTTGTTGTTGTTATGTGCGGTCAAGTCGGACCCGACTCATAGCAACACCTCCTTAGGTTTCCGAGGCAGTATCACTAAGGAAGTAGATTGTCCATCTTCCTTCCCAGGAGTGGCTGGTGGGTGGAACCACCAGATTTCTGGTTACACCGACTCATGTTGCTGTTGTTGTTGTTATATGCCCTTGAGTCAGACTGACTCATAGCGACCCCTCCTTGGGTTTCCGAGGTGGTATCACTACGGAAGTAGATTGTCCAACCTTCCATCTGAGGAGTGGCTCGTGGGTTTGAACTGCCAGACGCTGACCCATAGCAACCTACACAACAGAACTAAACACTGCCTGGTCCTGCACCATCCTCGCAATTGTTGCTATGGTTGAGCTCATTGTTACAGCCACTGACTGTGTCAATCCATCTCATTGAGGACCTTCCCCTTTTTTGCTGATCTTCTAATTTACTAAACATGATATCCTTCTCCAGGGACTGGTCCCTCCTAATAACATGACTGAAGCACAAGAGACAAATGCTCTGGGGATAGTATTACCATCTTACTGATACACTCACTTAGGAGTTAAACATATATATATATATATATATATATATTCATATTTGTATGCTATATTTTTGAAAATTATTCTCTGACATAGGAAACTTAATCTTTGATTGAAAAAAAATTATCACAAATTTACACAGCTAATAAGAGACATAAGCAAGCAGGAATCAAGGAGTAAGAAGCATGAAGTGAATCTTCATGATGAATTGGTAGTGAAAGTGCTTCTCTTATTGTGGGGAGCTGTTTAAGTATAAATACCATTCTGCCTTAGTGTGCCTTCCTCTCCAGTAAGGAGTAAGGGCCATAGCTAATAATGTAAAATTCTCTTGCCTAGGATTGGGTACCTAATAGGGTTAATTGTGCTGTTAATGGGAGCTCTGGTGGCATAGTGCCTAAGGCACTTGACTGCTAACCAGAAGACTGGTGGTTCAAATCCACCAGCCACTCCTCAGAAGGAAAGTTGGTAAATCTACTTCCATAGTGGAAGCCTTGGAAACCAAAGGAAGGGTCGCTATGAGTCAGATTCGACTTGATGGCAGTGGGTTTGGTTTGTGTTGTTAATGGTCTCTCTGTTAATTATAGTTTTCATTAATAACTTACGTGTATTAAGAAGTTTTATCACTCAATATAACCTTTTCAGTATGGATGTATAAGTTATACATAATGTATTAACTGGGAGGGCAACAAAATTCATCTATCAGTCCTTCGGTCAGTAAATTCTACACATCCAACATGCAAGTAAAGCCTCACATCATGTAAATTCTTTATAGTTTATTAAGTAATTTTACACATAATTTCTTATTTAATCTTTCAACAAAGTTGTGAAGGCAGACAATAAGTCTTCTCCTCTTATTTTATAGAGGAAGAAACTGAAACTGAGACTCTAAGTGGCTTGTCCAAGTGCACACAGGTGTTATCTAGCAGTGAAGGGAACTTAAACCCACACAATCTGGTGCCTGGATTGAGGCCCATTTCACAATACAATGGCTGGTGGGTGAGACACAAGTATACATATACATACAACACCCAGGTCCCAACCTCATGGAATGTTCATCCTGAGAGATGTGCCTCCAACCTATGTAATAATTAATACTGCAAATCACCCAAAATGGTGTATAGTAGGTGTGTGAATTGTGAGGAAAGAGGTCTGGATCCAGGTGGGCTGGTTGTTCAGAGAAGACTCCATTCTGAATATGGAACTTGAACTGAACTTTGTAAGACAGCATTTGGACAGAGAGAAGAGGGAAAGAGAGAATTCCAGGAAAAAAAGTTTTCAAATGATCTTTAGAAGAGACCCAATAAACACACACACACAAACACACACTCCCTCTTTTAACTTTTCATTGTGATTTGTGTGAAATTTTGCAAAACAGATTCCGTTTCTGTTCAACAGCTCCTGCACATTTTGCTTTGGGACACTGATGACAACCCCCAAAACATACCAGCTCTCTTCCCACTTCTTCCCTGTGGTTACCCTTTACCTGTGTCCTTCTTGTCTATGCATTCCTACTTCCCTAGCTTTCTCCCTGGACAAATGTTGCCCTTCTGATGTCCCATGGTTGATTGTTCAAAGGAGTGAACCTCCCTGGTATGGTTGTTCAGCTCATACCCCTGTCAGTTCTTTGGCTGAAAATAAAGTCATTGGAGTGAGTCCAATTCCAGGCCCAAAGGATGACTCAGATCCATAGGCTCAAGGGTTTCACCAGTCATTATCTGACCAGTGTCTTGGCCTTTTTTTAATGTTTTTTAATTTAGTTCTACATTTTTTACTCCCATTCTATCCAATTTTGATCCTTTTTTTTCTGAGTGGTTAGCATTGGTAGCCAGGTACTGAGTTCTTCTGGTCTTAGGGTCATATAAGCTGAGGTTCTCGTGGTCCATCAGTTTCTTTGGACTAATTGTCTCCATTTGTCTTGGATTTCATCACTCTTCTTTTTTCTAGATGAGGAGTTGCATCTTAGATGGCTGCTTGAAAGCTTTGAAGACCCAATTACTACTCACAAAAATAGGATGTAGAATAATGTCTTTGTATGCTGTGTTGTGCCACTTGAGCTTGATGTCCCTTGCCACCATCATCCCAAGCCCCCAGGTCCAGTGACTCACTCCTTCAAAGTGCTTGATTATAGCTAAGAAGTTATCCTAACTTTGTTTGCTGTTAGCTCTTAGCTCTACAGTGCCTATGGGCATTTAAGGAGCTCTGGTGGCATAGTGCCTAAGGCATTTGGCTGCTAACCAGAAGACTTGCAATTCAAACCCATCAGTCACTCCTCAGAAGAAAGACTGGGCAATCTGCTTTCATAGAGACACAGACTCAGAAACCCAAGGAGGGGTCACTATGAGTCAGAACCGACTCGATGGCAGTGAGTTTTTTTTTTCTTTTTTTTTGTTGGCATAGTGCCTAAGGCACTTGGCTGCTAACCAGAAGGTTGGCAGTTCAAACCAACCAGCCACTCCGCAGAAGGACGACTGGGCAATCTAATTCCATAAAGATTTACCACCTCAAAAACCCAAAAGTGGGTCACTATGAGTTGAAATCAACTTGATGGGAGTTTTTTTTTTTTTTTTTTTTTAAATAAATACATATGTAGGAATATTTTCTACCTAACCTATGTGTGATTATGGGCACAGTCCTGTCCACCTACCCATACCCAATCTCCTTGCCTGTCTACCTATTTATCCATCCTTAGATTGATGTTGTTAGGTGCTGTCAGGACAACTCTGACTCATGTTGTTGTTGTTGTTAGGTGCTGTCAAGTCATTACCAACTCATAGTGACCCTACGTACAGCAGAACGAAACACTACCTGGTCCTGCTCCAGCTCTACGATCCTTTCTGTACTCGAGCCCATTGTCACTGCCTCTGTGTCACTCCATCTCATTGGGGGCCTTCCCCTCTTTTGTCGACCCTCTACCTTACCAAGCACAACATCCTTCTCCAGTGAATGGTCCCTTTTGATAACATGACCAAAGTATGTAAGATGAAGTCTGGCCATTCTCACTTCCAAGGAGTATTCTGGTTACACTTCCTCCAGGACAGATTTGTTAGTTCTTTTAGCAGTCCATGGTACTTTCAGCATTCTTTTATCTTTTAGGTGAGTAGTATGTTTCTATAAATCTGTCCATTTCTTCTAGATTTTCTTCACTTCTATTCATTATTTTTCTGACTTTCCTCATACAAGGTGATATCAAGGGATTTGTCTTCTAGATGGGAAATGTGATCCTCAGCCAGTTTGATTCTACTCTTTGTCCTTCCAATGTGCTATCCATCTCTGCAATTTTAGTATTCTTCTGTACTTCTAATTTCTGTCCTTGTATGATTTCCAATTATCTATTTATTTTGTCATTTTGCTTTTGTATGCTTTTCCTGAATTCATCAAGGGTATTTTGTGTCTTTTCCTTGCTTCTGTTTATTATTTCCTTGAACTCTTGGAAGGTTATGTGTATATATATGTAATCTTTTATATATAATAATAAATATATATAATCATATAGATGTGTATATAGACTGGAATTTCTTATCAGATAGTTCAATTACCTGTTTATCTTTTGGGAGATTACCTAGTTCTTTATTTTGGTAACTTTCTTCTACTAGCTTATCCTGTTTCTTTGTTTGAATTGAAGTTAAGTATTGTTTCTGAGAAATTTTGGAGTTGTTGACTTTGTTGATTATATGTTGCTTTGTTTCACTCTTTTTTTTTTTTTTGTCTCAATATAATCCAGATGTGTGAGCCAGTTGCTTCTTTGGTTGTTAGCTTGGTGGCACTGGGGCACATCTTAGCTGTCTCTGGGTTGGTGAAATAACTACTTGGAATGTGGGTTTGGGTTTCTGTTTGTCAGGAAGGGGAGCTGCAGTTAGGATGAGCAAGTGTTGTGCACAATCTACCACTGATTCCGTGGTGTAGTTGCTGTTGTTGGTTCTGGTATGTGGGGTGAGGTGGTCAATGCAGTAGATATGTCTGAATAGTGGAGAATGAATGATGTTCTCCTTTTGGATGAGGCAAGAAAAAGGAAAAAAAAAAAAAAGAAAGAAGAAGAAGTGAAGAGAAAAGAAAAAAAGAGGGAATAAAAATAAAAGATAAAACAATATAGAAAAAGAAGGAAAAGGGAAAGGGGGTGGATAAAATGAATTACTGAAATATAAGAAGACAAAGGGAAAAGGGAGAAATGAACAGATAAAAAGGAAGAAAACTTAGGGAATAGGAAAGGAGAAAAATAAGGGGAAAGTAAGGAAACTAAGGAGGAGGGACTTTTGTAGTTATAGTAGCTGGCAGCCCTGGGAGCAGGCAGGTGTGGTAGAAACCTCTGATCCATTGTGACATGTGCTTGGAAAGATGAAAGGAGCATGGTGCAACTGGTCACCTCCAATAGAGAAGGCTGCAGTGTGTGCTACTTGTGCTTAGTGTCAGAAAGATCAGCCAGTGACACAAGCACAAGAAGAAAAAGCTACAGCCTCTGAATTTCTTTGTTTGGAATGGGTTGTTGCAGGTTGCAAAACTGTATAGAAGGTTCTTGGGAAATCCATGCATGACTTCCTTGGTGTGATGGTGCTGGAGAGAAGGTTTATCTTTATTTGCATGTAAGCTGTACTTTTTGGAGTAGAGATTGTTGTTCATCAGTTGTGATTCACTGGCATGAGTCTGGCACCTGACAGGGCACATGCAGCCATTCATCCAGCTCCTACCTAGACTCTAGTGAAAGGCCATCATGATACTATCTTCTCCAACTACCCTCAACAGTTTCTATAAAACTTCTTGTTTGTAGGAGTAGGAGGTGCTGGTGCAAGTGAGCTCCCCTGAGAAAGCAGGCTGCAGAGATGTGACTCTTGTGTTTAGTGTTAAAAAGTTCTCTCAGTGCTGCAGGCACCTGGTGGGTGAGCTTCAGCCTGACTCAGTCTGCTAGAAGTAGAGGTATCCAGGGATTGGGGCAAGTGAGGGTGGTGATTCCCTAGCCACTAGGTTTGTGAAAGAGCCACTGGGTTTGCAGAAAGAGTATTAACCCCTACGTGCATAGAAAGTGTTCATTTGTTAAATCAGAAAACATATCCCTCCAATCTCAATTCATTGGCATGGGTGTGGCCCTTTTCTGTGACATGCAGTCATTCATCCAGTTCTTTCTCAGATTTAGTCAAGCAAGAGATTGTCCCAACCCCAGTTTATTCAATGACCCCAATACAGGCCTTTTCCCAGGTCAAAAGACCAGTGTCTGTCTGTGGTGAGTTATTTAATTCCCTTTCTCTGGCTTCCTTCTCTTTCTGCAGCCATCTATGTCACTGTAAGTCTGACTTACTTCCCTGCACAGTCCTCTCCTAGCTCCAGCACATATTTTGCTTACCTGGAATTCATTTCAGTTTTGGTTCTTAGTGCTGCTACAACAGAAATGGCATAAATGGATGGCTTAACAAACAGGGATTTAGTCTCTTATAGTTGAGGAACGTACAAGTCCAAATTCAAAGTGCTGACTCTAGGGGCTGGATGAAGGCCATTCAAACTTGGACTTTAACTCTGCCTCCTGTTCCAGGCTGACTAGAGCTGAAGGTTTTTTCTGCCTCATGCAGCTGGTGGCTGCAGAAGCTGATGAACCCAAGATTGACAGATAAAATGGCACAGTCCCAAGATTAGCAGACAATACAGCAAGCCACTAGATCAAGAGAAGGAACTATCCAAGATCAACAGGCAACATGACAGGCCACTGAGATGAAGACTCGGCCAAATACTGGATCTAGATGTGCCAAAAGCTAGAGACCTTTCTCAAAGTTTCTTATATACTGGAAGCAGGCCATACCCTGAAGGCAGTTACTTAGCTGCTCACATCAGATTCTGCCATGGAGGTGATTGCAATCTCATCATGGGGAATAACAATATCCAGCTGCCGAGCCACTCAAAACCATGGCCCAGCCAAGTTGATTCACATCCTTTACTAACACACTTCTTATACATCTATACTGTGTTATCATCGTGTGGATTCTGTGAAGTTTTATTTAATTTATTTTTTTTCTTCCTTGTCCGTATGTGATGGCTCTGTATTCTAAATGGTCACACTTTGGCTGGTCCTGAATCTTCTCTCCCTTCTCTCCCTGATCACTGACTTTGGTCCATTTTACTTTCCAATCAGCACTGAATCTAATTCTTTATCTTTTCATTTGATGCTCAGAACTCCAGGATCATTATCTGTATCTATTTTACCCAGGTTTTTCTGGGTTTCTATTGTAAAGAAATTGGGTGGAGTGTGTTAGCAGGATACCATCTTGTCTCCACCTTCAGGGTTTCTGACCCAGTAAACTCTTTAGAATCACTTACTGATTCAGTGACCTCACTGAACACTTAGCACTTCACCTAGACCATTTTCTAGCCTTTTCTAATTTTGTTTCAATTGCCTTAAGCAACATCATAAACATAAAATTCCAACCTTTCCAAGAGGAAACCACATTTATCTTTTACACCCTTAGCTTTAATCTTACAAAAGGATTTGTTTCCAACTGTGGCAATGTTTTTATTCCCAGGCTCCTAGATTGAGAAGAGAAATTCTGTCTCTAGCATGAAATCCAAATCCTAAACTTATTTAGGGCCCTAGAGGATGGCCTCAGGCCTCAGGCAGTCATCTGCCACACCCAAGGCTGGCAGTTCAAACCCACCAGCCGCTCCATGCCAGGTAGCCAGGTCATCTCTTTGGGAGCTCTGGTAGTATAGTGCCTAAGGCACTTGACTGCTAACCAGAAGGCTGGCGGTTCAAACCCACCAGCCACTCCTCGGAAGGAAGGTTGGGCAATCTACTTCCGTAGTGATACTGCCTTGGAATCCCAAGGAGGGGTCGCTATGAGTCGGGTCTGACTTGATGGCAAACAACAACAACAAGCTTATTTAGAATTATAGTGTTGTTGTTGTTGTTATTTGCCGTTGAGTCGGCCCCGACTCATAACGACCCCTCCTTGGGTTTCCGAGGCAGTATCACTACGGAAGTAGGATTGCCCAACCTTCCTTCCGAGAGTGGCTGGTGGGTTTGAACCGCCAGCCTTCTGGTTAGCAGTCAAGTGCCTTAGGCACTATGCTACCAGAGCTCCTAGAATTATAGTACCAATCTTTAATGTTTCCAAACACTGAACTGTAGTTGAAAATATTTTCAAACCTACAAGTTTATATCCTTCAAGTGCTTATCCAGGTTTTCATGCCACCCAACACAGTCATAATATTTTATAATGTTGTGTCTAAAGATCCTAGAAATATGTACACATAACTTTTTGGTGATAGAAAATGGTTAAAATTTGTGGTATTATGAGGCTCATATCAGAACTGTTTTGTGATCAGCGAATATTTATTTACTAGCGTACCATTGCCATGAGCTCATTTAGTGCATTGTGAGTTATGGGGGAAAAAAAAAAAACTCTGTGAGAATTCATATTTTAGGAAAAACAGGCTCAGCTTTTCCATTGATTTGTGAGTAAGTGGACTGGGGTGGGGCAAATTAGGCTTCCTAAAAAAATCACTGGGCTGAGATGTATGAGATTTTCTGTTTTCCATAACCTCTTCCTGCAAGCTCTGGTGGTGTAGTGCCTAAGGCATTTGAATGCTAACCAGAAGGCTGGTGGTTCAAACCCACCAGGCACTCCTCGGAAGGAAGGTTGGGCAATCTACTTCTGTAGTGATACCACCTGGGAAACCTAAGATGGGGTCACTATGAGTCGGGTAGGACTCAACGGCAGTGCATTGCATTGGGTTGTTTAACCTCTTCCTATCTGTGTCTTACTCTTACAAAACGTTGCTTTCAGTGAATTATCAAAACATCCTTAATTCTTAACCCAGGTGCTGGCTAATAATGATTAATACATTGAGGTAAGTTAATTTTTATATTAAGCTGAAAGAACACAAAGTCTTAAATCCTAATGAATGAGCCTATAATGGTTGAAATTACAGGGGGTGGAAGTGAGGTTTTGTAGTATGGGATTTTGCCCAATGCTGCACCAAATTATATTATTTACATGGACACATAACCTGCTGATATCTACTGCCAGTCATGTTGTAGGGATGTTAACATGGTAAATTCATTGTAAGCAGTAGCATTATGTTAGGAGAGATCAGAGCTTTACAGGAAGACTTGAAAAAAGCTTAGAATTTGGATCTGAAAAGAATGCAAAATTACAGTTTCAAATTGGAAATTTCCTTAACTTGGAAGTATTCCCTTCTGTTGGCCAAGAAAAGAAAAGAGGATAAATGGGAGACGATAAGACATACATCTCTGCTTTTGATATGAAAGAAAATGATTAGGATAATGGGGCACAGAGAATGTCAGTGCTCTGAAGAAGGTGTCTTAATTAAAGAGGTTCTGGTAAGAATGTTCAAACAATCCGGGAGCGTTGCTGATTCAAGTGTCTTATTGATATCTGCTTGTAGCTTTATTAGGAGCCTTGGTGATGCAGTGGTTAAGGGTTTGGCTGGTAACTGAAAGGTAGGTAGTTTGAACCTATTAGTTGCTGTGTGGGAGAAAGATGAGACAGTCTATTTCCATAAAGATTTACAGCCTTGGAAAGCCCATGGGTCAATTCCACTCTGCTATGTTGTCACTGAGAGTCAGAATCTACTCAATGACCAGGGATTTTTGTTTGGTAACTTTTTGTGATTTACTTGCAATGTTTATCTAATTTTAATGATGAGACAGTTATTATAATTCTTGCTGATAAGAGACTGAGATTTGAAAACATTTACCAAAGAGAAAAAAGTAAATCATGTCTCAACATTAATTATCAAAGAATGATACATATAACTCTCTTCTGCAAGAATGAAAATTCATAGTTACCTGGATTTCTGAAGGTTTTGCCTACCAAGAATAAGGACAGATAGAGATATGAAGACATCAATGGTGAGGACTTCATTTGATTCCCCACAGGAAAGAGAAGCATATTAAACATGGTTCTTCTTCAGAAACTAGCCACATATTCAAACGTAAGAGTATACCAGGATAGTTTTTGAGAATATTTTTTTTTCAAAAATGAGATAGTTATTGTCTACTTTCCCAAAACATATTCTTTATGATGCTATTTGCTAAGTGATACAAGGATGAAATCTTCCCCCTCCTCATTTCTGAAGTGTGTTTCTAGATATGCTTATTAGCTGTTTAGTGGAATAAATTTTTCAATGTCAAATCAGTTTGGGAAACAATGGTTGAAACTAAGTTGTATCAGTTATCTATTGCTGTGTAACAAAGCATCCCCAAACTTCATGACTTAAAGCAACAAACTTTTTAGTTGCTCACCATTCCATGGATCAGCAATTTGTGCTGGGCTCAGCTAGTCAGTTCTTCTGCTTGTTTTTTCTATCACTCCTGTGGTACAGTCATTTGGAGGCTTGACTGGAGGTGGATGGTCTAAAATGGTCTCAATTACTTATCTGGTTATCACCTGGGCCTCTCCTAAAAGGGTAAGGAGGTCACATCTCCCAACCTCCTCTAACCCGTACCATCAATAGCCCAAGGCCTATTCCTGCAAGGCCAGACATGCCTCCGTCCAGCCCTTTCACCAACCATTCCTCCCAAAGCATCCACCACCTCTTTCCTGGGTCCAATAATTTGCTGCAGTGGCCACACAGAACTCACAGATTATGGGGCTTATAAGGGAAGCACCAGGCTACAATTCAAGTGCAGGAAAAATGCTCAATCACTCTCCCAGCCCACAGTCTCTCTCCTAACAGTCTCTCACAGTCTCTTTCCCAACAGTGTGTGTCCCTCAGTGTCTCTCTCAGCAATGCGTGTCTCTTGTGTTTCTTTCCCAGCAGCACATGTCTCTTCAGGAGCGTGTGTCTCTTTCAGCAGCACATCTTCCTCAACCATCAGTCAAAGAGACTTCTTCTGCCTCTAGGAGGCCTCCTTTTGAGCCTGGCAGAGTGGCCAAACTAACTAATCATAACATCAGAATTCTAAGCACCTGAGAGAGCGCAGGAACCTCCCAGAACATTGCTTTGTGTTGTGCCCAACAGAAATACCCAAGGTGGATAACTTTTACAATAAGGAGCTCCTCAGTTCCTCATAGCAAATTCCACCACAGAGTTTACAAAGACTTATGGCTAGAAAAGCCACACTAAATAATTTACTACACTGCAGCCTCTATATCCATATAGTCCCTCATTATCAAATAAACTATCCCAGCTTCTTGACATGGTTTTATTGTTGTTGTTGTTGTTATTTGCCGTCGAGTCGCCCCCGACTCATAGCGACCCCTCCTTGGGTTTCCGAGGCAGTATCACTACGGAATTAGGATTGCCCAACCTTCCTTCCGAGGAGTGGCTGGTGGGTTTGAACCGCCAGCCTTCTGGTTAGCAGTCAAATGCTGTAGGCACTATGCTACAAGAGCTCCAAAAGCCTGAGAGAAGTTAAAGACAGTTATGACTGTGAGTGTATCCTCTGTTGGAGGTATCAGAAGGAAAGACTGGTATGTGAAGTTTCTGTTTGCTGAGAATTTGTCCCTTGGTCAAATCATTCATATGACATTAACTTTCAGAATTTATAGGAATATACTAGATTTAAAGTAAATGAGAGCCTGATTGTTTTAGGGTTCTCTAGAGAAAAAGAACCAGTAAGATTTATGTATGAGAGAAAGAGAGACTGATTGATATGAATGTGGGGTTCAGAAAGTCCAAAATTTGTAGTCAAGTGACAGGCAAGACTCGTCTAGCTTATGGAATAGTGGGATGCTAGCAAGTCCAAATCTGTAGATCAGACAGCTGACTTGAGACTTATGCAGGTTTGAATCCACAATTTGTTGGTTATGTAACAGGAAGAATGCACAGAGGAGAAACAGCAAGTTCTGTCAAAATATCTATTTATAGTCTGAAGGCAAAACACAACCCTAAGGAAACTCCCTTTTCAATTGACTGATTGATTTAATTATGGAAGATGGTTGCATTAAATTGCATTGTGCAGCAGCAATGAGTCTAGTATTTGACCAAACCATGGGGAAATATATACTACTCAAGGTGACCCATAAAATTAATTTTCACACTGACCAAGTCACTGTGCCATGGACTAACACCTCTGCCTCATTATTAAGATAGTTTATTGAGTAATAGGTAACTGTTAGGGATGCAATTCAGCTGAGGTAGAAATTAAGTGCTAGCAGAATACCCTTAAGGGAGATACATGATTTGGAAGGTAGAAAAGTTGAAAAGACTTAGAAGTTATGAATTCCGAATTCCAGAGCAGAGGTGATGCTCAGCCATTAATCTTTTTTTCTCATGCTCTTGTAGCTTATGAAGGCAAAGTAATTTTGGACATTGGAAGTTGTGCCTTTTAGTCATGCTGAGTTGTCCTGCATGTTATGTTATTATCTGACCTGTAGCCTTTCTTAAAATTAAAATTCATTCTGGGAGTAGCTTTTCTTGTCTGACATTTGTGTTTTGAATAGCTACTACTCTTGTTCAAACTGAGTGGAAGCTGTAGATGGCAGAATTCTTTTGGACTAAGTAATTAAAGCTTTTGAATTTTCCTCAGTACCAATGACCTTTCTTATAGTGCCCTTGACAGTTGTAGCCCCCATCCATCTTTATAGCTCTGCAGCGTTTTGAACTTAACAGTATTTATTCTTTGGGTTTCTTCCCTCCTTAAATTCTATGATGTTGTTCTGGATCTTCTTTCATAAAGATGATATGATCTTGGCTGAATACATTTCTTCTCTTAACTAGGTATATTTTTTCGGGTACAATGTTCTCTTTTCTTCCTCACTACTTGCCCCTCAGAAAGCTGACTCATTCCTATTGCCTGCATTACTTTACTGTAGCTGCATAACAAACTACCACAACTTAGCTGCTTAAAATAACAACCAACCATTTGTTATTTCATAATTTCCAAGAATCACGTGTCTTAGTACAGCTGAGTTACATCCTCTTCTCAGAGCCTCAGAATATTGAAATAACAATTAAATTTTCAACCACTGCCATGGTCTTATCTGAAGCTGGAGGTCCTCTTCCATTCTCTGTCAGGTTTGCAGAATTCATTTATTTGCAGCTACAGGACACATGAAGACTTACTCATTTAGATACCTAAGCAGAGAATGAGAGAGTCTCTGCTGCTTTGAATCTCTCACCTCTACACAGGGATGGGTTTCCCAATAAGCAAGGTAAGATGGGCTTACTTGTGCTTACTTACTAATCTGTAATAAACAATTTCACGTGGTTTTGACCAAAAAGTTATGTTGAAGAACATGTGAAACTGTTCACTAAATATTAGTAAATAAGCACAAGTAAGCCCATGCCTATATTGCTTAGTGGGAACTCCATCCCTGTCAGGGACTGTAAACTTGAAAAAAGGCTTTGTTTCTGTAAGAAGGTGCTGTGGGCTTTGGGAGAGACAGATAACAACCCTACCTAGAAGCAGAATTTTTGATATGGTGAAAAATGTGAAATTGTTCATTAAAAATTTACTAATCTGTAGTAAGGATAAGTAAGTTTGTGCTTACCTTGCTTATTTGGCAATCTGGCATTCCCTCTAGATACTCCTTTAAAGTATTCATCTGGTTAAGTCAGAACCACTTAAGAATTTTAAGTACATCTGCAAAATTTCTTCACCCCTGCAATACATGATTGGTTAGAAGTAAGTTTCAAATCCTACTCATATCCAAGGGAAAGGGATATGAGGGGGCAGAAATCCCAGGGTCTATCTTAACATTTTATCTATAACAATATTTGACTGTTAATAAGAAAGTTGGAGGTTCAAACCCACCGACCACTCTGTGGAAGGAAGATTGGACAATCTATTTCTGTAAAGATTTACCTCCTTGGAAGCCCAATGGGGGTCGGTATGAGTCTGAATCCACTTGACGGCAGAGGTTTTTTTTTTTTTTTTTT
>NW_006921773.1:6312195-6315715 GCF_000298275.1 Orycteropus afer afer | reverse complement strand
GCCCCGACTCATAGCGACCCCTCCTTGGGTTTCCGAGGCAGTATCACTACGGAAGTAGGATTGCCCAACCTTCCTTCCGAGACCTTAAATACAACAGAATGAACCAGTGCCCAGTCCTGTGCCATCCTCACAATTATTACTGTGCTTGAGTCCATTGTTGCAGCTACTGTGTCAATCCACCTCATTGAGAGTATTCCTCTTTTTCACTGACTTTTTTTTACCAAGCATTATGTCCTTCTCCAGAGACTGGTCTCTCTTGATAACATGTCCAAAGTACATGATTTGATGTCTTGCCACCCACACTTCTAAGGTGCATTCTGACTATACTTCTTCCAAAAGAGATTTGTTCATTCTTCTAGCAATGCATGATGTATCTAATTTTCAATGCCAAGACAACAATTCAAAGAAAGAAAATCTTCTTTGGTCTTCCTTTTTCATTGTCCACCTTTCACATGTGCGTGAGAAAATTGAAAATATCATGGTTTGGGTACACCTTAGTTCTCAGAGTGACATCTTTGTTTTTGAACACTTAAAAGAAGCCTTTTGTAGTAGATTTTGCCAATATAATATATGGTTTTATTTGTTGACTGCTGTTTCTGTAGGCCTTGATTGTGGATCCATATAAATTCGAATTCTTAACAACTTCAATCTTTTCTCCATTTATCATGAAGCTGCTTATTGGTCCAGTTGTAAGGACTTTTGTTTTCTTTATGCTGAAATGTAATCCATACAGAAAGCTTTTGATCTTCATCAGTAACTGTTCAAGTCTTCCTCGCTTTCAGCAAACAAGGTTGTATCATGCATGTATTACAGGTTGTTAATGAATCTTCCCCCAACTTGATGCCACAATCTTCTTCCTATAGTCCAGTTTCTCAGATTATTTGCTCAGCATACATATGGAATAATTATGGTGAAAGGATACAACTCTGACACACAGCTTTCCTGATTTTAAACTGTGCAGTATATCTTTGTTCTGTTCAAACAACTGCCTCTGGAACTATGTACAAATTCTGCATGAACACAAGTAAGTGTTGTGGAATACCTGTTCTTTGTAACATTGCCTATAATTTGTTTAGATCCACACAATCAAATGACTTTGCATAATCTATAAAACACAGATAAACATCTTCCTGGTTTTCCCTGTTTTCAGCCATGATCTATCTGACATCAGTAATGATATCCTTTATTCCACATCTTCTGAATGTGGTTTGAATTTCTGGAAGTTCCCTGTCAAAGTACTGCTGTAACCATTTTTAAATTGTCTTCAGAAAAACTTTATTATGTGTGATACTAATGATAGTCTTTGATAATTTCCACATTCTTTTGCATCATCTTTTTTGGAATGAACATACATACATATCTTTTCCAGTAGGTTGGCCAAGTTGGCCAAATTTCTTGGCATAGATGAGTGGATGCTTTCAGCATTGCATCCATTTGTGGAAATATCTTGGATATGCTATAAATTCCTGAAGCCTTTTTTTTTTTTCTGCCAATGCTCTCAGTGAAGGTCAGACATCTTTCTACAATAACATCCGTTCTTGATCAAGAATTCCCTCCTGAAATGTTTCAACATCAACCAATTCTTTTTGGTAGAGTAACTCTGTATATTCCTTCCATCTTCTTTTGATGCATCCTGCGTTCAAAATTTTGCCCATAGAAGCTTTCACTACTGCAATTCTAGGTATGGATCTTTTCTTCTGTTCTTTCAGCTTGAAAAATGCCAAGCATGTTCTCCCCTTTTGGTTTTCTAAATCAAAGTCTTTGCATATTTCATTATAATTCTTTATTTTCTCTTCTTGACTCACCCTTTGAAATCATCTGCTTAGCTCTTTTACTTCATCATTTCTTCCACTCACCTTAGGGACTCTACATTCAAAAACAAGTTTTAGAGTCCCTTCCAACATCTATTTTTCTCTTTTTTTTTTTCTTGTCTTTTTAATGACCATTTCTTTTCTTCAAGTTGATATCCTTGATGTCATCCCACAACTTATCTCATTCATGTTCAATGTGTCAAATTTATTTTTCATATAGTCTCTAAACTCAGGTGGGATTTACTCAAGGATATACTTTGGGTTTTGTGGACTTGTGTTAATTTTCTTCAGCTTCAACTTGGAATTGCATCTGAACAATTGATGGTGTGTTCCACTGTTGGCCCCTGCCCTTGTTCTGACTGATGATATTGAACTTCTCCATTGTGTCTTTATACACATATAATCAATCTGATTCCTGTGTGTTCCATTTGGAGAGGTCTAAGTGTATAATCACCATTTATGTTATTGGGAAAAGGTATTTTCAACGAATAAGTAATTGGTCTTGCAAAATTATATCATGAAATCTTCTGTGTCATTTCTATCATCAAGACCATATTTTCCAATTGCTGACCCAGCTTTGTTTCCCCCTTTCACATTTCAGTCACCAGTAATTATCATTGCATCTCAATTGCATGTTTTATCAATTTCAGAATGCAGAAGTTGGTAAAAATCTTCATTTTTTTTAATCTTTGATATTAGTGCTTTATGGATAAATTTGAATAGTCATATTAATTGGTCTTCCTTGTAGACCTTCCTGACAGCATTCTACCTCAGGATAGATAATGAAATGTTCTTTTTAACAATAAATGTGACACCATTCCTCTTTGATTTGTCACTCCCAGCATAGTATAGATGCTAAGATTGTCAGGTTCAAAACAGTAAATACCATTTTACTTCAACTAACCTAGAAAAGGGAGCTCTGGTGGAATAGTGACCCAGGCTCTTGACTGCTAAGCAGAAGGCTGGTGGTTCAAACCCACCAGCCACTTTTCAGAAGGAAGGTTATGCAATCTACTTCCATAGTGATACACCTTGGGAACCTAAGGAGGGATGACTATGAGTTGGACCCGACTTGATGGCAGTGAATGAGTGAATGAACCTAGAGGATCAATCTTTATGTTTTCCATTTTAATTTTGACAACTTTGATTTTTCTTAGATTCATACTTCATATAGTTCATGTTCCAATTATTAATTGATATTTGAAACTATTTCCTATCATTTTGAATCATTCCATACTGGCAAATACAGGTTCCAAAAGGTTTATTCCATCTACATCATTAAGTTTGACTCTACTTTGAGGAGGCAGCCAAGTCAGATTTTGAGTGCTTTCCAATCAGAGGGGCTCATCTTCCAGCACTATATAAAGACAGTGTTCCATTGCTATTCAGAAGGTTTTCACTCATCCATTGTTTTAGAATTAGATCTCTAGGCCCTTCTTCCTATTCTGTCTAAGTCTGGAAGCTCCACTGAAACTCTGGGTGACTTTGCTGGTAATGGAAATACTGGTGGCATAGCGTCCAGCATCAAAGCAACAAGTAAGCCACCACAGAGTGACAAACTGGCAGACAATTCAACTCTGTTAGTGTACATATAAATATATGAAATCACAAGATTATGGATCCATCATCCCTTCTCCCTCAATACTCATTGTTGTTGTTGTTGTTATGTGCCATCGAGTTGGACCCGACTCATAGAGACCCCTCCTTGG
>NW_006921773.1:6306481-6311995 GCF_000298275.1 Orycteropus afer afer | reverse complement strand
TTTTTTTTTTTTTTTTTATGTTTCTGTTTTAATATTCTGCGTTTTATGCTTTTCACTCAGCTTCTGTTTAATTTATACTTCTAATTTGGCTTCTCATATACTAGTTGTGATAGTTAGAGCTGTGTGTCAACTTGGCTGGATCACAATTCTGCGTGGTTTAAGCAATTATGATGTGGGTTATTCGAATGATGGGATTGGATGTATATGTTTTGAGCAGCCAATCCATTGACAGGGAGTTTCCCTAGGATTGTGGCCTGCTTCCAATATATTTATGGACATTCTGGGAAAAGAGACACTCTTTTGTGAATCTGGATCCTGTTGTGCTGCCTACAACTGTCCATGAGTGAACAATACACCATTTGGCCTGGAGATCTGGGATTCATCATTTGTTGGAGCCAACAGCTGGTATACTGCCTGCCAACCTTGAGCTCATCAGCCCCTGCAACTGTGTGAGTTGGGAAAATCCTCCAGCTTGATGTTTGATCCAAGAACTTGGGACTTGCCAGCTTCTATTAGTATGTGAGCCACTTTGGTAAGATAAATTTATCTTTCTCTATATGTATATATAAGCTTTATTGGTTTTGCTTCTCTAAAGAACCCAGCCTAACACAGTAGTCATTTTACATTTGCTTATTCTGTCTCCACAGTTATCTTTGCCAAAAGAACCAATTCAGGAATTTAGGATTTATGCAATGTTACCTTTGTTTCAAAAGTATAAATTTTGTTTATAAAAAAGTGCATTTTAACTTCCTCTAGAATATCAAATCATCATCCAAAATACAGTATGCATAAAAAAGAATGGAATTTTCACTCAAATCATTGCTACTTCCCAAGTTCTCTATTAGTAGAAAAGGTAATATACTTTTCCCAATTACTTTAACTCTCATAGGCTGTGGTAGTTATGTTTGTGTGTCAACTTGGCTGGGCCTGGTTGAGTGGCTGGGCAGCTGGTGGTAGTTATTCCCCATGATGAGAATGGCAATCAACTTCATGGTGGGATCTACCACAAGAAGCTGAGTAGCTGCTTTGGGTATGTAGTCTGCTTCCCGTATATAAGTAGTAGCTTTGGGAGTGGTCTCTAGCCTATGGAACGCTTGGACCCTGCATGTAGCTGTGTCATTGCTCAGCAGCCTACTATGCTCTGTAAGTCTTACAATGGACTTAAGTTAATGGCCTGCCATGTGGTTTGGTAACATCGGGACTGTGCCTTTTTACTTGTCAACCTTGGGGCTTCTTAGCCTCAGCAGCCAGAAGCTGTCTGAGTGAAGAAATGCCTCTAGCTCCAGTGGGCCAGGAGCAGGAGGCAGAGCTGGACCCCAAGGCTGAGGGACTTTCACCCAGCCCCTGGAGCCTGGCATTTTGAACTTGGACTTAAAGCCTCCAAATTGTAAGAATAAACTCCTGTTTGTTTAAGCCATCCCATTTGTGATATATTTCTTGTCAGAGCAGCACTAGGTAACCAGAACACAGGCTTAAACCCTCAGAATCTTCTTCAATTTTGACCTCTATGCTACTCTCTCAATTCCATTACCAATTATTGTTAAGTGTTAATAAAAATAATTATTTCCTATACTCACTTTTTGACACCCATTAGGCAGACAGTTGAGTCATATTATATAATGTTTATATTATCATGTAATTAGAATCATTAGTCAATGCATAACCTTTTTATTTAATTTTCTTTTTACCCCTTGATCATACTTTGATTTTCCTCTTCTATCCCCATTATAGTTACCCACTCTAAAGAGTTTGATAGATGTCTAAATATGCATATGTTCTTATAAAATATTCAGCGCTATGCTTACGAACTTAATGTGCATACATACTATGAGCTACAGAATTTGTTTTGTTTCTTTTTAAACTATGTTGTTGTTGTTGTTAGGTGCCATTGAGTTGTTTTCAACTCATAGCAACCCCATGCACAGCAAAACGAAACACTGCCCAATCCCGTGCCAGCTCCATGATCCCTGCTATACTTGAGCCCATCATCACAGCCACCATGTCAATCCATCATGTTGAAGGCCTACCCCTCTTTCATCAACCCTCCACCCTACTAAGCATGACATCCTTCTCCAGAGAATGATCCCTTCTGACAACATGACCAAAGTAGGTGAGACAAAGTCTGGCCATTCTCACTTTCAAGGAGCATTTCAGGTGCACTTCTTCCAGGACAGATCTGTTAGTTCTTTTAGCAGTCCATGGTACTTTCAGCATCCTTTGCCAGCACCAAAACTCAAAAGTATTAATTCTTCAGTCTTCCTTATTCATTGTCCATCTCTCACATGCATAGGAGTCAATTGGAAATATCATGGCTTGTGTCAGGCGCACCTTAGTCCTCAAGGAGACATCCTTGCTCCTCAACACTTGAAACAGTTCCTTCGCAGTTGACCTTCCCAGTGCTACATGTCGTCTAATGTCCTGACTGCTGCTTCCATTGGCATCAGTTGTAGAATTAAGCAACGTGAATTCTTTGACAACCTCAATCTTCTCTCCATTTATTGTGATGCTGCTTATTGGTCCAGTGGTGAGGATTTTTGTTTTCTTTATATTGATACGTAATCCATACTGCAGGAGCTCTGGTAGCATAGTGGCTAAAGCACTTGACTGCTAACCCGAAGGCTGGCGGTTCAAACCCACCAGCCACTCCTCGGAAGGAAGGTTGGGCAATCCTACTTCCGTAGTGATACTGCCTCGGAAACCCAAGGAGGGGTTGCTATGAGTCGGGGCCGACTCAAGGGCACATAACAACAACAACAACAACAATCCATACTGCAGACTCTATTCTTCAACCTTCATCAGTAAGTGCCTCAAGTCATCCTCACTTTCAGCAAGCAAAGTTGTATTGTCTGCATATCTCAGGTTGTTAATGATTCTTCCTCCAATCCTGATGCCACGTTTTTCTTCATATACATATTCATATTTCATATGAATTTTCATATCAATCTATTGCATAAAATATTCATATTTTAAACTATGCATTGTTTTAAAAATCTATGGATATACAGGATGGATAGTTTCATGATTCTGACTGCAGCAAAGATGATATTTTTTGGATTTACCTTATATTCTTTATCCACTGTCCTAGTAATGACCACCAAAATGGCATTCGTCATAATAAAAATGCAAACAAATATCTTCACACAATTTCCATAGAGTCATAGTTCATAGAAAAGTGTTGCATACATACAGTACCAATACCCCAATAGTGCAGTTATAATATAGTGCTCATGTGGGAAGTTCTTAAAATTGTAGAAGTACAGAGCACATCCTTCCTGGACTCTCATTGTCCCATACCTTACCTGTCCAGATATTTGAATAGTAGATGGTCAGCATTCCAGCAAGATACACAATCCCACCATGCTGTATATATTTATAGAGTTTGGGGAAAGGAATATCTAAGAGAAGTACCTTATTAGAGAGCGTTTCGATTCCAGCAGTTGAATCACTCTGTTCTGTGGTACTCAGACCTGCTGAACTAACTTAAAATAGGGAAGGAGTTGAATAGCCATGACCATGCCAGTTTGGATCTCATAAACCTGTATGAGAATTTTTCATTATCATGGGACATAGATATTCTTAATTTTACTAAGTATTGTCTATTGTTTTCCACAAAGGCCATACTAGTTTATACTCTCACAATCACTGTATGGAATGTTCTCATCTTCTGAATTTTCATCATAATTTATTATTATTCTTCATTCAAATTTTTATCATTCTTACCAAACTAAACCAAGCTCACTGCCATTGAGTTGTTTCCAACTCACAGTGATCCCTCCTTGGGTTTCTGAAGTGGTATCTCTATGGTAGTAGATTGCCCCACATTCCTACTGAGGAGTGGCTGGTGGGTTTGAACCACCAGCCCTCTGGTTAGCAGTCAAATGCTTTAGGCACTGCGCCACTGAGTCTAAATTGGTATCTCATTGTATTAATTTTCTCCTTTCTGATTAACACAGAGTTTGAACAAATCTTGAAGTACTTGTTAAACTTTTAGATTTATCCATCTGTAAATTACTTATTTATATTCTTTGTTCATGTTTCATTTGAGTTTCTCAACTTTTCTTATTGATGAACATGAATTCTTGGTATCTTCTAGTCAGGTCTGTATAATAGGACTTTCTGTGAAAATGGAAATATCCCATAGCTGCATTGTTGAATATGTGGCCACTAGCTTCATGTGGCTACCTACCACTTAAAATATGGTTAGTACAATTGACTAACTGAAATTCAATTCTATTGAATTTTAATTAATGTACATTAAACTTTAAACAGCTATTTATGGCTACTGACTACATACTGGATAGAGAATTTCTAGATAATACTCTCATATCAGTTTCAAAGATTGCAAATATATTGTTCCTGCATACTATATTTCTCTTTTGTCTATAGCTGTAATTTATTTGATAAAAAACTCACTGCCATCGAGTAGGATCCAACTCATAGTGACACCTCCTTGGGTTTCTGAGGCAGTATCTCTATGGAAGTAGATTGCCCGATCTTCCTTCCAAGGAGTGGCTCATGGGTTTGAACCACATGGCTTCTTGTTAGCAGTCAAATGCCTTAGGCGCTACACCACCAGAGCTGCTAATTTATGTGATGGAAACACTATATTTTCATGTAATAAAATCCATAAAATTTTACTTTCTAATTTAATTTTTTTTCTGATTATAAGGAGATTTTCCATCCCCACATCTAATAATGTGAATTTGCTTTTCACATTTAAGTTAGTTGCTGTCAGTCATTTCTGACTCATTGTGACCCCTCGTGTGTCAGAGTAGAACTATGCTCCATAGGGTTTTAAATAGCTGATTTTTTTTTTTTTTTCAAAAGTAGATTTCAAGTCCTCTTTTCTGGGTCACCTAAGTCACCAACTTTTGGTTAGCAGCTTAGCGCATTAGCCTTTTCCACCATCCAGGTAGTCCTTTTCCACATATGGTTATATTATACACTGAGATAAGGATTCTGATTAATTTTTCTTCTGCCCTGTTAGACAGTTTTCCAAGACTATCTACTAAACAATGGACCTTTTTCCCATGAATTTGTGATGCTGTCTTTATCACATATCCCATTTCTCAATATACACAGGTCATTTTTTGGGTTTATTATTCCCTTCCACTGTTCTTTTTCTTCTTCCATAAGAATGATTTGCTTTCTGTTATAATTTTGTAATATTTTTAATGCCTACTGGTATTAATTTTAGTCCACTGCTATTTCTGGATATTGTATTTCTCCATTTATAGTTTAGTACAGAAATTTCAAATTCCTCAAAATACCCACCTATAATATTATTTGGGATTGTATTGAAAGTATGGTTTGATTTAGGGGTCAGTTTCCTTCTAAATGTTTTCATTTCATCCATTAATTTGTTATTAGTTTTCTATACACTTCTTTCTGTTTCTCATCACTTTTTATTTATTGCTAAAGATCCCATGCATTAAGTAATTTACTATATATTTTATGTTTTTCATTGTTATTGTCTATAGTATCATCAACCATTATATGTTCTAGTTGGTTTTT
>NW_006921773.1:6301031-6306041 GCF_000298275.1 Orycteropus afer afer | reverse complement strand
GTGGGTTCAATTCCAGACCTGAAGGGCAGCTATGGGCCTTAGTCTCAGTGGTTCCAACAGGCTCTATGAGACTGGCAAACCTGGTCCCTTTTTTCCCCTCCAAATGATTTTGAGTTTTGCTATACATTGTTCTCCCATTCTATCCAGTATCCCCTACCTATATATCCCTCCAAGTGGTTGACAGTGGTAGCTGGACACCATCTAGTTCCTCTGGTTTCATAGTTGCACAGGCTGAGGATCACATGATGTACCAATCGCTTGGACTAATTATTTCCATGAATCTTTGGTTTTCTTCATTCTTCTTTGCTCTGGATGAGGAGAGACCAATTGTTACATCTACATGGCCACTTGCAAGCTTTTAAGATTCCAGTTGTTACTCGCAAAAGTTGTTGTTGTTATGTGCCATCACAAAAGTAGGACATGGAAAAATATTTTGTGCAGTATGTCATGCCAGTTGAGCTTGATGTCCCCTGCAACTATGGTCCTGAGTCCACAGGTTCAACTACTTGCTCCCTTTGGGTAGCTGTCTGTGGCCAAGAAGTGACTACAAACTTGTCCCTTGTCAGCTCTAATGTATACCTGGGAATTCTTACAGAATATACAAATACACTTGTAGAAACATTGCCTGCCAACTCTGTACATAGTCTTGGGCACACTCCCCCCTTGCGTAGATATACCTAGTAGTTCAGCCTGTCCACCCATCTATCCACCCACAAATTCATGTTTGTCTTCACTGACAACACTATTGTATGTGCAAAAGGGTTTATCTTTGTTGTCTGTACCTCCCTGTACCTCTTTATGTCTTCCCCTTCTTCAATGCCACCGTGTTGATCACTCACATTTGGTACATTGCCCTTCTCTTATCCAAATCAATACTTGTATCTACCTATCTAACCATGTTCCCCTCTCTCCCACTCTCACTCCTGGTAACCAACGAAGAAAATCTCCTTCCATGTATAAACCAGTCCTTGACTTTTTACAATAATGGACTAATAGACTATTTGTCCTTCTGTTATTGTCTTATTTCACTCAGCATAACGTCCTCCAAGTTCATCCACATTATATGGTGTTTTGCAGATTCTATGTTATTCTTTAGGATTCCATAATATTCCATCATGTGTATTTACCATAGTTTGGTTATCCATTCATCAGTTGATAGACAACTAGGTGGTTTCCAGGTTTTGGCTATTGTAAATAGTTCTGCGATAAACACGGGTGTGCATACATCTGTTCTTCTCCTGGCTCTCCCTTCTTTAATATACTTAGTAATGGAATGGCTGGGTCAAATGATATTTCTAATTCCAACTTTTGAAGAAATCGCCATATTGCTTTCCACAGTGGTTGTACCATTTTACAGTCCCACCAGCAGTGTATGAGAGTCCCAATCTCTCTGCAACCTCACCAGCATTTGTTATTTTCTGTCTTGTTCAACTTTGCTACTAGTGCTGGGGCAAGTTGGTATCTCGTTACTGTTTTGATTTGCATCTCTCTAATGTCTGATGATCACGAGCATTTCATCATATACTTGTTGGCTGCCTGAATGTCCTGTTTGGGAAGTGTCTATTTAAGTCTTCTGCCTATTTTTTAATTGGATTATTTGTCTTTTTGTTGTTGAGGTGTTGGAGTTTTCTATAAATTCTAGAGATAAGTCCCTTGTCAGATATGTCATTGCCAAATATATTTTCCAAATTTGTAGGTTCTCTTTTGACTCTTCTGGAGAAGTCTTTGAAAGCACATAAAAGTTTAATATTGAGAAGGTTCCATTCATCTAGTTTCTTCTGCTATTTGTGCATTTTGGGTTATTCTTGATAGACTATTTATGCCATATATTAGGGCTCTAAATTTGTTCCTAGTTTTTCCTTGAGGAACTTTATAGTTCTAGGTTTCACATTTAAGTCTTTGATCCATCTGGAATTAGTTTTTGTGTATGGTGTGAGGTATAGATCTTGTTTCATTCTTCTGCAAATGGATATCCAGTTTTTCCAGCATCATTTATTAAACAAATATTCTCTTCCCCATTTAATGGATTATGGCCCTTTTTCAAAGATCAGCTGACCATAGGTTGATGGATCTATTTCTGCGTTCTCAATTCTATTCCATTGGTCTATGTGACTGTCATTATACCAGTACTAAGCTGTTTTGACTACTGTGGCTATATAGGCTGTATGGTAGGTTTTGAGATCTGGCAGTGTGAGACCTCCTACTTTGTTCTTCCGTAATAGTGGTTTGGTTATCTGAGTTCTCCTTTCTTTCAATATAAAGTAACGGACCAGTTTTCCCATATTCTTAAAGAATGTTGATGGGATCTGGATTGGGGTTGCCTTGAATTTAAAGATTGCTTTGGGTAGAATTGACATTTTCACAATATTCAATTTTCCTATCCACGAACATACATATCCTTCCATTTATGTAGATTTCTTATGGGTTCTTGAAGTAGTCTTTTATAGTTTTCTTTGTATAGGTCTTTTGTGTCCCTGGTAAGATTTATTCCCATGTATTTTATTTATTTATTTATTTTGATAGCAATTGTAAATGGTATTGATTTCTTTATTTCTTTTTCAGCAATCTCTTTGTTGATGTAGAGGAATCCAGCTGATTGTTGGATGTTGATCTTGTATCCTGCCACAATGCTAAAACTCTCAATTAGTCACTGTAGATTTTTTTTACTGAGTCTCTTGGGTTCTCTAGGTATAGGATCATATCATCAGCAAATAGGGATAATTTGGTTCCTTCCTTACAAATTTGTATGTCTTTGATTTCCCTTTCTTGCCTTATGTCTCTGGCTAGGACTTCCAATACAAGGTTGAATAGAAGTGGTGACAGAGGACATCCTTGTCTAGTTCCTGTTCACAAGGGGAATGGTTTCAGTCTCTCTCCATTGAGTATAATGTTGGCTATTCATTTTGCATATATGCCCTTTGTTATATTGAGGAATGTCCCTCAATTCCTATTTCACTGAGAGTTTTGATCAGGAATGGGTGTTGGATTTCATCAAATGTCTTTTCTTAATGGATTGATATGATCATGTGGTTCTTTTCCTGTATTTTATTTATGTGGTGGATGACATTGATTGTTTTTCTAATGTTGAACCATCCTTGCATACCTGATATGAACCCCACTTAGTTATAATGAAAGATTTTCTTGATATGTTGTTGGAATCTTGGCTAGGATTTTGTTGACATTTTTGCATGTATATTCATGAGGGATATTGGTCTTTACTTTTCCTTTTGAGTGATGTCTTTGACTGGTTTTGGTATCAAGGTTATGCTTCCTTCATAAAATGAATTTGGGAGGTTTCCATCCTTTCATATATTTTGGGATAGTTTGAGTATAATTGGTGTCAGTTCTTCTCTGAATGTTTGGTATAATTCTCAGGTGAACTATCTGGGCCAGGACTTTTTTGTTGTTGGTAATTTTTTTTATGACCTGTTCATTTTCTTCTTTTGTTATGGGTCTGTTCAACTTTTCCACATCATTCTGTGTTAGTTTAGGTAAGTGGTGTGTCTCTAGAAATCTGTCTGTTTCTTCCAGATTTTCAAATTTGTTGGAGTACAGTTCTTCATAGTATCCTGATATTATCCTTTTTACTTCAATTGATTCTGTTGTAATCCCTTTCATTTCTTATTTGTGTTATATGTAATCTCTCCCTCTTTCCCTTTGTTAACTTTGCCAGTGATTTGTCGATTTTTATATCTTTTCAAAAAACCAACTTCTAGTCTTGTTCATTTTTTTCTATTGTCTTTCTATTTTCTGCTTCATTGATTTCTGCTTGAATCTTTATTATTTCCTTTCTTCTGGTGACTGTAGGCTTTTCTTGTTCTTTTTCTAATTGTTGGAGTTGTTGGTTTAAAGTGTTGATTTTAGCTCTTCTCTTTGATGTGTGCTTTTTTAGTGTAAATTGGCTTCTGATTTCTGCTTTTGCTGTGTCCCAAAGATTTTTGTATGTTGTGTTTTCATTCTCATTTGACTCAAGGAATTTTTTAATTTCATTTTTTGTTTCTTCTTTTATCCAGTCTTTCTTAAGGAGGTTGTGGTTCAGTTTCCATGTGTTTGCTCTTTTTCCTTTGATCTTCCTACAGTTGATTTTTAATTTGATAGCATTGTAATCTGAAAGGATGCTTTGCAGTATTTTTATTTTTTTATTTTTATTTTTTTAATTTATTAAGGCTTGCTTTATGGCCTAACATATGGTCTATCATGGAAAAAGTTCCATGTGCACTGGAGAAGAATGTATATTGTGCTGCTGTTGGGTGAAGTGCTGTTTAGATGTCTATAAGGTCAAGTTGGTGGATTGTATTGTTTAGCTCTTCTGTGTTTTTGTTGAGTTTCTTTCCAGTTGTTCTATCTTCATTGAAAGTGGTGTATTAAAGTCTCCTACTATAACTATAGAGTCATTAATTTGCCTTTTCAACTCTTTTAAAGTCTGATTTATGTATTTTGGGGTCCTTTCATTTGGTCCATAAATATTTATTATGGTTATATCTTCTTATTCAATTGATCCTTTAATCATTATATAATGTCCTTCCTTGTCTCTTATGGTGCTTTTTGTCTTAAAGTCAATTTGATAAGAAATTACTATTGCCACTCCTGCTCTTTTTGTTGCCATTTGCTTAATAGATCTTTTCCAACCTTTGGTTTTTAGTCTATTTTTGTTTTTGTCTCTAAAGTGTATCTCTTAGACAGCATATCAATGGGTTACATTTTCTTATCCAGTCTGCAACTCTCCATCTCTTGAGTGGTGCATTTAATCCATTAACATTCAGTGTAATTATTGATAAGTAGGAATTGGTTGATGTCATTTTGTTATATATTTTTTCATGATGTTCCTGGTTTCTTTGTTCCATATAATTTTCTGTGGTGAACTCATTATGTTTATGAATTGTATTATCATTTCCTTTGTTGCTGTTGTTTTAGTATTTGCTATATATTTGTGTGGTTGTCCTCTTTTTCATTATGATGTGAGGGTTTATCATTTTTCTTTGAGGTTACCCTGTTTTATAATTTTCTCCC
>NW_006921773.1:6267816-6300888 GCF_000298275.1 Orycteropus afer afer | reverse complement strand
CTCCCTTTAGTATCTCTTGTAAGGTTGGTCTGGTTTTAACAAATTGCCTTAATTTCTGCTTATCTGCACATCTCTTATTTTCACCATCATATTTGAGGGACAATTTTGCTGGGTATATAATTCTTGGTTGGAAATTTTTCTCTTTTGGGTTTTACATATACCATCACATTGCCTTCTCACTTGCAAGGTTTCTGCTGAGAAATCAGAACTTATTCTTATTGGTTGACCTTGTAACTTTTCGTTTTGTCTGTGCTGCTTTCAGGATTCTTTCTTTGTCTTTGGTTTTGATGAGTTTGATGATGATGTTCCTTGGTTATTTTCTTTTGGGGTCTATCCTGTTTGGGGTTTATTGAACTTCCTGAATGGATATTCTCATCTTTCATCATATCAGGGAAGTTCTCTTCCAACAAATCTTGAACAATTTTCTCAGTGGTTTTATTTTTCTCTTCCTGTTTTGAAATGCCAATCAAGTGTAGCTTATTCCTTTTGATGGTATCCCACATGATCCTTAGGCTATCTTCATTTTGTTTTGATTTTTTTTTTTTTTTTTTTTTTCTGATTGAGCCCTTTCCAAGTAAGTATTTAGGTATTTTTCTTCAATCTCATAAATTATATCTTCCATTGATTCAATTCTACTCTTTTGCCTTTTTAATGTGTTATCTTTTTCTGAAAATTTAGTATTAATCTTCTGGATTTCTATCTGTAGACTTTGTATCATTTTAAGTTTTCCATTTATTATTTTCTTCTTGTATTTTCTTCCAAAATTGTTCTAGGATTTTGTCTGAATTTTCCTTAATTTTGTCAGTGTTTTCCTTGATGTGTCTCTCAATCTGTTGAAGGGACCTAAATATAATTCTTTTGAATTCCTTATCAGGGAGTTCCAATGCTGCTTCTTCCTCAGGAATATATTGTGGACCTATATCCTGCTCCCTTTTATCTACCACTTTATCTTTCTTCTTTGTGTGGACTGTGATGATCTGTTGTCTCTGAGACATTGTGACATTGTTATATATAGAACTCTGTTAACTGTCCATGAAGAGCAGTAAGGGAGAGCCAGGCTCATCTTATTATGTCATTATGTGCCATTGAGTCGCACCTGATTCATAAAAACCCCTCCTTGGGTTTCCGAGGTGGTATCACTATGGAAGTAGATTGCCCACCCTTCCTTCCGAGGAGTGTCTGGTGGGCTTGAACCACTGCCCTCTGGTTAGCAGTCAAATGTTAGCAAACCAAGGCTGGTTGTTTATTGTTGGCCAGTTGGTGGAGAAGGAAGGGGCGACTCCACTCAGTAAGTGGAGCTGTATCAGGTGTGGGTATGGTTGTGCCATTTGAGCATGGTTTCTGTCTCCTGCTCAGTTAGACAAAAACAACAAACAAAAAACCATCAAAAAAGTAAAATAAGTGCACAAAAAGCACACTACATAAACACACAGGAATAATCACCAAAAAAAAAAAAAAAAAAAAGAAAAAGAAAAAGAAAGTCCCTGAAATATCTGGGGAGATGGCAATAAAAGTAAAAAGGTACTGTAGGAGATTAATAAAGTAAAAAATGGGAAAAATGCAAAAAGAGAAACAAGGAACAGGGTTAACCACAAGAAAGAAAAAAATTTGGAACCAGGAACAGGGAAGAGAGAAAAGGCTGAAAACTAGAACCTGGGAAGGGAAGAATAACAAAATAATAATAAAAAGGACAATGATGATAATAATAATAATTTTAAAACAGACAAAAACCAACAAACTAAAAACAAAAAGAAAAAAAAAAATATATGGGCAGGGCAGGGCACCCAGGCTCCATCCAAGTACACAGACTGGAATGGAATTCCTGCCAGCCCAGAAGGTGGGTGGGAGTGAGGGATGGCCTCATTTCTGTTCACCAAGAGGGTGTGGGGTTAAGAGTAACAAGGGGAATACCACACCTTTCCAATTGTTGGCATCTGGAATGTTCTTGTGGTTCCCAGCAAGTAGAGCCTATTCTTAGTCCCTTGAATCTGGGAGAATGCTGTCACTTTAAATATCCAAAATGGTCAAACCACTTGTAAACATTCAAAATGGCTGCACCCTCTGCACAAGCAAAAGTCCACAGCTCAGCCTGCCTTCCTCTTTGCTGTTTCCCCTTTTATTCACCAGCTACCAGAGCAGTCCTCCACACAATCCCTGGCTAGCAGGGCCAATTTTTTGGTTCATTCTTAGGTCCTAACACCACTCAGCAATATCCAAGCTGTCTGCGCCATCAGGATCGCTGCTAGATCACCACTCCATATGTGTCTTTTTTTGGTGTTTTCATGCAAATTCTTCTACCAGTTGGAGTTTAGTCCACTTCTATATCCTTCCCTTCAAAGCTCAAGGCTCCAGGATTATCTTCTGTATGTGCATTAATTGATTCCCCTTTTCTTTGTTGAAGAGGGTCTGTGCAGTTTTTTTTTTTTTTTTTTTTTGCCTACTCTGCCATCTTACCAGAATTCCAAGAACACAAGTTTTGTAAGTGAAGTTTGTATTAAAAATTTGGAGAACACTCCAGTTAGTTATAATGATTAGTCTTGTACATTATCACATTGTCAACAAGTAATGATTTTTTAATTCCCCCTTACCTGTCTTGTCTCTCTTTATCCTTTTCTTATTTTTGATTTTGTTTTGTTTTATAGCAATGGTGTCAACCTTCTGTACTGTCTTAAATGTTAGTAATGATATCCACTAATTGCCATTAAGTGGGTTCCCACTAACAGTAATCTTGTAGCCAGAGTAGAATTGCCCCTAAAGTTTCCAAGGCTATGAACATTTATGGAAGTAGATTGCTACCTATTTCTGTTTCAAAATTTCTGATGGATTTTAACAGCCAACCTTTTACTTAGCAGCTGAGCACTTAATCGCTTTGTCAGGAGGGCTCCACTAGTAATAATAGGAGATAATGGACAGCATTACTTTCTCTTTGATTTTAAGATATATTCAATAACAGTTTCTCCTTTAAGTGGTGTGCTTATTCTATATTTTGTATATAACATGTGCCAAATTATTCTTTATTCTTAGAAATCTGCTAATTAAAATAAATAAATAAATAAACAAGTATTAAATGTTAGCACCTATTGTTGTTTCACTCCAATCTGAACTTGTGGTCTTCTCCTTGTGAAAATCCTTTTGATTTTTACTATGTGAGTAATATCTCCCACTCATATGTCAGTTTGTGGTACTGTTGTGGGTTGCATATTGCTGTGAGGGTGGAGGTTATGCCACTGGTATTTCAAATGTTAACAGGGTCACACATGGAGGACAGATTTCATTGGAGCTTCCAGATTAAGACAGTCTGGGAAGAAGAATGGGACCATCCTTTTGTGAAGAATTGGCCACTGAAAACTTTATGAATAGCAGTGAAACACTGCCTGATATATTACTGGAAAACAATATGAAGAACCATAACACATTGTCTGATATAGTGTCAGAAGATGCACCTCTCAGCTTGAATGGCACTCAAAATATGACTGGGGAAGTGCTGCCTTCTCAAGTTAGGGTAGACTTTAATGAAATAGATGGAATAAAGCCTTCAGGACCTTCATTTACTGATAGGGCATCACTCAAATTGGGAAGAAACAGCTGCAAATATCCATTAATAATGTAAACATAGAATGCACAAAGTATGAATCTAGGAAAATTGGAAGTTATAAAAAATGAAATATAATGCATAAAGATCAATATCCTAGGCATTAGTGAGCTGAAATGGACTGGTAGTGGTTATTATGAATCAGACAATCATATGGTCTACTATGTGGGAAATGACAAATTGAGAAGGAATGGTTTTGCATTCATCATCAAAAAGAACGTTTCAAGATCTATTCTGAGGTACGATACTGTCAATGATAGGATAATATCCATATGCCTACAAGGAAGAACAGTTACTATGACTATTATTCAAATTTCACAGTAACCACCAAAGCCAAAGATGAAGAAATTGAAGATTTTTACTAATGTCTGCAGTCTGAAATTGACCAAGCATGCAATCAAAATGTATTGACTATTGCTGGTGATGGGAACATGAAAGACAGAAACAAAGAAGAGACATTGGTAGTTGGAAAATATGGCATTGGTGATAAAAATGATGCTGGAGATCACATAACAGAATTTTGCAAGACCCATGACTTATTAGTTGCAAATACCTTTTGTCAACAATATAAATGGTGGCTATACATTAGGACCTTGCCAGATGGAATACACAGGAATCAGATAGACTATTTCTGTGGAAAGAGAATGGAGAAACTCAATATATTCAGCCAAAATGAAGTCAAGAGTTGACTGTGGAACAGTTGACCATGAATTACTCATAAGCAAGTTCAAGTTGAAGCTCAAGACAATTAAAACAAATCCATGAAAGCCAAAATATAATCTTGATTATATCCCTTCTGAATTTAGAGACCATCTGAAAAATAGATTTGATAAATTGAACACCAGTGACTGAAGACCAAAGGAATTTTGGATGACATTGAAAGCATCATTCATGAAGAAAGCAAAAGGTCATTAAAAAGACAGGAAAGGGAAAAAGGCCAAAATGGATGTCAGAAGAGACTCTGAAACTTGCTCTTGAATGGAGAGTAAACTAAAAACCAAAAAGGAGCTCTGGTGATGTAGTGTCTGAGATATTTAACTGCTAACTAGAAGGCTGATCATTCAAACCCACCAGCCACCATTTGGAAGGAGGGTTGGGCAATCTATTTTTGTAGTGATTTCGTAGCTAATGAAAGTGGAAGAGATGTTGAATTAAATGAGCTGATCAGATTTCAAAGGGCAGTTTGAGAACACAGAGTATTACAATGAAAGGCCTGAAGATCTAGAATTAGAAAACCAATAGGGAAAAACACAGTCAGCATTTCCTAAGCTTAAAGAACTGAAGAAAAAATTCAAGCTTGAATTGTGGTATTGAAGGATTCTATGGGAAAAATACTGAATTATGGAGGAAGCATCAAAAGAAGGTGGAAGGAAGTCACTGTAACAAAAAGAATTGGTCAGTGTTCAACTGGTCAAATTCAGCATATAATGAAAAAACAATGGCATTGAAGGAAGACGTCCAAGGTGAACTGAAAGAATTGGTGAAAAACAAGGCTATAGGAATTGATGGAATACCCATTGAGATGTTTCAACAAACGGATGCAGCTCTGGATGTGCTTACTCATCTATGCCAGGAAACTTGGAAGACAGTTACCTGGCCAACTGACTGGAAGAGATCTATATTTGTTTCCATTCCAATGAAAGGTGATCCAACACAATGTGGAAATTATCGAACAATATAATTAATCTCACACAAGTGAATTTTTGCTGAAGATAATACAAAAATGGTTATAGCAGTAATTAGAGATCTTCCAGAAATTCTAGATGGACTCAGAAGAGGATGTGAGATGAGGGGTATCATTGCTGAGAGAAGATGGATCTTAACTGAAGCAAAGAATATCAGAAAAATGTTTACTTGTGTTTCATTGACTATGCAAAGGCATTCAACTGGGTGGATAATAACAAATTATGGATAACATCGAGAAGAGTAGGAAGTTCAAAACAATTAATTGTGCTCATGAAGAACCTTTACATAGACCAAGAGGCTGTTGCTTGAACAGAGCAAGGGGTATATAAGGGTTGTATCCTTTCACCATACTTATTCAATCTGTATGCTGAGCAAATAATCTGAAAAGCTGGACTATAGGAAGAAGAATGAGCATCAGGATTGGAGGACTTGCAACACTTACTAATTAAGATGAAAGAATATAGTCTCAGTATAGATTACACCTCAACATAAGGAAAACAAAAATCCTCACAACTGGTGTGGTAGTTCAGTTTGTGTGTCAATTTGGCTGGGCCTGGTTGAGTGGCTGGGCAGCCAGATGTGGTATTCTCCATGATGAGACTGGTAATCAACTCCATGGTGGAATCTACTGTGAGCAGCTGAGTAGCTGCCTTTGGGTATGTAGTCTGTTTCCCGTATATAAGAAGCAGCTTTGGGAATGGTCTCTAGCCTATGGTACACTTGGACCCTGCATGTAGCTGTGTCATTTTTCAGCAGCCTGCCATGCTCTGCTGACCTTGGGACTTACAATGGACTTAAGTTAATGCCTTACCGTGTGGTTTGGTAACATTGGAACTGTGCCTTTTTACTTGTCAACCTTGGGGTGCTCAGCTTCAGCAGCCAGCAGCTGTCTGAGTAAGGAAATGGCTCTAGCTCCAGTGGGCTAGGAGCAGGAGGCAGAACTGAAGCCTAAGTTTGAGGGGCTTTCACCCAGCCCCTAGAGCCTGGCACTTTGAACTTGGACTTAAAGCCTTCAAACTGTAAGAGAATAAACTCCTGTTTGTTAAGGCCATCCCATTTGTGGTATATTCTTGTCAGAGTGGCACTAGGTAATCAGAACAACTGGACAAAAAAGCAACATAATTATAAATGAAGAAAAGATTGAAGTTGTCAAAGACTTCATTTTACTTGGCTCCACAATCAATACTCATGGAAGCAGCAGTCAAAAAATCAGATATCATATTGCACTGGGCAAATCTGCTGCAAAAGACTTGTTTAAAATGTTGAAGAACAAAGATGTCACTTTGAAGACTAAGGTGCACCTAATGCAGGCTATGGTATTTTCAATTATCTCATATGCGTGTGAAAGGTTCTTGTTGTTGTTATGTGCCATTGAGTTGGCCATGACTCACAGTGACCCCTCCTTGGGTTTCCAAGGTGATATCACTACAGAAGTAGATTGCCCAAACTTCCTTCTGAGGAGTGGCTGGTTTTGAACCACCAACCTTCCTGTTAGCAGTCAAGCGCCTTAAGCACTATGTTACCAGAGCTCCTATGTAAAAGGTAGACAATGAATAATGAAGACTGAAGAAGAATTGATGCCTTTGAATTGTGGTGTTGGGAAGAATACTGAAAATATTATGGACTGCCAGAAGAACAACAACAAAAAATTCTATTTTGGAAGAAGTGCATCTGGAATGCTTCTTAGAAGCAAGAATGGGCAGACTTTGGTCACCTACTTTGGTTGTGTGGTAAGAGGGATATAATCCCTGGGAAAGGATATCATCCTTGTTAAAGTGTAGGGTCAAAGAAAAAAGGGGAGGGCCCTCAACAAGATGGACTGACACAGTGGCTGTAATAATGAACTCAAGCACAGTAAGTATAGAGAGGATGGCGCAGGCCTCGGCCATGCTTTGTTCTGCTGTACGTAGGGTTGCTGTGAGTCAGAAATGACTCAATGGCATCTAAAACAACAACAATGTGAGGAACATAGTTTATTTCATATCCATTGATGCTTATATATCATTGGTCTAGATGTTCATAAATTCCTGCCTGGGAACTGCCCAGACTCCAGCAAGTTTTGATAGATTAAATAACTAATGTAAAAGTACTTTGGAAATAACCTTGGGCTTGTTCTATTGATTCATTGAACCAACTGTGAGATGGACTCAGGGCAGAACTACATTTATTACCTCGTCTTCAGAAGTGGAGTATGGTGGCATTTTAGGTCATGTCAGATTGCATTTCAAAAACATACAAAGAAAGAAAGTCTGGTTATTCACTCCTTTCCCAGGAAAGAGTTAGATTTTGTATAAACAGAGATACATTTAATAATAGGAAGAATGTTTACAGAATATACTTGTGGAGGGATTCCAGGTATATCTCTCAAGGTGACCCAGACTTCTATTTACTAAATGAACTCTGAATTTGTGGCTTAAATCTACAAACTGAGTGAGAGATCTTGGTTTTCCATTGTGAGAGTTCTAAACCTGTCCACTTATAGTTGAATAGTATCCCACTCCTCAGAAGGAAGGTTGGACAATCTATTTCCATAGACATACCATGTTGGAAACTCAAGAAGTGGTCGCTATGAGTCAGAAAATGACTCAATTGCGGTGAGTTTGTTTTGTTTGTTTCTGGTTCCATGTGCATGTATCTTACATCTAGGTATAATAACCCTTTCTACTGATCAAAAAAGTATCTTAATTTCTCCATTGTTCTTTCTGTTCACTCTAATAATTACATTACTGCACTTCTGATGATATCATGCTACCACTTGACCTCTGCCATACTGGTATTACCCATCATGTCATTGTTAATAGGGAGCACAGTTCAATAGTCACATTCTTGTAGCTTCCCAAAGATATCAGTGTCTTCTCTCATTAGGCCTCTCCTACTATTCCTAGTGAAAGGAATAAATTCTCAGAACATGGAGAGGCATAGGTTCTTGTGGCTCTAGGAGATCCATGCTAACGTTTTCTTCTTCCTGAGCCTTCTGATCCTTTTGTTAACACTATACCAAGGAAGAGCTCTGACTGTAATTTGCTTTGTGTAGAATTCATGCTTCAAGATCCATCCCAACAAATTATTGAGGACAAATTCCAGGTGTTCTTCCAAAACAGTAAATCATTAATCTTGGTTGAATATGTGCATATTGATGAATTCTGCCCTGTTTAGTCAACATCAGCAGTCAACATCATCTCCTGCTCTTCAGGATTCAATATCATTTCCCAGTCTTGCTCCTTGTTTGTTACTCATTTTTATTATCAAGATCCTTTTTTCTTTTTTTTTTTTTAATTTAATTTTGTTGTTGAGACTATGCACACCAAGACATAATGAATTAAACTGTACATGTACAATTAAGTGACATTGATTACATTTTTTGAGTTGTGCAACCATTCTCACCCTCCTTTCCTGAGTTGTTTCTCCTTCATTAACATAAACTCACTGAGCCATAAGGTTCTTATCTAATCTTTGAGTCTCTGTGTCAATTCAATCCCATATACATAGCTCTTAAAAGAGAATAATACTCAAGGGAGACAGTTTTTACTAATTGAGTTAAATTTTTGTTTTGTTTTAAGAACTCTTCATGGGATATTTTGGCTTAAATTTTAAAGATTATCTCAGGGCAATAACTTCATGGGTTCATCCAGCCACCTTGGCTCCAAAAATTTAAATTCTGTTCTACATTTTCCTCCTTTTGATCAGGAGTCCTCTATAGTATCTTTGGTCAAAATGCTCAGTAATATCAGTCAGTTATCAGTTCTTCTGGTCTCACAGCAAAGTAGGGAGTTGTTCATAAGACAATTAACTACACATTCTGTATCCTCTTCCTAGCACCACTCTCCTTTGTCCTCTATTGTTCCAGGCAAATAGAGGCCAATTGTCACACTTTGGATGGATGCTTGCAAGCTTTGAAGACCCAAGGCACTACACAATAAATTAGTAGGTAGAACAGAACACCATGTTATTAGGCTTATTAACTGGGATGTTCCCTGAAACCATCACCCTAAACCTCCATACCAAGAAACTAAATCCTATATACATCCTTTTTAGTTGTATGTAAGCAAACTGAGCAGCTACTCTTTTTTTTTTTTCCCATTGTTGTAAATGCCTCTGTCACATAACTTTTGCCAGTTCAAATTTTATAAGTGTACAATTTACTGACAGTAATTATAATTAGTTATGCAATTCTACCTTCAATTGATATTATTTTTCCAACACTGTTTAACCTTACTTTTCCCCTTCCTCCCCTCCTAACCATAAATACACTTTGTCCTCTATTAAAAAACAAACAAATAAAACTTGTTGCTGTTGAGTTGATTCCAACTCATAGTGACACAGTACATTTGTCTTTTCATATAAGTGAAGTCATATAATATTTATCCTTTTGTGATTGACTTATTTTGCTAGTATAATGTCTTCAAAGTCCATCCATACTACAGCATGTATCAAGACTTCATTTTTTCTATTGCTTAAAGAGTATTCCATTGAACGTATGTACTACATTTTTTTAATCCATTCTCCTGTTGATGGGCATTTTAGTTGTTTCTACCTTTTGGTTACTGTGAATGGTGATGTGATGAACATTGGTGTACAAGATTCTGTTTGAGTGTCTGCTTTCACATCTTTTGGACAGACACCTGGCAGTGGAACTACTTTGTCATATGGTAGTTCTATCTTTAGTTTATATTTTGATTCACCACACTGTTTACTACAACTGTACCATTTTGCATTCTGACCAGGAATGAATAAGTGTTCCAGTTTCCCTACATTCTTCTAACATTTGTTATCTTTTTTTTTTTTTTTTTTTAAGTTTAGCCATCCTGTTGTTGTTGTGTTGTTGTTATGTGCTATTGAGTCTGCCTCAACTCATAGTGACCCCTCCTTGGGTTTCTGAGGTGGTATCACTGCAGAAGTAGATTGCCAAACCTTCCTTCTGAGGAGTGGCTGGTGGGTTTGAGCCATCTTAGTGGGAGTGAAATGGTATCTCATTGGGGTTTTGATTTGCATCTTTCTTATGGGTAAGGACATTGAACATCTTTTCATATATTTGGTGGCTATTTGAATGTCTTCTTAGGTGAATATCTATTCAAGCCCTTTGATTACCAAGAGCTTTTAATTTTATTGATTGTAGTTTATTTTCTAAACCAAGTCTTATGTTTCCCCAACCAAGCCATGTTGGGACTTAATTCTGATTATTAACATAGAAACAATGAGAGATTAGAGAGGCATATCTTGAAGAAAAACAGCCCCTTTATGAGGTATTGTCTACAAACAAAGCATTATATGGTCTCTAGCCAAAGAGAAATTATTCTTTTCTGGCAAGGAGGACAGGCTGTTATTAATGGAAAGAAAGTGTTCAGGAATATTTGAGGAATTTGAGATTCTCAAATTGGTTCACATTTTTGACCTGTGATTTAAGAAGAGTTCCTTGAAGATGCCACTGAGACTCTATGTGTCTTACTTTAGCAGCTGACTTTCCTGAAACTACCCTACTCTTTGTTGTCAAAAAGTTTTTTAACAGCTTTGTTCAGGCGTAATTCATATATCAGAAAGTTCACCCTTTGAATTGCACAATTCAGTACTTTTTAATATACTCAAAATTGTGCATCAGTCACTACTATCCAATTTTAGAACATTTTCATTAACTTTGAAAGTAACCCTACACCCATTAACGATCATTCCCCAATCTCCACTCCCTTTAGCTGCTGTCCAAAATTAATCTAATTTCTATCTCTATGGATTTTCCTATTTTGAACATTTCATATAAATGGAAACATACAATATGTAGCCTTTCATATCTGCCTTGTTCCATTTAGCATAATGTTTTCATGTTCACCTATATTATACTATGCATCAGAAATTCATTCTTTTCTATAATTGAATAACATTCCATTGTATACATTATGATGTTTTCTTTGTTCATTCCTTAGCTGATGAAGATTTGAATTGCTTCCACATTTTTTCCATAATGAACAATGCTGTCATGAACATCTTCAGAACATATTTTCTGTGGCATCTGCCTTTGATACTCTTCAATGTATTTCATTCTGATTAGGAATGGAGTTGCTGAGGCATGTGGTAATGTGGTATTTAATTGTTTAAAGAATTACCAGACTGTTTCAGCATGACTCAAAAATTTTACAATCCTACCAGCAATGGTAAGGTTGCTGATGTCTCCACATTCTTTTCCAACACTTGTTATTATTTGACATTTTGATTTTAACCATCCTAAAGAACTGCTGGGTGTGTTCTTCTTTTTTGTTTTTCTAACTACAGGTCTTTGTGTATTGCATTATAATTCTTTACCTTGTCTTCTCAAGCTACCTCTTTAAATCTTCTGTTCAACTCTTTCACTTCATCATTTCTTCCATTAGTTTTATCTACTCCATGTTCAAGAAGACTGGTAGCATCGTGCTTAAGGATGCTAACCAGAAGGCTGGCGGTTCAAACCCACCTACCACTCCTCAGAAGGAAGGTTGGGCAATCTACTTTTGTAGTAATTCTGCCTTGGAAACCCAAGGAGAGGTCACTATGAGTCTGGTCTGACTCCATGGCACATAACAACGACATGTTCAAGAACAAGTTTCAGAGTCTCTTCTGACATTTCCTTGCTAATCATTCGGATTAGCTATTCTATCCTTTATTGAAAATAAGATATTAAAATCTCCAGCTATTATTATTGAATTGTCTATTTTGTACTTCATTTCTGTGTTTTTTCTTCATGTATCTTGAGGATCTTTTATTAGATGCATATGTGTTATAAACACATATGTCTTTCTCAAGAATGAACTCTTTTATTATTATAAATGATACTTCTTCAGCTCTCACAACAATTTTTGTCTCAAAGTGTATTTTGTCTGATATTAGTATAGCCACTCCATTAGTTTTTAGATGCAATTGTAACATACATTTATTTTTTCATCCTTTCTTTTCTTTTTATTCTTTACTTTATTACCACTGTGTATCTGCATCGAAATTGTGTCTCTTGTTTACAGCATGTGATTAAGTCATTTTTGTATCCATTCTGCTAATCTCTGCCCTTGATTGGAGAGTTATATCTATTTTCTTTTAATATAATTACTGATAAGATATTATTTATGTTGCCATTTTGTTGCTTTCTATTTGTCTTCTGTATTGGTTTTTGTTGCTGTTTTGTTGTTTGTCTATTCTTCCATTATTATCTTATTTTTATAAAGTATGTATGTTCTAATTTATCATTTTAATTCCTTTGTTGTTTCTTTTATTATATGTTGCTGAATTATATCCTTGGTAGTTATCTTGGGAATTATAATTAATAGCTAACTTTAAAAAAGCTAGTTTTATTAATACCAAATTAATTACAATAGAATGAAAAAAAGTTTATTCCAATATAACTCTATGCCTCCAATTTTTGTACTATTTTTTGCTTATTATGCGTTGCTGTACATTATAAGCTCATGTACATATAATTTAAATTACTGCTTTCTGTAGTTGTTTTAAAAACTGTTAAGAGAAGAAAAAATTTGAAAAACACACTTATCCTGTCTTTTATATTTACCTTAACCTGTGCTTTTTATATATATTTATATATATATATATATATATATATATACACACACACACATATATAATCGTATATATATTACATATATGTATGTATTATATATATATATATATATATATATATATATATATATTTAATATGGATTCGGGTCACTATAGACTGTCCTTTCTTTTCAACCCTAATGATTTCCTTTAATATTTCTTGTAGGGCAGACCTGCTAGGGTCATAACATCTTTGTCAAATCCTCTGCTTTCATCTGGAAAGTCTTAATTTTTCTTTCAATTTCGAAGAATAATTTTGCTAAACCTAAAATTCTTTGTGTCTATCATTTCATGATTTCCAAAGAGAAGTAAATTGTTAATCTTATTGTGGATTGTTTGTTCATAGATGCTTTTCTCTTACAGATTTTGAGATTCTCTCTGTGTTTGTGTTTTAATAGTTTGACTACAATGGGTTTTGATAAGTACCCTTCATTTTATTGTACTTGAAGTTCATTTAGCTAACTGAATACATAGAGTAATGGTTATAATAAAATTTGAAGAAGTTTTTGGATATTACTTCTTCAAATATTCTTTTTGCTTTTTATTCTTACTCATCTCCTTCTGGGACTCAGAACATGTGTGTGATAGTATGCTGGATGGTGTCCTACAGCTCTCTGAGGCTCTATTTATTTTTTCTTTATTCTTTTTTTCTTTTTGAATCTTGGACTGAATCCTCTCAATTGACCTGTCTTCCAGTTTACTGACTCTTGTCAATTCAAATCTGCAGTTGAATCTCTCTGATAATTTTTTCATTTTAATATTTGTACTTTTCTACTCCAAAATTTATATTTGGTTCTTTTTTTAAAAAATAATAATAATTTATATCTACATGTTCATATTCTCTATTTTGAGAAATATCTTTGTCATTTTTCTTTAATTCATTACATGGTTTTCTTTAATTCTTTCACTATATTTATCATGCTATTGTTGCCATTGTGTGCTGTTGAGTAGGTTCTCACTCAGTAATGTTACAGGACGGAGTAGAATTGCCCCATAGGGTTTCTAATGTTGAAATATTACAGAAACTGACTGGCATATTCTTCTAGCATGAAGCAGCTGGTGAGTTTGAACTGCTGACCATTTGGTTACCAGCCAAACATTTAACTACTGTGCAATGAGGAATGTTTTGTAAATTCAACACTTCCTCAGGAACAGTTTCTTTCCTTTTTTCCTGCTCATGGGACATATTTTTCTTATTTATTTCAGTGGGTCATATATTTTCTTGAAAACCAAACATTGGAAAATGTAATGTTTGAACTTTGGAAATCATATTATTTGTCTCACCTCACAGTTTGTTGCTGTTACTGTTTGTATTATTGTTGTTTTTTGTTTAGTTGCTTTCCTAAATTAATTTTGTAAATTTATGTATTCTTTGTTGTGTAGTAGCTCATGAAGTTTCTAGTATATGAGCTTAGTGGTCAGCTAATGTTTGGGCAGAGATTGCCTTAAATACATGAATCCATAAGTTTCCCAGCCTTTGCTGGGGGTGGGGGAGTGGGTATCTGCTTTATATTTGTATTAGAGTACAACTTTGATGCTAGGGAAGGTAATTTATAACTCTGCTTTACCCTTCATTTCATAATTGCCTAGAACATCAAGATCAACCAGAAATAAAAGTTTGAGGACTTTATAGAACATACAGATCCCTGAACATGTGCACGGCCATATATATATATATTGTGTGTGTGTGTGTGTGTGTATATCCCCAGGTATATGTCAGAGCTTTACAAAATTCTTTATAGACATCTTCTTCTTTTTCAAATACATCAATTCCTTTTTCTTTTCCTCGTTTTTTTTTTTTTTTTAAACTTTCATTGTGAAAAGATACTAGCCAAGACATTCACCAACATAACAACTTCCACATTTACAGCTCAGGGACACTGATGGCATTTTTCATGTTGTGCCGCCATTATTGCTATCCTTTATTCCAACACCATTAATATAAACTCAATGCTTTGCAAATAAAACATTCCACTTTCCCCATCTCTCATCCTTCCTACTCCTGGTAACTACTAATAATCTTTGATAGATATATGTATATTTTTTTCTTTAACCTATGTAGCAATTTCCCCTCCCCTCCCCTACCTTGCCTGGTAACCAAAAAAGAGTTTCCTTCATATATAAACATATATAAACCTTTCCTTGACTTTTTACAACAGTGAACTAATACAACATTTGTCATTCTGTGATTGACTTATTTCACTCAGCAAAATGTCCTCCAAGTTTATTAATGTTATGAAGTGTTTCACAGAGTCATTATTCTTTAATGTTGTACAGTATTCCATTGTGTGTGTGTGTGTGTGTGTGTCATAGTGTGTCTATCATTCACCCATTGATGGGCACTTAGATTGTTTGCATCTCTTTGCTCTTGTGAATAGTGCTGCAATGAGCATGGGTATACATATGTCCTGGCTCTCACTTCTTTAGGATATGTACCTCTAATGGGATTGCTGGATCAAATGGTGTTTCTATTTCCAACTTTTTAAGAAAGTGCCATACCAATTTCCACATGGTTATATAATTTTACAGTCCCATAAGCAATGTATGAGAGCCCCAATATCTCCACATCCTCGCCAGCATTTGTTATTTTGTCTCTTGTTGAACTTTGCTATTAGTGCTGGAGTGAGATGGTATCAATCATGTTTTGATTTGCATCTCTCTAATGGCTAATGATCATGAACATTTCTTCATGTGCTTGTTGGCCTCCTGAATATCTTCTTTGGTGAAGTGTCTGTTCATGTCTTCTGCTCATTTTTTAATTGTATTATTTGTCTTTTTGGTGTTGAAGCATTGGAGTTTTCTTTAAATTTTAGATGTAAGTCCCTTGTCAGATATGTGGTTGCCAAATATTTCTCCCATTTTGTATACTCTCTTTTTATTCTTTTGGAGAAGTCTTTTGACACAAGTAAGAATTTAATTATTAGAAGGTTCAAATCATCTAATTTATCTTCTGCTGTTCGTGCACTTTTAGTTATGCTTGATAGTCTATTTATGCCATAGCATTTAACTGCTAACCAAAAGGCTTGCAGTTCAAACCCATCAGCCACTCCTTGGAAGGAAGATTGGGCAATCTACTCCCATAGTGATACTGCCTCAGAATCACTAGGAGGGGTCGCTCTGAGTTGAATAAAGTAATGGCAGTGAGTTTTGTTTGGTTTGAAGTTTGCCCCTATGTTTTTGTTGATGAACTTTATACTTTTAGGTTTCATATTTAAATCTTTGATCCATCTATAGTAAGTTTTTGTGTATGATGTGAAGTATGGATCTTGTTCCATATTTCAGCAAATGAATATCCAGTTTTACTAACACAATTTGTTACAGAGATTATCTCTTCCCCATTTAATGGATTTGGGCCCTTTTTCAAAGATCACCTGACCATAAGTGGATGGTTATCAATCTTGTACAACTAGTCTATGCATCCATTGTTGTACCAATACCTAGCTGTTGACTACTATGGCTGTATAGTAGGTTTTGAGATCTGGAAGTGTAAGACCCCTTACTTTCTTCTTACTTCTTACTTCCTTTCCATATAAAATTTGTGATTCGTTTTTCCCTATCCTTAAAGAGTGTTGATGGAATCTGGATTGAGATTGCATTGAATGTATAGATTGCTTTGGGTGGTATTGACATTTTCACAGTGTTCAATCTTCCTATTCATGAGCATAGTATGTTCTTCCACTTATGTAGACTCTTGTATTTTCTTGAAGTAATGTTTTGTAGTTTTCCTTGTATAGGCCTTTGTGTTCCTGGTAAGATTTATTCCCAAGTATTTTATCTTCTTGGAAGCTATTGTAAATAGTATTGATTTCCTTATTTCCTTTTCAGAGGCCTCTTTGCTGATATAGAGGAATCCATCTGATTTTTGTATGCTGATCTTGTATACTGTCACTACGCTAAATATTTCAATAAGTTCCAATAATTTTCTTGGTGAGTCTTTTGGGTTTTCTATGTATAGGATCATATCATCTGCATATAAGGGTACTTTAACTTCTTTGTTACCAATTTGTATGCCTTTATTTTTTTTTCTTTCTTGCCTTATTTCCCTAGCAATTCTTGCCTTATTTCCCTGCAACTCTCCATTTCTTGAGTGATGCATTTAATCAATTTACATTCAGTGTAATTACTGCTATCATTTTGGTAGATTTTTTTTTTTTTCACGGTGTTGCTTATTTCTTTGTTCCATATAATTTTCTGTGCTGCACTCATTTTGTTTAGAATTTTGTAATCGTTTCCTTCATTGCTATTATTTTAGTATTTGCTAAATATTTGTGCCTCTCCTCATTTTTTATTTTGATGAGAAGCTTATTTTACTTTGGCTACTTCTATAACTGGGTTGGTTTCTGGGTGCAGTGTAGTAAACTACATAGTGTGGCTTTTCTAGCCCTAAGTCTTTGTAAACTCTGTGGTGGAATTTGTGGTGAGCAACTGAGTAGCTCCTGATTGTTAAAGTTATTCACCTGGGGTGTTTCTGTTGGGAGCAGCATGAAGTAATTTTCTTGAATGTTCACTCTTTCAGGTATATAGAATTCTGATGTCAGGATTGGTAATTTTGGCCACTCTGCCAGGCTCAAAGGAGCCCTCCTAGAGTCAGAAGATATCTCTCACTGAGATTGAGAGACACAAGGGAAATGGACTGCTGACAGAGACACCAAGAGACACACACTGCCAGGAGAGAGACTGAGAGAGACTGTCAGCTGAGAGATGGTGGGCTGAGAGAGACTGAGCATGTTTCTGGACTTGAATTGTAGCCTGTTGCTTCCCTAATACACCCTATAACCTGCAAGTTCTTTGTGGCTATTGCACTGAATTATCAAACCCAGCTGAGAGGTGGGGGTTGCTGCAGAAAGAATGGTTGGTGATATGGCTGGAGGGAGGCAGCATGTTTGGCCTCACAGGAATAGACCTTAGGCTATTGATGGTGATTCTGTCTTCCTCTTGTGGGGTTAGAGGAGGTCAAAAGATGTAGCCTCCCTGCTCCATTGGCACTGGGTTATGTCATCATGTGTGTTAATCATCAGTTGTTGCCTACCGTTGTTGGTTCTCTGTCTGTGGAATTCCCTTTAGCATCTTTTGTAGGGTTGGTATGGTTTGAAAAAATTCCCTTGATTTCTTTTTATCTGGAACTGTCCTAATTTTGTCATCATGTAATAGTGCAGACGGTACCTCTGGAGAACATTTATTGTGAGAAGAACATTTATTTCACACTTTATACTAACTTTTTCTCAATTTCACTTACTAATATTAATAGTATGATATTAGCTATAACTTGCTTCCCATAGGCTAACCACATAGACCAGGACAGGAATAACTCACAGACACAATGACTGCATTCTGAAAATCATAGGACTAGAAAGGGACATAACTTGGATGACACTCCTGTTAAGAAATGTGTTTTAAAGATGTTTTAGTGTCCACTTCCTGTAGTCAGCTGTAACCAGCTTTCAAGATTGCATGGCCCACCTAAAACAATGGATCTAAGGTGAGAACTAAAGATTAAACCCAGCATCCATCTTTAAGAACATAGACTCCATTCACATACCTACACAGAAGAAAGATGAAGCTTATTGCAAGAAGAATGTCATTGTCCCGCAATCTTGTTTCACTTCCTTGACTTGTAAAAGGGTTAGGGTGTTTATGAGTAACCTGCCTACATAAGACTTTTGAAATCATATGCATCACAGCACCAAAATCATTATAAAAACACTTAACCTGAAACACTGGTCCACAGGTGGATAGATGAGTGGACAGGCTGAATGATTAGGTATGTCTATGCAATGGGAAGTGTGCCCTTGACCATGTATAGGGTTGGCAGACAATGTTTCTACAAGTGTTTGGGTATGTTCTATAAGAATTTCCAGGTATATAGTAGAGCTGACAAGGGACACGGTTGTAGTCACTTCTTGGCCACAGCCAGCTACCTGGAGGGAGCAAGTAATTGGACCTGTGGGCTCAGGACCATGGTCGCAGTGAATGTCAAGCTCAATTGGCATAACATTCTGCACAAAAACATAGTTCCACATCTTATTTTGGAGAGTAGCAACTGGGATCTTAAAAGCTTGCAAGTGGCCATCTAGATGCAATGATGGGTCTTTCCTCATCCAGAGCAAAGAAGAAGGAAGAAAACCAAAGACACATGGAAACAATTAGTACAAGTGACTGCTACACCATGCAATCTTCAGCCTATATGACTATGACACCCAAAGAACTAGATGGTGCCTGGCTACTGCTCTCAACCACTCAGAGGGAGATCTATGTAAGAGATCCCAGATAGAGTGGGAAAACAGTGTGGAACAAAATCATAAAAAAATAAAAAAATGGGACCAGTTTTGCTGGTCTGATAGAACCTCATGGAACCACTGAGACAATGGCCCCTCACTGCCCTTCAGCTCTGGAATTGAATCCACTCCTGTGGCTTCCAGCCAAACAAAAGACAGACATATGAGTTGAACATTTACCCAAGGTAGCTACACTACTTGGAGAGATCAAGCATGGGAGAACAGAAGGGTTGTGAATGCACAGGAAGACAGCTTGGGGGTGGGGTTAGCAGGAATGCACAGAAGGGAAGGACACAGGGAAGAGGTGGCTATGGGGAGAGAGTGAAAGGAGAGCTGTTGCATTGTAGGAGATTACGGTCAATATCATGAGATAAACTGTATGTGAACTTCTGTATGTAAGATGAATTTACTCCATAAAATTTCACTCAAATCACAATAAAATTTTAAAAAAGGGGCAGGGGCTAGACTTACTGATCTGATAGAGGCTGGTGGAACCCCAAAGACTATGGACTTTAGACACTCTTCAAACCTACAACTGAACCCACCCTCTGGGACTAACTTTCAGCCAAACAATATTCAAGCCTATAAAGTGAACAATAATACCCAGTGAGGAATGTACTCCTCAGAACAATCAACCATAGAAGACCAAAAGGGCAGCATTTGCCTAAAAACAAAGGTCAGAAGGCAGGAGAGGAATGGAAATGGGGAACCCAGAGAGGAAGTGGGAAAAATGCTGATACATTGAGAGGAATGCAACTAATATCACAAAACAAAATGTATATAAATTGTTGAATGAAAAATAATTGCTCTGTAAATTTTCACCCAAACCACAATAAAATATTAAAAAAAAAACCAAACCACTTAGCCTGTAAGGCTTCGGGAGATACACTTTGTGTTGCCTCTGGCACTGAGTGTCTCCTCCTTGAGAGGTTGATGTTGTTGTTATGTGCTGTGGAGTCCAACCAGACTCATAACGACCCCTCCTTGGTTTCCAAGGCAGTATCACTACGGAAGTAGATTGCCCAACCTTCCTTCCGAGGAGTGGCTGGTAGGTTACTATCTTCTTATTAAATTACTCTCTGAACTGCAACTTACTTTCTAGTTATTATATCAGAACTCAATCGACCACAATCATATTTGAGGGAAAGTTTTGCTGGGTTTATTATTCTTGGTTGGCAATTTTTTTCTATCAGAGTTTTTATATGTATCATCCCATTGCATTTTTGTCTGCATAGTTTCTTCTTGGGAGCTCTGGTAGCATAGTGGCTAAGGCACTTGACTGCTAACCAGAAGGCTGGAGGTTCAAACCCACCAGCCACTCCTCGGGAGGAAGATGGGGCAATCTACTTCGGTAGTGATACTGCCTCGGAAACCCAAGGAGGGGTTGCTATGAGTCGGGTCCAACTTGATGGCATATAACAACAGCAACAGTTTCTTCTTAGAAATCAGAGCTCAGTCTTACTGTTTGCCCTTTATTGGTAACTTTTTGTTTATCTTGTGCTGCTTTCAGGATTCTTTGTCTTTAGTTTTGGTGACTTTGATCATGACAGTCTCAGTGATTTTCTCTTGGAATCTATCTTATTTGCAGTTCATTGAACTTCTTGAATGGATATCTTCTCATCTTTCATCACATTAGGAAATTCTCTTCCCACAAATCTTCAACAACATCCTCTGTGGTTTTCTTTGTTTCTTCCTGTTCTGGAATACTTATTACACATAGGTTATTCCTCTTGATGGTATCCCATATGAATCTTGGACTTTGTTCATTTTGTTTTGATCTTTTTCTGATTGATCCCTTAACAAAGTAGTATTGAGGTATTTGTCTTTAATCTCATTAATTCTGTCTTCTATTGATTCAATTTTACTCCTTTGCCTATCCAATGTGTTTTCTGAAATGTTAGTATTAATCTTCTGGATTTCTATTTTTTGTTTTTGTATTGTTTCTAACTTTTTATTTATTTTGGCAATTTGTTCTTGTGTTGTTTTCCTAAATTGTTCTAGAGTTTTGTCTATATTTTCCTTAATTTTGCAGTCGTTTCCTTGATCTGTTTCTCAATCCATTGAAGTTACCTAAACATAATTCTTTTGAATTCTTTATCAGGGTGTTCTAAAGATGTCTTTCCTGAGGGATGTTTTCTGGGTCTGTGTTCTGGTCTCTTATCTGTACTACTTTATCTTGCTTCTTTGTGTGGACTGGGATGATCAATTGTCTGTAAGGCATTGTGATGTCATTGTATTTATATTTAATTGGTGATTGTGTGTTGGTGTGATTTGCCCAAGACTTTTTTTTTTTCTTTATTTAGTTTTGATATATCTGTGTGAACAGGGTAGTGTGCTCCTCTGTTCTCTAGTTGGCAGTACTTAAGCAATCACCCTGTCTTCAGATGAGTGTGAGTGAGAATGTGAGTGTCTGCATAGATCTCTTGTTAGCTGTTCATGAAGGGAAATTGAGAGTGAGTTGTGCTGGTATTGGCTGCCATTGTCAGTTGGTGCAGCAGCAAGTGGTGGCCATTCCTCAGTGGGTAGGGCAGCAGGAAGTGTAGGTATAGTTGGTTTGTGTGGAAACAGTTGTCTCTCACTCAGTTAGATAAATAAATAAATAAACCACCAACAAATATTAAAAAATAAAAACAATTGAACAAAAACACACAAACTGCAAAAACAAACAGGGATAATTGTAATTAAAAAAAAAGAAGGAAAATAAATGAGAAAGTAAGTTTAAAAAAAAAATATTTAAAATAGACAAAAGAGAACACAAAACACAATATCTCAGGAGAGGGGAATGAGAGACAAGTTGTTGTTGTTGTTATGTGCCATTGAGACAGATCTGACTCATAGCGACCCCTCCTTGGGTTTCTGAGGCAGTTTCACTACAGAGGTAGATTGCCCCATCTTCCTTCTGAGGAGTGGCTGGGGGGCTTGAACTGCCAGCCTTCTGGTTAGCAGTCAAGTGCTTTAGACAAGAGCAAGGGTAAAAGAATAAGAAAGATAAAAGAGAGAAAACTGCAAAAAGAAAAACAAGGCATGGGAAGAACCATAAGAAAAAAAGAAAAAAAAGAAAAGAACAAGGAAAAAGGAAGATAGAAAAAACAAAACAAACAAGAACCAGGGAAGGGAAAGAGGAAAAAAAAATGAAACGAAGAAGAAAAATGAAGAATTTAAAAACAAAGGAAAACAAAACTGGGAGACACTACAGGGCATTTAGGCTTTGTCAGGCAGGGTATGTAGGCCAGGATGAAATTCTTGCTGGTCCAGATGGTAGGTGGATGTGATTGGCCATACCTCTGTGCAACAAGAGGATGTGGGGTATAAGAGTAACAAGTGAAATATTGCACCTCTCTAGTCATCAGCCTCCAGTGAGGTTTCCTGTGCTGCCCTTGGCAAGTGGAGCCTATTCTTAGGTTGCTGCTCATACCGGAAAACCCTTTGCAAATATTCAAAATGGTCATGCTACTTGAAAATGTTCAAAATGGCTGTGCCCTCAGGACAGTGGGCAGTCCACACAGCTCAGTTTGTCTCTTTCTTCACTGTTTTCCTTTCTAGTTGTCAGACACCAGTGCAGTTATCCATGCAGTCCTTGATAATCAGAGCCAATTCTTAGGATTCTGCTTGGATCAGAATGCCATTTGTAAATATTCAAATTAAGCATGCTGTCAGGATCACCAATAGTCTACAATTTTCACTTGTCTCCTTATTCACTGTTTTCATTCAGGTTCTCCTGCTAGTTGGTATTTAACCCACTGCTTTATCCTTCCCTTCAAAGCTCAGGGTTCCAGAATTATCTTCTGTTTCAATTGGTTTCTCATTTCTTTGTTGCATAGGATCTGTGTAGCTTCTCTGCCTATTCTGCTATCTTGCCAGAAGTCCTTGTCCTCTTCTTTTAAGTTTTCTTTCATTAGACTTTTGTTAGTCTCAATTGGCTATGCTACCTCAGGCTGTTGCTATTTTGAAATAATTACTGCTAACATTTTTTCTACAAATGCTTGATGGGTCCAGCTGTTTGAGCAGAGTGAGTTTTGAGTCATTTGAAATATAAACACACTTGAACAAAGGTTTTCGGTGCACTGCCTAAGGTAAATAGTGGCAATTCTCTTGGAATGAGGTATTTGTTGTACCCCAAACAAGTTCCATCTCCTCTATGGGTGCTAGGCTACCATAGGTGCAAAAATATTGGCTGTCTGGGCTACCATGGAGCTGAGAAGAATATGGAGCTGAGAAGAATAGCAATTTGGCCAGGTAAAACACCACAAAGCTTTCTGTTTTTAGTGAGATTCTGTTGTTTTTCTTAAATAAACACTTCTAAGATTGTGGCAAGTCTTTATTAGTTAATTTCCAAAATTTGAAAAATAAAAAGATTTTGACAAGGGTTTTTTTTTTTTTTTTTTTTTTTTAGTTAGGGCTGCTGTTGCTTTTATGGAAGGGTGGACTTTGGAAGTTCTTGTTCTCCATCCCAGAAGCTGAATCTGAAATCTTATGTTTCTCTTTTGGAAGTTTTCTAGTGTTATTGACAGTATACAGACTACTCCCATTTTTTACAATTAACATTATTACTATAATACTTACGTGCAGTTAATATCTAGTCTCCAAATGCCATGGTTTTCAAAGTGTTGTCCTCAGACCAAAAATGTCAACACCATCTAAAAGTCTGTTCAAAATTCAAACCTTTGGCACTCACTCTGTTGTTGTTGTTGTTGTTATGTGCCATCGAGATGGACCCAACTCATAGCAACACCCCCTTGGGTTTCCGAGGCAGTATCACTATGGAAGTAGATTGCCCCATCTTTCTTCTGAGGAGTGGCTGGTGGGTTCAATTGCTAGCCTTCTGGTTAGCAGTCAAGTACCCTAAGCACTACGCTCTAGACCTATTTAATCCAAAATTCTGGGGGAAAGACTCAGCAATCTGTTTTTATAAGCTCTCCAGGTAATTTTCATGCATGTTATTTTTAGAATCAATGTTGTAGAGTACAGGAAACAGTGTCCCATGGCCACACACATTTTTTAAAGTATTATCTAACGTTCATGCCACAATGGCAGAGTGGAGTAGTTGTGGCAAAGACCATAACACCTGTTAAAGCTAAAAATATATACTACCTAGCCTAACCAAAGAGAGTTGATTGACTGCTCTACTAGAGCACCACTTTCAGTTAATATCTCCTCCAAAGTAAACACAGTAAAACTTCAGTTTTCATACTACTGCAATGCCAGTGGTTACTAATGATACTAAATGTAAGAAATGGAGTCCAGGTTATTTTGGGCAGGTGAGTATTAGAAATAAATAATTTTATATTCTTTAGAACACTTCTAGGAGCTCTGGTGGCATAGTGCCTATGGCATGTGACTGCTAATCAGAAGGCAGGTGGTTCAAACCCACCAGCCACTCTTCGGAAAGAAGGTTGGGCAATCTACTTCCTTAGTGATACTGTCTCGGAAACTCAAGGAGGAGTCACTATGAGTTGAATCTGACACGACAGCAGTGGGTGTGGTGTGGTGGGTCGTATAACACTTCTATACTTTGGCATGAGATCTCTATCATCAGATCCCCTAAAAAGATAAAGGAACTTACATTTATTTGTTTGATATGCAATTGCAGAATGGTGAGTGTTAGAGGAGAAGAGAGAAAAGGCAATGCCATGTGATAGACTGTGTGAATTTGGGTGGTGTAGTGCCCAATGCATTTGAATGTTAATCAGAAAGCTGGCAGTTCAAGCCCACCAGCCACTCTTCAGAAGGAAAATTGCACAATCTACTTCTGTAGTGATACCATCTCAGAAACCCAAGGAAGGGTTGCTATGAGTTGGATCCAAGTCAACAGCAGTGAGTTTGTTTTTTTGGTTTTTATCATGACTAGACAGCAAGATCCTCAGCCAGTGTTTTGCTTTTTTGTTTTATAATTCTGCATTCTGGACCTTTTTGGAAGTGTGAAAGAAAAAGGAAACACACCTTGGAAGAATCAATAAAAATGAAGAGGAAGAAAGGAGTTCAGATTGGTCCCTATCTGATATTTTATTGGGCAAACGTCACCTGATAGGAAGAAAACTCCTCCATGTTTCCTGGAGGAATTAACTGGCCTGTTGATAAGCTTTTAGAAGTAATCCTATTTCTCATGGTGTTGTATTTCATCCAAGTCTGAAAATATATTTCATAATGCAATCCAGTATTAATGAGTCATGAACTAAAAGAGAAAGAAAAGGGTGTAGTTGGGAAAGAATGGGAAGGTATGCATCAACTTTCTTCTCCACTACAGTCATGTTGAATCATTTTTTACTTTGGTTTTTGACATCTGCCGCAGAAACCCAAGAAGGAGTCACTATGAGTCAGATCTGCTTTTATGGTAGTGAATTTTTTTAGTTTTATAAATAAAATATTTCTTTAATTTTTCTTTTTTATACTGTCCTTAATAGATACTGAAATTAGGATTTGCCATTTTATTTTCATAAAATGAGTTAGACTTGTTTTTTTATCCAAAGGAAAAATTGGTGTAATATGGGAATTTTCTGATCCTTCAAAATTTTAGAGTGGAAACATTTAAAGTCACTTGGGTCTAGTGTGTTTTCTAAAGGTGAATCTAATCTTTGAAGTCTTTTCCTGGGCTTTCATTAGTTTATAACAATTCTTTTACCAGCTTTTTTTTTTTTTTTTTTTCCCACTTCCAGTCTTTTCTCCTTTGCTCCATATTAAATACTATACCTGATCAAATTAAAAAATATATATACATCTGAAACTTTGTTCCTAAAGCTTTAGTTATTTAATACTGATGAGATACAGAAGCCTAAATTCTTCACAATTGATCTCAAGGCATTTTATTAGCTTACAAGCTCCCTATTAGACCCACTTCCTCTCCTACTCTACATTATTTATCCTTTTCTCTAGAATTGGCTGATCATATAGTTTTAAGTACCTACTCCTATTCATTACCTTTCAATGGCTCCATATTATTATATTCCTCTTTCTTGAATCACCCTTTTCCTTTCCTCTCTATTTAGTCAGATTCTGAAAATTTTTCAGTGCTCTGTGTATAACGGGAATTGTCCAACATCTCTAATATATTACATTCTCTTCCTTCTGTGAATTCCTAAATGCTATAGATCACTATAACCTTCCTTTGACCCCAATAGTACCTACCTTCCACCACTTGTCTGTCAGTTAGTCATACTGTGGTGGCTTGTGTGTTGCTGTGAAGCGGGAGGCTATTCCACTGGTATTTCAAACACCAGCAGGGTCAACCATGATGGACAGGTTTCAGTGGAGCTTCCAGACTAAAACAGACTCAGTAGAAGGAAGGAGCCATCCACTTCTCAAAGAATTGGCCAGTGCAAACCTTATGAATAGCAACAAAACAGTGTCTGATATGTTACTGGAAAACTTTACAAATACCCCTGAAACATTGTCTGATATAGTGTCTGAAGATGAGCCCCTCAGGCCAGAAGACACTCAAAATATGACTGGGGAAGAGCTGCCTCCTCACAGTAGAGTGACATTAGTGATGTGGATGGAGTAAAGCTTTCAGGACTCCAATGATGATAGGGCATGACTCAAAATGAGAAGAAATAGCTGCAAACAATAATCAGAAAATTGAATGCATGAAATATGAATCTAGGAAAATTGGAAGTTGTCAAAAATGAAATGGAAAGCACAAAGATCAATATCCTAGGCATTAATGACCTGAAATGGACTGGTTTTGGCCATTTTGAATCAGACAACCATATGATCTACTATGCTGGCAATGACAAATTGAAGAGGAATGGTGTGACATTCATCATCACAAAGAATGTTTCAAGATCTACCCTGAAGTACAGTGCTGTCAGTGACAGGATTATATATATATATATATATATATATATATATATACCTACAAGGAAGAACAGTTAATACTACTATTATTCAAATTTATGCACCAACCACCAAAGCCAAAGATGAGGAAATTGAAGATTTTTATCAACTTCTGAAGTCTGAAATTAACTGAACATACAATCAAGTTGTGTTGATTATCATTGGGGATTGGAATGCAAAAGATGGAATCAAAGAAGAATCACTGTTAGTTGGAAAATATAGCCTTGGTGATAGAAACAGTGCTGGAGATCGCATGATAGAATTTTGCAAGACCAATGACTTATTCCTTGCAAATACATTTTTTCAACAACAAAAATGGTGGCTATACACATGGACTTTACCAGATGGAGTACACAGGAATCATATCGACTATATCTGTGGAAAGAGGTGATGGATAAGCTCAATATCTTCAGCCAAAACAGGACCAGGAGCTGATTGTGGAACAGACCATCAACTGCTCATATGCACGTTCAACTTGAAGATGAAGAAAATTAAAACAAGTTAATGAGAGCCAAAATACAATCTTGAATATATCCCTCCTGAATTTAGAGACCATCTAAAGGAATATATTTCACACATTGAATACCAATGACTGAAAAGCAGAGGAATTGTGGGTGAAATCAAGAACATCATTCATGAAGAAAGCAAATGGTCATTAAAAGGCAGGAAAGGGAGAAAAGACCAAAATGGATATCAGAAGAGACTCTGAAACTTGCCTTTGAACAGAGAGTAGCTAAAGCAAATGGAAGAAATGACAAGAGAATAGAGATGGTCAGATTTGAAAGAGCAACTTGAGAAGAAAAAGTCAATTATTATAATGAAATGTGCAAAGACCTAGAGTTAGAAATGCAAAAGAGAAGAACATGCTTGGCATTACTCAAGCTGAAAAAACTGAAGAGGAAATTTAAGTCTAGATTTGCAATACTGAAAGATTCTATGGGCAATATATTGAATGATGCAGGAAACATCAAAAGAAGATGAAAAGACGACACAGAGTCACTGTACCAATAAGTATTGGCCAATGTTCATCCATTTCATGAAGTGGCATATGATCAAGAACCAATGGTACTGAAGGAATAAGTCAAACCTGCACTGAAAGAATTGGCATAGAACAAGGTCTCAGGAATTGACAGAATAACTATTTAGATGTTTCAAAGGATGCTGTTGCACTGGAGACATTTGCTTGTCCATGCCAAGAAATTTGAAAGACGGCTACCTGGACAACTGACTGGAAGAGATCCATATTTGTACCCATTTCAAAGAAAGGTGATCCCACAGAATGTGGAAATTATCGAACAATATCATTGATACCACACACAAGTAAATCTTAATGAAGATAATTCAAATATGGTTACAGAAGTATATTGGCAGAGAACTTCCAGACATACAAATTGGATTTAGAAGAGGATGTGAAACAAGGGATGTAATAGCTGATGCAAGATGGATCTTGGCTGAAAGCAAAGAATATCAGAAAGATGTTTACTTGTGTTTTACTGACTATGCAAAAGAATTCAATTGTGTGGATCATAACAAATTATGGATAACATTGGTAGAAATGGGAATTCCAGAACACTTGATTATGCTCATCAAGATCCTGTAAACAGACCAGGAGGCTGTTGTTAAAACAGAACAGAGGATACTGTATGGTTTAAAATCAGGAAGGGAGTGCATCAGAGTTGTATCCTTTCACCATACTTATTCAGTTGTATGCTGAACAAATAGTCTGAGAATCTGGACTATATGAAGAAGACCATGACATCAGGATTGGAGGAAAACTCATTAACAACCTGTGATATGCAGATGACACAATTTTGCTTGCTGAAAGTGAGGGTGACTTGAAGCACTTACTGAAGACAATTAAAGACTACAGTCTGCAGTATGGATTACATCTCAACATAAAGAAAACAAAAATCCTTACAACTGGACCAATAAGAATTATCACAATGAAAGGAGAAAAGATTGAAGTAGTTAGAGATTTCATAATATTACTTGGGTCCACAATCAACACCAATGGAAGCAGCAGTCATGAAATCAGATGATGTATAGCATTGGGCAAATCTGCTGCAAAAGACTTCTTTAACTGCTGAAGAACAAAGATGTCTCCTTGAATACTAAAGTATGCCTAATCCAAGCCATGGTACTTTCAATTGTCTCATATATATGTGAGAGCTGGACAATGAACAAGGAAGACTGAATAAGAGTCGATGGTTTTGAGTTGTGGTGTTTGTGAAGAATGCTGAAAGTACCATGGACTGCCAAAAGAATTAACTAATCTGTCCTGGAAGAAGTGCAGAGAGAACACTCTTTGGAAGTGAGAATGGCCAGGCTTCGTCTCACCTACTTTGATCATGTTGTCAGAATGGACCATTCATTGTAGGGTATCATGCTTGGGAAAGTTGAGGGTCAACAAAAAAAAAGGGAACTCCTTCAATGAGATGGATTAATGTAGTGACTACAATGATGTGCTCGTGAGTGACAAGGATTGTAAGGCTAGTACATGACCAGGCAGTGTTTTGTTCTGTTGCACACAGGGTTTCTATGAGTCAGAGCTGACTTGATGGCACCTAACAACAACAAAAAGTATTTACCATTGTATTATGTTTTGATTTCAGTTAGATTTAAAATTCCATAAAAGAGTAGTTAGAATTTATGCCAGACCTACAAGCAGGTGGTTTGACAATGTACATTGTAAGCATAAGCTATGTTCTAAGTTTGCTAAACTTGGAAATTTGTTATTGATATAGGAAGTAGCAGAAATTAGAAAAAGCATGCCTTTAGTTAGGTTGTTTACATAAACTGTAGCTGATATTGAATGTCAAAGTAATTGTTAAGAAAAGGACTGCCAATGAATCTTGGCTTCCTACAGGTCACTCATATCCATCCCATTGAGGCAGTTTTCAATGTTGCAGGATTGATTTTTCCCAAAATATTTCATAGAAGTACTGTAGTTGCAGCTCATCTTCATTCTCCCCTTCCTCTTTGCTCTTACCCTCATTTATATAAAATAATATACAGAGTTATTTCTACAGTTAGTTTGAACTGTTGTTGTTGCCCTGGGGTTAGCTCCCAGCTCATGGCTAACCCAAGCACGATGGAGTGAAACTTCTTGGACCTACATCATATCCATGATTTGTTGAGGATTGGATCAAAGTGAGTATTGATGACTGATTTTCAGAAGTAGATCACCAAGCCTTTCTTCTTAGTTTGTCTTAATCTGGAAGCTCCATTGAAACACATTCAGCATGTCGGACTCAGGTCTTGAAAGGGGTGTTGGTGCGAGGAAGCTACCACTGACACGATAATGCAAAAGCAAAAGGAAAGTTTATTGGCTAGCTAAAGCTAGGGTCTCTGCTTACACCGACGCAGTGGTTTGGGTGAAAGACCCTGTGCTATCCTACTATTACATTTTTATAGGAAAAATACAGGGTGGAGTAACACCAAGGCAAAGGGGTACAAATGATTGGTTGTTGCTAGGGGGTAGGAAAGGAGAGGAGGGGGTTTGAGGTAAAGCCCTGAGGCATGGGGGACATGCTGTAATCCCCGGCACTAAAGACTCCTGGTTAAAGAATAATTACCTAGAGGGGAGGTAAAGCTCTTAGGTGTGGGGGACGTGCTGGAGTCAGGTAAAGCCCTGAGGCATGGGGGACGTGCTGGAATCCCTGGCACTATTGACTCCTGGTTAAAAAATTACCTAGAGGGCATTAGGACTCAGGCCTAACATTACCCCCTTTTTCTTGTTACTCATGTGAGGAATCTTCATGCCGTGTTACAAGAGATAGGGACTGATATTGTTGTCTCAGGACCATGAGTTGTACAGTATTAACTTGATCTTTCACAAATGATATAAGCTTATTTATAATGCAGGGGCCAAAAGTTAATATAATTGTAAGGATTATGAAGAGTCCTAAAAGAGTAGATATCAAGGTAGTCAACCACAGGGAGTTATTAAACCAAGATCAAACAATCCTTCCTGAGTTTCATGCTCCTTTTTTCTTAGGGCAAGTCCTCCTCGTACCCTGGCCATAGATTCCCGAACTACTCCCGTATGATCGGCATAAAAACAACACTCTTTCCCCTAGAGCTGCACACAATCCCCCTTGCTGGAGAAAAAAATATCCAACCCCTGCCAGTTCTGCAACGTTACTTCTGATAGCGAGGTTAAAGATTTCTCTAAATGGGAGATAGAGGCTTCTATTCTTTCAAGGTCCTCATCTATAGCTGCTCTCAGGGAAGTCACGCCTTGATTCTGCAAAGTTAATGAAGTTATTCCTATACCGGTCCCTGCTAAGCTAAATAGAGTGGCTAAAGTAAAGACTGCAGTGAGTGGTTCTCTTTTTACTCTATTAGTCCCACCCCAGTGTACATACATCTCTTCCTCTGGGTGGTAAAGAATTCGGGGTAGAACAGTTACTAGTATGCAATAATCTGAGGACTTATTAAGTACTCTCAAGATTAAACAGGGTAAAATTCCAGCTCTTGAGCAAAGCCACCAACCCCCTTCCCTGGGAATGATCCAGTTTAAGGACGAGTTTATTTCAACATATGAGGCACAATGTTCTTGAGCGTTGGGGGTTTTCCCCATGCATAAGCCCTTTCCTGTTATACGTTGTATGGTAAATCCTACCTTACAATCTTTCCAGGAGCAATTCTTTGGGTTCAGGTCAAGAGAATAGCTGAAAGAGGTATTAATGCCTATTGCTTCATAAAATGGAGGGTTTACATCGTAACAAAGCCAGCAGGCTTGAGTCAGGTTAGGACTAGTACGGTTAAGTGTTTGGTAGGCTGTTAGCATTAAATTCCAAAGAGGGTTTATGTCCTGAAGATTGGCTTGGACCCTCGGAGTTGTATGGGGGACACTTACTGTAATATCAGGGGTTACAGTGCTCAATTCTTTCAACGTCTTTCTCGTAGGGGGTAGGGTTCCTTTTCCCAGGGGGGGGGGTTAACACTTCATTTGGACTTATTGACCCGGCATCTAAGGGCTCTACTTCCTGTAAAATGTGTAAGGCTATGAATAAACCTGAATGCTCCAACTGAGCCCTGACTTCCACTTGGTTAATTCTTTTTTTCCTTGTTCAGTGACTGTAACTTTTATCTGCTCGTCCCTTTCTCCATTTAAAGTTTTGTCTGTGCATCTGGCTGGGCTGCTGGCAAAGGAGAATTTTACGTAATCATTGGTGTTCACCTCCCACTTCCAGTCCCCATCATTAGAAGTTACACAGCTCCAACTTTTGCAGTAGTACCGAGGGGGCCCCCCACATTGCCAGATATTTCTTTTATACCCTGGGCAAGTATAAAACCCCATAGATCTGATATAGCATTTGGCCCACCCACATGCTGTAGCTTTTCCAAGGGAGAAAAACAAATTAGGCCACCATACATTAAGGGGGGTGGTAGAGTTAGTAGAGTTCAAAGTTTCATGGGTTCATGCGTCGCGAATTCGCCAAGTAACCTTGAAAGGTTGATGATTAGTCGTGCTGGTTCCAAGGCGGCAGAGGCTTAAGGCAAAGATGAAAGTTTCAGTCCTCATTGTCTCGAGTCAATCTGACTTTCAATGGGTTTTCAGGATCTGAACGTGCTCTCCAGTTTGTTTGTGCAGACTGCTGTTCCGGCGAGTTAGCTTTCCTGATGTGAGAGTGATGTATCCAGGTGCTGATGCCATCTACTTTTAGGGCAGTAGGGGTCACAAGAACAACAACATAAGGTCCCCTCCATCTAGGTTCCAGTGTTTTTTTGCTGGTGCCTCTTTACCCACACCCAGTCTCCCGGTTCAATTCCATGGTCAGTTCCCTGTTCACTAAGGGGACCTTCATATATGGCTTGGAGTTTGGGCCATAATTCCTTCTGAATTATTTGGAGAGTTTTCATCCCCAAGATTAAATCTTTTGAAAACTCATCGGGACATTTTTCCAGGTTGGAAATAATAAGGGGTGGTGTCCCATACATTATTTCAAATGGGGTGAGATTCAGCGTGTACGGGGTGTTCCTAGCCCAGTAGAGTGCAAAGGGAAGGAGGGTCACCCAGTCTCCGCCAGTTTCTATTGTCAATTTAGATAGGCTCCTTTAGGGTTCTGTTCATTCTTTCTACCTGCCCCGAACTCTGAGGGTTATATTCACAAT
>NW_006921773.1:6252661-6267147 GCF_000298275.1 Orycteropus afer afer | reverse complement strand
TGAATCACTTGGTGGAGGTGTGTGAGAAGATGCCACCCCAATTCTTCTGGGAGAATCAGTTTTCTCTCTAAGTCCATATACCATCCATTCTGATCTTTTTCTATCTGTGGTGATTTTTCAGTCCACTGTATGTCTTGTTCAGAGTAGTGGAGTAGGGGGCAGGGGTTCCAGTTGCGGGCAAGGTAAGTCAGTTACTAAAGTTCATACCGCTCTCTTAGCTGCCTGGTCTGCTGCTCGGTTGCCTCTTGCTTCAGGGGAGTGTCCCTTCTGATGTCCCGGGATGTGAACCACTGCTACCATTTGCGGCCAGGTCACAGCTGACAGTAAGTGGAGGATTTCTGTCTGGTTCTTTATTTCTCTTCCTTCTGTGGTTCTGAACCCATGCTCCCGGTAGATGGCTCCATGTGTATGAAGAGCTGCATACGTGTAATGGCTGTCAGTATACACCATTAGTCTCTTCCCCTCTGCCCTTTCCAATGCTTCCACCAGGGCAATAAGTTCAGCTTTCTGAGCAGAAGTTCCTGGCGGTAAAGCATCGGCCCAAATAATTTCTTCCCGGTTGTCTACCACGGTGGCCCCTGCATACCTTAGTCCATCCTGTATGAAACTGCTTCCATCCGCGAACCAGATGAGGTCACTGTTCTCCAAAGGGCAGTCTTGCAAGTCCTTTCTGACCGTATTTACCTCTGCGAGTGTTTCTGAGCAGTTGTGCAGAGGTTTTTAGGTCAGGGTTAGGTAGCAGGGTGGCGGGGTTTAAAACTGTTGGGGCTAAGAATTGTACCCTTGAAGTGTCAAGTAATAGGCTCTGATAGTGAGTTAATCTGGCATTGGTTATCCATTTCCCTGGAGGCTGTTTGAGCACTCCTTCAATGGCATGGGGAGTGGTTACTTTCAAAGTCTGTCCATGGGTTAACTTATCTGCATCTTTAACTAGCAGAGTGGTGGCAGCAATAATTCTCAAGCAGGGGGGCCATCCTGCTGCTACTAGATCCAGTTTCTTTGAGAGGTATGCTACTGGCCTCTTCCATGGCCCCTGTTGTTGTATTAGGACTCCCTTGGCTATTCCTTTTTTCTCATCAACAAACAGATGAAATGGTTTAGTGGGGTCAGGTAATATCAATGCAGGGGCCTCAAGGAGTGCTTCCTTAAGTTCTTTAAAAGCTGAGTCCCTCTCTGGAGTCCAGTTCCACTCCGACCCTTCTCTACTGAGCTAATAGAGTGACTTCACTTTTGTGGCAAAGTCTAGAATCCACAGACAGCAATAACTTACTGTTCCTAAAAATTATCTTATCTGCCTCGGGCTTGTGGGTCCGGGAATCTGTAGGATAGTCTGTTTCATGGCTTCAGTGAGCCACCTCTGCCCAGCTCTCAACTTATACCCCAAGTATGTGACTTCTGGCTTAGCTATCTGAGCTTTCTTGGCACTAGCTCGATATCCCAGCTCTCCTAGAGTGGTGAGCAGTTTCCTGGTTGCTTCAAGGCACACTGCCTGGTTGGGGGCTGCTATTAACAAGTCGTCCACATATTGTAGAAAGTTACTTGCGGGTTTTGACCCCAGTACGCATGTAGGTCGTCACTCAAGGCCTCGTTGAACAAAGTGGGTGAGTTCTTGAACCCTTGGACTAATCTGGTCCAGGTCAGCTGGCCGAGGACTTTATCCATTTCGTCAAACCATTTGAAGGCAAAAATGTCTGGACTCTGCGGGGCTAGGGACAGGCTAAAGAAAGCATCCTTCAAGTCCAAGGTAGTAAACCACACATGATCTGGAGGAAGATTGCTGAGCAGCATGTAAGGGTTAGGGACTGTGGAATATATGTCTTCAACCCGGTGATTTACCTCTCTCAGATCCTGCACCAGTCGTTATTCTCCCTCTGGTTTCTTTACTGGTAGGAGAGCTGTATTCCATGCAGACCAGCACCTCTTTAGTACCCCTTCCCGTAACAGCTGCTGGATATGGGGTTGTATGCTTCCCGGGCTTCCCTGGGCATGGGATACTGTCGAACTCTTACTGGTATGGCAGAGGGTTTTAAGTTCACAATGATGGGCAGTCAGTGTTTCACCAGTCCAATTCCTCCAGTCTCTGCCTAGGCTTGGGGAAACTCCTCCAGCCATGGAGCCATATCCGTTAAGCCTGTACGTTGGTCTTCTACACCTTTATACAAGCGGTATTCATCGTGTAAGGCAACTGTTAGAACCTGCAGAGGAAAGCCTTCCCCATCGGTAACCTGGACACCGTTTTTATGGAAGAATATATGTGCTTGAGCTTTGGACAATAAGTCTCTTCCTAACAGTGGTGCAGGACAGTCAGGTACAACTAAGAATGAATGGGACACCTGTTTAGTTCCCAGTTTCACTTGTCACTGCATTGTCCAATGATACCATTTTGCCCCTGTTGCCCCCTGGACCAGGCTAGTTTTTGAAGAAATCTTTCCCTCCTTCTTATTGAGGATGGAGTACTGAGCCCCTGTATCTACCAGCAACTCTACTGGCTTCCCCTCCACCTTCAAGGTTACCCAAGACTCAGGGAGGGGTTCTGAGTCCTGTCTCCCCTAGTCACTGTCCTTGCCTGTCACCAACGTTCTAACAGAAGCAGGCTTTTCATATTTTTTGTTCTCTTTCTTTGGGCATTAATTCTTCCAGTGTCCAGTCCCTTTGCAAAATGCACATTGGTTTGGGGCCAGGGGTGGGTCTCGGCGGGACCTGTCATGTTGGTCTTTTCTACTTCCTCTCCCTCTCCCTATGTCTCCCAGAGCTCCAGCAAAGAAAATCTTTGCTAACTCCTTCTGATTTTGTTTATTCTCTTTAGCTTGGAATTCTCGTTCCTCCCTCCATATTCTTCCCTCCCTTTCTTCTGGGGTTTCTCTAGTATTATACACCTATTCTGCTACTTTCATTAAGTCCTGTAGGATCTGCTCACCTAATCTATCTATCTTCTGAAGCTTTCTTCTGATATCAGGGGCCGCTTGGTTTACAAAGGATAGGACCACTGCTGCTCTACTCTCATTGGCTTACGGGTCCATAGGGGTATACAGTCTAAATGCTTCCATTAACCTCTCTAGATATACTGAAGAGCTCTCTGTCGGTCCCTGCCTGACTGAGTTTACCTTGGCCAAATTAGTCGGCTTCCTTGCCGCTGCTTGGAGACCAGCCATTAGAATCTGGCAGTACTTCTGGAGATGCTCCCTACCTTCTGTTGCTCAAAATGCCAATTGGGACGAAATAACAGGATCAATAAAATTCTGAAGTGTTGTTGGCTGTCCATTGTCCCCGGGCACATTTTTCCTGACCTCGGTCAAGAGTCTCTCTTTTTCTTCAGTGGTGAACAAAATCTGTAATAGCTGCTGACAAACATCCCAAGTGGGGTTATGAGTAAACATTATAGAATCTAACAAATTAATTAAGCTTTGGGGTTTTCAGAAAAGGGGGCATTCTGTGCCTTCCAGTTATACAGGTCCGACTTTGAAAATGGCCAGTACTGCCAGGTTCTGCTTCCATCCTCACGAGGCGGGCCTATCGCTCTGAGGGGCAGCACCTGGACAGTGGAGGAGGGGGCTTCAGCCTCCGGGGAGCCCCTCTGGCGTGGGCGGAGACCGGAGGCTGGGCCTGTAATGGTGGGCGGCGCATTTGGAGCACTCGCTCCACTTCCTCCTGATACTTGTGGAGCCTGGAGAGGGTGGGAAGGTGGTGTAGGGGCATAGGGAGGTGGAGATATGTCACTTTCTAGATCTATCAGATCGGGGTGAGTTTGGGAATCAGACAAAACTGGTGGAATGGCTGCTTGGGACTCAGGTCATCTCAGTTTCTCCTTTTCGCTAGTCCCAAGTGAGGATGTTAACACCTTAACAGAGAGATTCGGAAGAAAAGGTTTTAGCCATGGGGGAGGGCTAGTCACCATATCTTGCCACACTAAAATGTAAGGAAATTGGTCCGGGTGCCCACGGGGGCCTGGCACTTGGACTCAGTTGAATACAGCTGCAATCACCTTTCCATCCAATGAGCCTTCCGGAAGCCATCCTACCTTAAGAGAGGGCCATTCTGAAGAGCAAAAAGTTATTAGTTTATTTTTCTTAACTATCACAGACAAATTAGACCCTCTGGTTTTAAACTCTGAAAAATGTTCAACCATCAGGGACAGAGGGGTAGTCTGTCCCTGTCCCATTTCAATCTCTTTTGAGAAAACACAGAACAAATAAAAGACAAGTGGCCACACAACAAGAGACACCAAAACAGACAACACAAATATCCGACACCCAGAAGAGATCTCGTTCCAGTACCACAGATTGGAGGTGCCTCTGCTCCTCCCCTGAAGGGGGCTACTCTTACCAAAAAGTGCCCACAGCCTGCCTGTTAGTTGGGGAAGGTCTCCTTCCTCAACTCCTCTGGCGTGTCCGCCGGTTTCCCAATCCGGTGTGTCTGCCGGTTTTCCAACCTTTCCTGATGGACCAGTATCCTTACGCAAAAGACGTATTCTGGTCCTGCCAGCTCCTGAACTTTCCTCTATCGCAGGCAACTTCACCCGTTCCAACTTTCCTTTCCTGGCCAACGCACCAAATGTTGGACTCAGGTCTTGAAAGGAGTGTCAGTGCGAGGAAGCCACCACTGACACGATAATGCAAAAGCAAAAAGAAAGTTTATTGGCTAGCTAGAGCTAGGGTCTCTGCTTATACTGATGCAGAGGATTGGGCGAAAGACCCCGTGCTCTCCCACTATTACATTTTTATAGGAAAAATACAGGGTGGAGTAACACCAAGGCAAAGGGGTACAAATGATTGGTTGTTACTAGGGGGTAGAAAAGGAGAGGAGAGGGTTTGAGGTAAAGCCCTGAGGCATGGGGGACGTGCTGGAATCCCCGGCACTAAAGACTCCTGGTGAAAGAATAATTACCTAGAGGGGAGGTAAAGCTCTGAGGTGTGGGGAACGTGCTGGAGTCACGTAAAGCCCTGAGGCATGGGGGACGTGCTGGAATCCCCAGCACTATTGACTCCTGGTTAAAGAATTACCTAGAGGGCATTAGGACTCAGGCCTCACAAGCATAACAGATAGGTGGTAGCTAAACATAAGAGCATTGGCTGGGAATCAAACACAGGTCTCCCTTATTTGGTTATTTTATAACCTTTTCTTGACCCTAATTGTATTTACTTTAGTATTATGTTTTGACTTCAGTTAGACTGAAAGCTCCTTGAAAGTGCAGTTAGAATCCATGCCAGCCCTATGAGCAGGTGGTTTGACAATGTAAATTGTATGCATCAGCTTTGTTCTAAGTTTGTTTAAAGGTGAGAATTCTACCATTGGACCACAGGTATCTAGAGCTAAAAGGAACTCATAGAAGCGTCTTGTTCTTGAGGCACTGCATATGCATTGATTCATCCATTTATTTATTATTATTATTTTTTCCACAAATTACTGTAAAGTAAAATGATGTTAAGTTTTAGATTTGGATTTCTAGGTAGATGAGGGAATTAAAAATAGAAACTTGACCTCTGACTGCATAGAGTTGAACACAAATGATCATAGGCTGCTCTGCAAAAGTGAGGGAAAGTAAAAAGTTTTGAAGGATGAGTCTCTGGGAATGATCAGAGTTAGTAGGACAAGAGAAATGTACAAAAAACAAAAAATCACCTAGTTGTTAAAGGGATCTTTTCTATGAACCATTTTGAAAAGCTCTTCCTTGAGGTTCTCACCATGCAGAGCTGGCTGATATTCTGATAGCTGCTGCTATTCTCAAAGTGTGGTTCCTGGACAAGAAGTATCAGCACTATTGGGGAACTTACTGGGTATACAGAGTCTCATCCCAGTCTACTGAACCAGATTCTTGGGTTGAGGCCCAGAAATCTGATTGTGTATGAAGACTTCCAGGTGACTCTGATACATAGCATATTCAAGCTTAAAAATCACTTCTGTAACAAACTACACTTCCTGGAGGAAATCCATGGGGATTTAATTTTTTTTTTAAGGGAAAAAATACCATTCACAATAGTAACCAAGAGGATAAATACTTAGGAATAAATCTTAAGAGGGACACAAAAGATCTACACAAAAAGCAAGCAACCAACCAACCAAACAAAAAAACCCTACAAAACCCTACTACAAGAAACTATAAGAGAACTACATAAATGGAAGAATATCCCATGCTGATGGATAGCAAGACTGAACATTGTGAAAATGCTAATACTACCCAAAGCAATCTATAAATTCAAAGCAATCTCAATCTAAATTTCATCAACGATCTTTAAAGACATGGAAAAATCAATCACTAATTTTATATTGAAAGAAAAGAGAACAAAGCATTACTGAAGGAGAATAATTAAGTAGGAGGTCCCACACATCTGTATCTCAGAATCTACTGTGCAGTCACAGTAGTCAAAACAGAAATAGATCCATCCAAATGTGGAGAGCTGATCTTTGATTATGGGCTGAAATCCATTCAATGGGAAAAAGAGAGTCTCCTTAACAAATGGTGCTGGCAAAACTGGATATTCATTTGCAGAAAAATGAAACAAGATCCATACCACATGCCATACACAAAAATGAATTTAAGATGGATTAAAAACCTAAATGTAAAACCCTAAAATATGAAATTCATCAATAAAATAGGGGCAGACCTAAGGGCCCTGATTTATGGTATAGAATATCAAGCATAACTCAAAATGCCCAAACAGTAGAAGAGAAACTGTATAACTGGGGCCTTCTAAAAATTAAAATCTTATCTGCATCAAAGACTTCTCCAAAAGAGTAAAAAGAGGAGCTACAGACTGGGAAAAATATTTGGCAATGATATATCTGACAAGGGACTTATTTCTAAAATTAAAATTATTTATTTATCTCTAATATTAAAAGTTTAACACCTCAACATGGAAAAGAAAACAATCCAATGAAAAAATTGGGAAAGGATATAAGCAAACACTTCACTAAAGAAGATATTCAAACAGCCAACAAACATATTAGAGAGATGCAAATCAAAATAGCAATGAAATACTATTTCACTCCAGCAATAATAGTGAAGTTCAACAGGACAGAAAATAACAAATGCTTATGAGGGTGTGCAGAGATTGGAACTCTCATACACTGCTGCTGGGACTGTAAAATGGTACAACCACTGTGGAAAACAGTTGGTGCTTCCTTAAAGTGTTGGAAAATGAAATACCATTTGATTCAGAAATCCCATCACTAGGAATATATCCTAAAGAGGTGAGACCCGGGACACAAATAGATATATACACACCCATGTTCATCACAGCACTATTCACTATAGCAAAAAGATAGATACTACCCAAGTGCCCATCAACAGTGAATAGATAATGAAACTATGGTACATACACACAATGGAATACTATGCAACATTAAAGAATAATGAAGAATCAATGAATCACATCATAATGTGGATGAACTTGGAGGACATTATGCTGAATGAAATAAGTAAAACACAGAAGGACAAATATTGTATAAGTCCATGACTGTGAAAGGTAAGGAATGTTTGCTGAGAGAAGGAAATTTTCTTTGCTTTTTGCCAGGGATGAGAGGGGAGAGGGAGGGGAGGGAAAATAGATGTATAATTAAGAAACAGGTTTGATATGGGTGAAGGGATTTAAAAAATAAAGAAAGAAGATTAGCAATTAGTTGCTAGTTTTTGAAGCTAGGTTATGAGCACATCAGGTTCAGTGTACTAGTATTTATTAAATAATTTATAATTGAAAACAAAACTTTTTATTGTGTTTTAGGTGAAAGTTTACAGATAAAATTAGTTTCCCATTCAACATTTTGCACACATTTTGTTCCATGATATTGATTGTAATCTCCACAATATAACAGCACTCTTCCCACTTTCTCCTTGTGTTTACCATATGTCATTCTTTCCTATCCCTTCCAGTCTTTTGAGTTTTCTCCCTGGGCAAATGGAGCCCTTTGATCTCCTATGACTGATTGTTCTAATTAGTGCTTACCTCCCTAGTGTTATTGCTCAATTTATAGGCCAGTCTACTGTTTGGTTAAAAGTTGAGCCACAAGCATGATTCAATTCCAGGCTTGAAGGAAGGTTTTCTTATGTCTTCATGGGAAGTATCATGCTGATTGGGGATGAGATGAATAGTTTTCCCCATAAATTAATAATATGTTCTGGATTTTCTCTTTATTGAGAAAAAAAGTATCAAAAAGTAGGAGTTCTTCCAGGCCAATATCCGATATTATTATTGTGTTAGTTAAGTTTGTGTGTCAACTTGGCTGGGCCTTATTGAGTGGCTGGGCAGTTGAATGTAGTATTCTCCATGATGAGACTGGTAATCAACTCCATGGGAATCTTCTGTGAGCAGCTGAGTAACTGCCTTAGGGATGTGGTCTGCTTCCGGTATATAAGGAGAAGCCTTGGGGAATGGTCTCTGGCATATGGCATGCTTGAACCCTGTATGTAGCTATGTCATTGTTCAGCAGCCTGCCATGCTCTGCTGACCTTAGGACTTTCAATGGACTTGAATTAATGTCTTGCCATGTGGTTTGGTAACATGGGGACTCTGCCTTTTTACTTGTCAACCTTGGGCTTGTCAGCCTCAGCAGCCAGCAGATGAGTGAAGAAAAGCCTCCAGCTTCAGTGGGCCAGGAGCAGGAGGCAGAGCTGAAGCTCAAGGCTGAGGGGCTTTCACCAAACCCCTAGAGACTGGCACTTTGGAGTTGGACTTGAAGCCTCCAAACTGTAAGAGAATAAACTCCTGTTTGTTAAGGCCATCCCATTTGTGGTACATTCTTGTCAGAGTGGCACTGGGTAACCAAAACAATTATATTATTACTATTATTATTACCAATTATAGTATCAGGACAGCCCTATGACACAGAAGAACTCTGTAGATATCTGCTGGATTAGTTCAAAATGGGGGAAATGTCCATTTTGAGGTTTTAACCAGGAAAGTAAATTTGAATTTTGTCTTGGGTAGGAATTTATTTAGACATAGTCTTCTGTGCCCACAATTTCACTCTCCACTGTAAGTTAATGAGAAATGAAGCTCAAATAAATGTCCCTAAAGTCCTGTGGTAAAGTCAATGATAAAAGAAACAGTTAGTTATGTACTGCATCCACTAAGACAGGTATTTTAGTTCAGGTTTTTTAGAAGGATTCTAAAAACAACTGGGAAAAAAGAGAAAAGAATCTGGCTAATTCATGCATATATATATATATATATATATATATATATATATATATATATATATATACATTTTAGAAAATGGAAAACAGATATATGATGTTAGGACATATAATATATGTTAAACATATTAACTCTTAATTAAATGAATGGCTATAGTTTAATGAGTATCTACTGTGTTCTAGGGCACTCTGTTGGTGTAATGCCTAAGGCATTTGACTGCTAACCAGAAGGCTGATGATTCAAACCCACCAGCCACTCCTCAGAAGGAAGACTGGGCGATCTACTTCCGTAGAGATACCACCTTGGAAACCCAAAGGGGATCATTATCAGTCAGAATCGATTAAGGAGTTCTGGTGGCGTAGTGTCTAAGGTATTTGACTGGTAACCAGAAGGTTGGTGGTTTGGACTCACCAGCCACTCTGCAGAAGGAAGACTGGGCAATCTACTTCCATAAAGATTCATCCCCTGGGAAATTCAAAGAGGGTCACTATGAATCTGAGTCGACTTGATGGCAGTGAGTTTTTATTTTTATTATTATATTTTTTAAACTATGTTCTGGGTCCTGTGTTAAGATTGTTACATATGTTATCACAAGGATAGCTGTCAGAAGGTATTTATATACTTATTTTACAGATAGGAAATCTGAAACTCAAGGAGATTAAGAGATTGCCCAAAGCCATCCAGGTAATAACTAGAGAGTTAAGACTCAAATTAATTATGAACCTAATAATAAATGAAAAGCAAAACCAAACTCATTGCCATGGTGTCGGTTCTGAGTCATAGCAACCCTTCCTTGAGTTTCCAACGTGGTATCTCTACAGAAGTAGATTGCCCAGTCTTCTTCCCAAGGAGTAGCTGGTGGGTATGAACTGCCAACTTTCTGGTTAGCAGTCAAACAATTTGCTATTTTAATATCTTGTCAGGAATTTTGAGACTTCAGAATCTTGATACTCCTAGTTACCAATATTTCTATTTTTGATATGTATAAATGATATACAACTTGCATATTGAAACAGAGAGAGCCCTTTGCTCAGTCTTGTCAGCACTCCTGTGAGGACACATTTCAAAGTCCCTCAAATAGCTATGCTTCCACTTTTCCAGAGCTGATAGAATTTTGCCTCTTGGTATCTGTTTATTATTATTAATCATAGATATGGAAAAAATGAAATGGACTCTCCTCTGTTTGGATGCATGCAGGGTCTTATTTCTATGGTACATTTGAAATGTAAATAGAGAAATGAAATAGTACATATTTGAAGTTTTATAGAATTCTAAGGCAACAACAGAAAATCTCTTCTCCAGCCAGTTTAAATGAAAAGGTCAATATTATTGCTACAAAGAAAGGCCCAGGTTTATTTTCCTAAACCAATGCAATCTCAGGCTCTTGGACATTCTTCAAACTGTCAGTCTTTCTTTCACCCTCTTCCTTTGTGTACTTTTTTTATTGCTAAATTCTTGTCTCCTAGCCACTATTCAAGGAGCCCTGATGGTCGCTAGGAGTCAGAATCGACTTGACAGCACACAACATCAACAACATTTTAATCATGAAATAGGCTTATTTTTAAGAGTTTATTCTTTGGCCCACAGAACTTTATTGCAGATGTACAATACAGGATGATTAGCTGTGCTGCTGGGAGTGGGTATCATGCCCACAGTTCCCCTCTGGTCACAGTGATTGAGCTCTAAATATACACATGATTGTCAGACAGAAATGAATGGGGAAAACAATAACAACAGAAAAAGGCAACATAACTGCTCAAAGTCTGGTCCTGAGTGCAGATTTCATGGATATAAAGGCCCTTCTCGCCACCTGTACTCCTCCTTGGTGAGTGAACATGATTCTTCAACCCTATATTATTCATTAGTTCAAAGCTGGACATCTGCATCTAGAGACCACAATGGGAGTGGCACTTGGATAACAGGATTCCTGTCAGCAATTGAACAAAAAGTGACTCAGGTCAGTGGTTTCCCTTTGTCAGAATAGGGACCAGGGGTTGGCAACCCAGAGCAGGGAAGGCGGCACCAGGGAGTCTGTCAGCCCTGTAGGGTTGGAGAGGAATCAGAGAATTAAAGGAGAATGTGTGACCTGGGAGGTGATCCTGTAGGGAGAAGGACTTTATGATAATTTAGATCTACTTCTTATATAAAAGGAGCTCTGGTGGCATAGTGGTTAACACATTTGTCTGCTAACCAAAAGGTGGGTGGTTTGGACCCACTGGCTGTTCCACAGGAGAAAGATGAGGGAGTCTGCTTCTGTAAAGATATACAGTCTTAGAAACCCTATGGGGCTGTTCTACTCTGTCCTGTAGAGCTGGGATCAACTTGAGAGTAGTGGGTGGCCTTTCTGATATAAAACAATCAGAGCATTATAGGAGACTGAGAGGGAGAACAAGTGTGTGTTCAGGTCTGCTAGCAAAGGACATCTATAAAGCATGTCTGTACTCACTGGTCATCACTTGCAGCCCGCTATAGGAAACTCAGAGTTTTGGAGAGCAACTTTCTGTTTGTCAGTGAGCATCTTCTTTCCTCCCATTGTTACTGACCTGTGTATTTGATATTGTTGTTGTTGTTGTTATGTGCCCTCGAACCTGACTCATAGCGACCCCTCTTTGGGTTTCCGAGGTGGTATCACTACGGAAGTAGATTGCCCAACCTTCCTTCCGAGGAGTGGCTGGTGGCTTTGAACCACCAGCCTTCTGTTAAGCAGTCAAGTGCCTTAGGCACTACGCTACCAGAGCTCCTAGAAAGAGACAGCCAGGTCTACCTGGTGGGAGAGGCTGGTGGGTTTGAACCACCAGCTTTGGGCCTGCAGGTGACTGTCTTAGGTCTGAGGCCATCCTCTAGGGCTGTGTATTTGATATAGCCAGAACTTATTCTAGATGAGGGTCCAGGAAAATTTTCTACAAAAAGCCAGAAGTACATATTTTAGGCATTTTAGATTATGCCTTAAGACATTTGACTGCTTACCAGAAGGCTGGCTGTTCAAAAACACCAGCCACTCCTTGGAAGGAAGGTTGGGAAATCTACTTCCATAGAGATACTGCCTTGGAAACCCAAGGAGGGGTTGCTATGAGTCAGGACCGACTAGATGGCAGTGAGGTTTTTTTCTTTTTTAATCATGACTACTTAATTCTGCCATTTTAGACAATAAAAAATCAAATGAGAATGATTGTGTGACTGACAGGCTATTGTTTGCCAACTCCTGATCTAGATATTTGTTTTACTTACCAAGTATTTTCCTAACCAACCAACCAAACACTGCCATCAAATCAGGTCCGACTCATAGTGACCCGTCCTTGGGTTTCCTACTGCTAATAAAAGAGGAATAACATGGGGTCATTATGAGTCATAATTGACTCACTGGCACCTAACAACAACAACATGTAAAAGAGCACCCAAAACCCACTGCCATTGAGTCTATTCCAACTCATAGTGATCCTATAGGACAGAGTAGAACTGCCTCATAGGGTTTCCAGGCTGTAAATCTTTAAGGAAGCAGATTGCTTCATCATTGTTCCATGGAGTGGCTAGGGGGTTTGAACTGCCAACTTTTTTAGTTAGCAGCTGAATGCCTTAACTATGACACCATCCGTGGTTCTTTAAAATGCCCCAGGGTGATGCAAATGCTAACATGCTCAGCTACTAACCAAAAGCTGGATGTCCCAGTTCACCCAGAAGCACCTGAAAAGAAAGTCCTGGTGATACACTTCTTAAAAATCATTCACTGAAAACCCAATGGAGCAGTTCTACTCTGACACACATGAAGTAGCTACAAGTCAGAGTCCAAAGCAACTGGCTTTGGTGTTAACATCTAAAATCCACAGTGTTTTTAAGGTTGATTCTGCTACCTGGTGCCCTAGTCTCATTAGTGGTGCCTTTGATTCACCTAAGTGAGGGTTGGGGAGAATTTAATGTAAACTGAAGTTGAATATGGCCTTTTTATTGACCCCAACCTTAAAGGTGAGTACTTTTCAATGAGCTTTTGGCGCAGGATGAGGCTTTTCTAAGTTCTAATTGTATCCTTGTTAAAAGGCACACTCCTATAGTTTAAAAGTGAAGACCTTTATTAAGACACCTGGAAGAAGTGTGAGATGTTTCCCCAAATGTATTTGGAAAACTTAAAGAGGAAATATATTCAGTGTCAGTAACTTCAGCCATCTGGATATATCTCAAAACGCCATTTAAGTAAAAGCAATTTATTTGGAGAAAAAATTGATTTATATTACTGATGATTTCATCTTTCAAAAGCTTATGGAAATAAAGTTCTTCCTTCACAGGATATCATTTTAAAGGTAATAAGGAGGAATACACTGACAATGTGATTGACAGATAAGTTGGAAAAAATGATTATGTCATGTTAGACTTTTGTTGTGTTCAAGAAGCATTGGGCAGAGAGTCAAGTAAACAAGCTCAGAGGCAGATTTGTTCCTGAAGGGGAAAGTCTATGACTACTTGGAAAGATAAAGTGAAATTTGGGGAAAGTAAAGATAGTAAAACTTTCTGTTATTTACACCTAGAGCAAGAAAAGTAGCAAAGAAAGAAAACCTGACATTTGATAGAAAGATGGCAGACCATTTATAACAAAATCTCTTTCTCCCAGGTCACTCAAATAAACTGAAACAGTAACTCAAAAAAACAGTAAGCCTGGCATGAAATATTTTGCTCAAGTTGTTCAACCATTCTCATCATCCTTTCCTAAAATGTTTCTGCAAAAACGGCAAGGAGGCCACATGTTCTGACTTCCTCTAACCCTACAAGGGGAAGGCAGTATTACCAGCAGTAACCCAAGGCCTATTACTGCAAGGCCAGACATGCTGCCTCCCTCCAGCCCTTTCACCAACCGTTCCTCCCAAGGCACCCACCACCTCTCTCCTGGGTTCGATAATTCACTGCAGTGGCCACACAGAACTCACAGGTTACAGGGTTATTAGGGAAGCACCAGGCTACAACTCAAGTTCAGGAAGAACGTTCAGTCTCTCTCCCAGCCCACCGTCCCTCAGCCAAGAGTCTCTCAGTCTCTTTCCCAGCAGTGCTGGTCCCTCGGTGTCTCACTGAGCAATGCATGTCTCTCACGTCTCTTTCCCAGCAGCACGTGTCTCTTTCAGGGACGCATGTCTCTTTCAGCAGCATGTCTTCCTCCACCAGCAGTCAGAGAGAGAGTTCTGCCTCCAGGAGGTCTCCTTTAGAGCCCGCAGTGTGGTCAAACTAGCCATTTATAGCATCAGAACTCTAAGCACCTGAGAGAGAGTGGGCAACTCCCAGAACATTGTTTTGTGCCACTCCCAACAGAAATACTCCAGGTGGACACCTTCAGCAATCAGGAGCTCCTCAGTTGCTCATAGCAAATCCCACCTT
>NW_006921773.1:6223484-6232553 GCF_000298275.1 Orycteropus afer afer | reverse complement strand
AATTCAGGAGAGATATTATCAAGGTTATCTTGGCTCTCATGGACATGTAGTTGTCTTCAACTTTAACTTGAATGTGCATAAGAGAAGTTGATGGTCTGTTCTGCAATCAGCTCCTGACCTTATTTTGCCCAAAGATATTGAACTTCTCTATTGCTTCTTGCCACAGTTTTAGTCAGTCTGATTCCTGTGTATTCCATCTGGTAAAGTACACATTTATAGCCATTGCTTATTGTGAAAAAATGTATTTGCAAAGAATAAGTCATTGATCTTGCAAAATTCTATCATATGATTTCTAGCATTAATTCTATCACCAAGGCCATATTTTCCAACTACCAATAAATAACTCTTCTTTGTTTCCAACTTTTGCATTCCAGTCACCAGTGATAATCAACACATTTTGATTGCATGTTTGGTCAATTTCAGACTGTGAAGTTGGTAGGAGTCTTCAATTTCCTCATCTTTGGCTTTGGCAGTTGTATGATTTGAATAATAGTAGTATTAACTGGTCTTCATTGTAGGTGTATGGATATCATCCTATCACTGACAACACTGTACTTCAGGACAGTTCTTGAAACATTTTTTGTTATGATGAATGCCACACCATTCATCTTCAATTTCTCATTCCTATTATGGTAGATCATATAGTTATCTGATTCAAAATGGCCCAAACCAGTGCATTTTGGCTCACTAATGCCTAGGATATCGATCTTTATTAATTCCATTTCATTTTTGACAACTTCTAGTTTTCCTAGATTCATACTTTATACATTCCGTGTTCTGATTATTAATAGATGTTTGCATCTGTTTCTACTCATTTTGCGTCATGTCACATCAGCTGATGGAGGCCCCTAAAGCTTTACTCTATGCATATAACTAAAGTCATCTTCACTCTGAGGAGTCAGCTCTTCCCCAAGTTTTGAGTGCCTTCCAACCTGATGGGCTCATCTTCTGACACTATATTGGACAATGTTTCAGGGCTATTCATAAAGTTTTCCACTAATACATCAGGCAGTGTTTCACTGCTCTTCATATGGTTTGCACTGGCCAATTGTTTGCACTGGCCTCTTCCTTCTTCCAAGTCTGTCTTAGCCCAGAAGCTCACTGAAACCTGTCCACCATGGATAACTTTCCTGGCATTTTGCAACACTGTTGACATAGCCTCCATCCTCACAGCAACATGTAAGCCACCATAGGACAACAGACTGACAGACAAGTCCATCTCCCTTAGTTGTTCCTAACCCCTTTGCGCCTGCCTACCTCAGGCCCTGGCCTTAAAACTGAGTTGCCCCCAAGTGAAAGAAGCCCCTGAACCTTGGGGCACCCTGCCTCAGGCCTCAAGCTTAAAATAGAGCCATCCCCAAGAGAAATTAATCCCTGAGATTCCCTGAGATCTGGGCCCACCTACCTTGGGCCCTGGCCTTAATATATAGCCACCTCAAGCAAAAAGAAGCCTACAAGCCCTAGGAAGGGGGGCAGGGGTTACTGAGTTAAAATTTCTCAGGATGTGAACTTAGACATCCATGATTTGAATGCACACTGTATGTGAATCTCATTCACACTGAACTTTGAGAACCACTGCCACTCCCATCCTTTCCATAAAATAAGCAAATATTTGCTCAGTACCACCTACGGAAAAGGCACTGTGTGAGAACAATGAAAATCCAGGCTTTTGGAAGATGAGAGTCTAGCATTAGAAAAGCTCCAGGCATATACAAAATTCACAGTGAAGCAAAGCAGAGTGTAGAAGATGTCAATGGGAGTGATACCAAAAGTAATGTGGGGGCTTTTGGCTCTCACATACTAAGCTTGTACTGTGTACCAGTTTTTTTTTTTTTTTTTCCACACCATGAAATTGAATCTACACAACAATCCTAAAAAAGTAAGAATTATTATGATCCCCATTCTATGGATGAGAAAAGTGAGCCTCAGAGGAATTGACTATTTTGTAAAAGTCATGCAGAAAATAAGAGGCAAAGGTGAAATTTGACTCAGTGTTTTTTTTTTGTTTTTGTTTTTTTGTTGCCATACATAGCAATCTCAAGAACTCAGGTGAACATCCACAATTCATAAGTTTAGAGAAAGAGGGCAGAGCCTTGTGGTTGGCCACATGAGGACTTGGAACAGTGGTGGCAACACTAATCACAGCACACAGTTGTTGGCCTACCTGGTTTGGGAAATGGATGATGACAAGATTTGGAACAGCTCAGTTCCACTAGGATGCCCTAAGGTGTTCTGGAAGCACAGACTCATGACCCAGGCCCTTGTGAAATTTAGACACAACCCCACACATCTGTTCCCCTTAGGACTCTTCTAGGACTTTTTGTAAGGGGGCAAGGTAACAGGAAACTCCAACTTCTAGCAACTCATGAGTACTGTGTGCACTTCCTAGACAGAGACTCTTGAGGAGATTGTTGACCTCCCTCACATAATGACATCTTCAAAACAGATAAACATATCCCAACATACTGTGGAGAAATTTATGAAGTGGGACACTGGAACACTTTGTTTTGGTGTTTATGGGAAGACAATACAGCATAGTGCTCAAAGGTGCAGGGGATGGCCTCAAACTGCCAGTGTTTGAAATCTTGGTTCCTCCTCTCAATGGCCTAAGACAAATTAGCAGTCTATCCAAGACCCAGTTTCCTTTTGTAAAATGGCGACAATAGTAGTATCTATTTTACCAGATTTTTGAGAGGGTTGAATGAAATATTCCATTGCACGTATTTAACAAAAGTTAGCACAGGTAACAATAGTGATGTTGGGCAGAGTTTTCTGAAACTTCTGGAGACCCAGCTGGGAGGCCTGATGGAAGGTAGAGGAACGGGAGAAGCAGGAAATGATGGATATTATGGTGGGGATCAGGATGCTCCTCATTCCTGTAATTTGCTTTTCTACTTCCTTCTCCTTCTTCTACTCCTTTAGTTACAGTTTTCTTCTCTGGGTCTCTCTTAGGAAGTCTATTTCTTTTAATATTAATTAATAAAGTAAAGAAACATCTATTTTTGTATTTTTCATTGATCAAAATTTTTAACCACCTGCTTGAATAAAACAGGAATAGTAGGATCATGATCTCAATTTAAAGATACCATACAAGTAACATTTCTGCACTTATGATGTCAACATTCATGGTTTAGGAAGATCAGGTATATAAAGGGCCAAACTTAGATGTCAGAACAATCCATATGATTTACAAGATACATATCATTCCTATTTTAAATAAGGGAACCAAGGCTAGTTAGCACATAGACTATTAAATGGAGTGGCTTTTTTGAGATCTTGGGAGATTTGGGTCCTCTCAACAAAGCTAACGTGTTATTCAAATAGCAGCTGTATCAAGGTATGTGTGGCAAGAGCTATTAGACACAACAGGGCTATTGAGTTAAGCTAGATAATAAATTCCACCTGAATAACATAACTAAGGAAGACTTACTAGAAAAGTTGGTATTGCAACTATAATTTGATGAAAAGAAACTTCATTTCTCTAATCTGAAAAATAGAGATATCCTAAATCTGAGGCCAGAAGTAAAATACAAATGACATTAAAAAAGTAGGCAGGTGGTTCTTCAATATGTAAGTGATCATGCATTCTATTGCTAATAAACAGATGAAATTCAATACAATTATCAGCCAGGCTTTTCTTAGTTGCTTGTTGCTATTTAAGCAAGCAACTTTTAAATAAAACATGAGAAGATTTATGCAAAGTATTGCAAAAAGTAATAAATCAAACTTAATTAGTTTATAGGTACACACCTCTCAGTTGGGGCCCCAGCAGGCTTTCTCTCTGTTTCCTGTCAAAGTGAAGAATGAGGAATGACCAAGTTAATGCAGATACACAGAGGGCAAAGACAAACAGGTGTACTTGCCTAGACTTGGGAGAAAAAGAATCTTTCTGCAGATGGTTTATAAAATTAGATTTTTATGCATTTCAAGTCAATGGGTGCAGTTTACTAAATCATTTATTCTCAAACAATTGAGAAAAAGTGGAAAATAATTATCCACTTTACATAAGCATTGTAACTTGATGATATAATGTATAATAATAAAACATATACCACTAGTTATCATCCTGTGGATCAAAAAGCACATTTTTCTCTAAATTAATCTCATTTAAGGTAGAAGAAAACACAACACACATAGCTGGGCCATGAAGTAATATTATAAACAGTTTAGTCCATGCTGCTTTTTCTTTTATCTTTAAAAATTCCTAGCCAACTCATTCACATTGTATAACTTATGATGGGCAGGCCAAGATCATCTTCCTCATTTTCCATCAATGACATATATAAGTTTGGGAGGAAACAAAACTTCTATTAAATAAATTTGCCTTCACTGCCTTTTCTATAAAACTGGAGATGACAAGAATTCACCTTTAACAAAACGTATACTTACTCAGGATATATTTTTAATTTGTAAAATGTGCAAAAGCCTTTCTTTTGTCTCATTCGTTTCTGAGCATTGCTTAGTGCTACAGATTTTCCCCCAGGGTTTTTAACTGTGAAATACACTGGCTAATTTACATATTTTTAGTCTTATTAACATTTAAGGGTACAGGACCTAAGTGACTGATATTCCATTCTACCTGACATTCAGGATGCAAATGGATCTTGAATAAATCAAATTTTTGGTTAATTTTTCTATTTATTTAAATCATATGATGGAGTAAAATTTTACATCTAATGGGAAAGATTACAGCAAGTCTGATTTGTATTAGAGAAAAGTAATGTAGACTGCTATGGTTATTTTTAAAATAAAATAGTTTTTTAAAAAATTATTTTATATTAGTATGTTCTCCCAAACTCCTCTTTAAAATTGTATGGTTTTAAGACATTTCTCTCTATGTAACAACCTGGAGAACTTCCAAGTAATATTATATTTCAATTCTAGGTTGTCTGTGTATTTGTGAAGTGCATAATCCCAAACAACAAACCAAGTTAAGTTCAGTAGCATCCAGCTGGGCTGGAGCCAGGGCAGATGGACTATAATTTAATGCAGGTGGATTTTTTATTTTTCAGGGAAGTGTATTCTTGAGATCAAGCATGAAACACATGGATTCTTGATGAGGTATTTTATATGATAATGGTTGGAGGTAGAGGGGAGGAAAGAGGAATTAGAGAGAGAGAGAAAAGGAAGGTGGGTGCATTCTAGGCTGGTAAGTTCAGGAAATGACTAATTGTCAGTATCTCTTCTACTCTTAGATTTTTGTGGACACCAGGACCCATTAACGTGGGCAGGAGTGGGGCAGGGAGGGCTAGGACAACCTCAAATTTATACTTTGGACACCACAATGAAATGGGGTTATAAATAGTTACATTGACATGACCAAAAGAAAGGTGTGTGATAAAACTTCAGAAGTGTGTTTGTCTTTGAAACCTTGTTTTCATATTCTTTGTAATGTTATTAATAACATACAGGAAACTTCAATGAATGAAAGATTCACATAGTTATTAATATTGTTCCTAAAATATTTCTAGTTCTGTACTTTCTGGATACATTCTGGTTTTCTTGTGGTTAGAACAGAAGAGATGTATATAAATTCTAGGCTGGGCCATTAATTGCTTGTCCAAGACCTTCCAGAATTTCCCCTCCCTTTTATACAGTGACCTGTCTTATTAGACTAAATTCTTAAATTCCTGAATTCACCAGCACCCCTCTAATATGTGATGGGTATCTGATTTGTGTGACAATTAAGCCTTTGCTGATTTATGCTATTGAAACTATGGGACTGGTTCCTAGCAGCATAATCTAGCTTATCTTGACAAAAATATAGCCCCAATTATGTTTTTATAGATTTTCCAATTTCTGAACCAGTTCTGATGGAGAAAAAACATATTTCAACAGACTCATTCTCCCCTCTAATTATGGTAGATCTAAGTCTTGCTTCAAGATGCAGAATCTGATGGTTTATTATTATCACACAAAACATGATGTGCACATGTCCCTCTGGTCCAATGGGTTTGATGTTCTCTTTCCCACTCTTTCACATCTGGTTTTGGCTATGTCTGCAGTTGTGCCATCTTCTTTTTGTTTGGAATAGTTGTTGACAAGCCCAGCTTTTCCTATGACTAGAGCCTTCCTGGAAAGTCCTCATTAGTGTGGGTGAACTCCACTGCTTGCCTTTGCCATGGCCAGGTCTACCCTTTTTTCCAGGCTAGGTTTTTTGGAGTTCTGCTTTCTTTGGACAGAGTTCCCAAAATGAATGAGTGATGTGCCTAATTGGATACACCAGTGCCCACTAGTGGTAACATGGAGACTGTGACTAAGGTGATTCCATGGATTTTCTACTTGCCCATGTAGCTGTTCCTCTAGAGCAAAGCACTGAAGCCAGATCTACTTTCCAAATGCCAAGTTCACCATGATGCTCAGGTCTGGACTAGAGCCTGGTTCTTTCTTCTTTAATACTGGTTCCATATGGTGAAAAGTTGGCCATAATGACTCACAAGCAAGTTCAGAATGGAGAACAGATTTAGAGAAGCTAAACTGAAGTGCTTAAAAGGAGCTGTGGTGATGTAGTGTTTAAGGCATTTGGCTGTTAACCAAAAGGTTGGTGGTTTGAACCCACCAGTTTCTCCACAGAAGAAAGATGAAGTAGTCTGTTTCCATAAAGATTTACAGCCTTGGAAACACTGAGGGTTACTGTGAGTTGGAATTTACTGGATGGCGGTGAGTTTAGTTTGGAAAGTGGAAGTAGAATGCTTAGTTAACAGATCAACCAAAGAGCATTAATAACAAGTGAAGAAAGAGACAAAAGAGAAAGAATCTTGGCTTCTAAATGCTTACAATCAAGAGATATAGACTGGCCAAAGCCCATGTCCAGAGACCTCAAGGTAATCTGAGATACAGGTAACTGGCCTCATGTTATAAGACCTTGGATTTTTGGGCCAGGAATCGGTAAAATACAATTCTTCATATATCCCAGAAACTTAGAAATAGACCTTAGCCTGGTCCTCAAGATAAATGTAAGGTGAATTATTTAGAAAAGAAAACTGAAATTGAGACAGCCTTGGAGAGAGCTTTGATAGTGAAGCAGCTGCATTTTTAGTTCTAGCATTTTATTTAGACAAGTATTTCTCAAAGTGATGTCCACACATCAGTATCACCAGAGGCTGATAATGTGGATAAATGGACTCACTGAATCAGAATACCTAAATAATTCAGATGAATATGAGAACATTCTGTTACCCTCTGAACAAGACATGGCTCCTTTTGTCAAAGAGCTTAAAGTCGAATAGTATAGATAAGAGTACAGCAAATTATTAAATAAGTGGAGGTTGCATTAGCAAGCATATATGGAAATTGAATTTACAATACATTTAAGGGAGAAAGTAATTTCTGGATGCATTCTTTATCTTGAGGCTTTTGAGTTTCAAAACACAAGATGAAGGAAAAGGTCAAATGTGTGAGAAATATATTTTTAAAAGCCAAACTTTGATAAATAGGGCAGAGCAAGTTGTTGGAATACAGAGGAAGGAATATTTAAGTTAGTGAGATTTTTAGAGGAGGATATTGTGAACAGGGAGCAGTATTCTCAGTGGGGGGAAAATTATAACCGAAGGCTTTGAGGTGGGAAAAAGCAACAAACATGCTGCATATTTAACCTGTGGCTCCCAAATGTTGCTTTGTAGTTATATCAGGCTTCTTGCTGAAAGGTAGCTTATTAAAACATCTCTGGGTCCCATGCCTGAGAGTTTTGACTTAGTAGTTGCAGTGGGCCCCAGGGAATTCCAATTTTGAAAGGTTTCGTGTATCCATCAGGGATCTTTATTACAGGCAGCAGAATAAACTCCAGAGGCTTTGAAATGAAATATATTAAAAAAGGCCCTTTGCAACAGCAGCATTAGTCATAGTAGCCAAAAAGTGGAAAGAATGGAAATCTCCAGCAACTTTTGTGTGGATAAACAAAATGCAGTAAGGCTATGCAATGGAATGCACTCAGCAATAAAAAGAACTGAAATACTGACATATGCTACAACATGAATAAACAGCAAAACATTAGGCTCAATATTTTATTTTTATTTTTAAAAAGGGCAAGTGCAAAAGACCACATATTGTATGATTCTATTTATATAAATAAATATAAATTATTAATACAAATTATATAAAATATCCAGAAAAGAAAATCTATAGGGACGGAAAACAAATTAATGATTGCTTGGGGCTGGGAATGGAAACCAAGTTTAACTGTAAACAGTCATAAGAGATCTTTTCAGGTGATGGAAATATTCAAACATTGGATTTTGGTACTTGGTGTACAACTGTAAAATTTACCAGAAAAAAAAAAAAAAAAAAAAGAATTGTGCATTTAAAAGGGTTAATAATACAGAATGTGTCACCTTCAGAGCTGTTTTTAAAAAGATATACTGGGGAGTGCCGCCATTTTGTAGGTTTAAAAAGCGACTTGACTATTTTGGATATTTAAAGAGACAGCACTCTTGCAGATTCTTGTGGTGGCAGGACTTAAGAACTAACCTAAAAATCACCCTGCTAGCCAGGGATTGCACGGAGGACTGTGAACCATGGCTGGGGAACAAACAGAGAAGGTGAAGAGAAAGGTGGGTTGAGCTGTGGACTTTTGCCAGTCTGGAGGACGCCACCGTTTTGTAGGTTGAAAAAGCGGCTTGACTATTTTGGATATTTAAACAGACAGCACTCTTGCAGATTTCTGGGGCTTAAGAACATGTTTTGCTTTCCAGCAACCCCAAGGACACTCAGGGCCTGCACTGAAAAGGTATGACATTCTTCTTGTTACTACACCCTACACCCGCTTGGTGAACGGAGGTGTGGCCATCCCCACTCCCATCTACCTTCTGGGCCCACAGAAACTCCATCACAGTCTGTGTGCTCAGACAGAGTCTGGGTGCCCTACCCAGTCCTCCACCGATCTTTTCTTTTTTTTTTTCTTTTTTGCTTTCTTTTTCCCAGTGATTAGTTTGCATGTATTTGTCTGTTTCAAACCAACTAATATTAATACTTTTGTCCTTTTTGTTATTATTCTTAATCTTCCCCTACCAAGTCCTAGTTTTCAGCAATTTTTTTCTTTTCCCTGTGCCTGGTTGAAATTCTGCCCCCCCC
>NW_006921773.1:6219403-6220340 GCF_000298275.1 Orycteropus afer afer | reverse complement strand
CTCAAGTAGACACACGCCCTGGAGAGAACAATCATGGGAGAAGGAAGGGCTGCTTATGCACAGGGAGACAGTTCAGGGCGCAGGAGAGTATGGAGAGATGGTCACTGGGAAGAGGTAACTATGGGGAGAAAGTGGGAGGGGAGCTGTTGCCTTGTGGTAAACTGTGGTCAATGATAAGTATATGTGAACTGCTGTATGGAAAGTGAATTTGCTCTGTAAATCTTCACCCAAATCACAATAAATTAAAATAAATAAATAAATAAATAAAAATAATCAAAACATGGGGTGTATGAAGTGTGAATCTAGGAAAATTGGAAGTTATAAAAACTGAAATGGAATGGATAAAGATCATTATCTGTGGTAGTTCAGTTTGTATGTCAACTTGGCTGGGCCTGGCTGAGTGGCTGGGCAGCCAAATGTAGTTTTCCCCATGATGTGATTGGTAATCAACTCCATGGTGGAATCTACTCTGAGCAGCTGAGTAGCTGCCGTAGGGAATGTGATCTTGTGATCTGCTTCCTGTATATAAGCAGAAGCCTTGGGGAATGATCTCTAGCTTATGGCATGCTTGGACCCTGTATGTAGCCATGTTGTTGTTCAGCAGCCTGCAATGCTCTGCCGACTTTGGGACTTACAATGGACTTGAATTAATGACTTGCTGTGTGGTTTGGTAATATCAGGACTGTGCCTTTTTACTTGTCAACCTTGGGCTTGACAGCCTCAGTAGCCAGCAGCTGTCTGAGTGAAGAAAAGCCTCTAGCTTCGGTGGACCAGGAGCTGGAGGCAGAGCTGAAGCCCAAAGCTGAGGGACTTTCACCCAGCCCCTAGAGCTTGGCACTTTGGACTCAGACTTAAGGCCTCCAAATTGCAAAAATAAAGTCCTGTGAGTTAAGGCCAAAAAATAAAAAATAATAATAATAATAAAAAAAAATAAAGT
>NW_006921773.1:6200304-6219157 GCF_000298275.1 Orycteropus afer afer | reverse complement strand
TGATATACAGGTGAAGAAGAGTGAGGAAAAAAAAAAAGCACATTTCATTTGGAAGCAATCAGTCCTAGGTCATGATGGCTCTTGAGACCAGAACTAGACAGTGCCCAGCTACCAATACCAACTACTTGGGAAAGGATTAATACTGGAGATCCTGGATATAGTGGGAGGAAAAACATGGAGCAAAATCCAAAAACACAATAATGACCAGAATTACTGGTCAGATGGAGTCTGGTGGAACCCCCAGACTATGGCCCTAGGATTCACTTCGGGCCTGGAATAAAACTCACTCCCAGGTCTGGCTCTCAACCCAATAGTAAACAAGATGTACACACAGACCACTCAACCCACGGTGACACACCCACATACTCTATGGAGATGCATCCCTTGGAGCAATTGACCACAGGACACCACAGGGGCAACATTTGCATAGAGGCAATGCAGGACACACAGGAGTGTATAACTTTGAGGGTCATGGGGTGGGGGTGGGAGTGTTCTGGGCAGGGAGGGGAGGAGACTGAGTTAGGGTTGGGGATGGTAATTGGGGAGTGAAACCAATGTACAAGAAATGTTGAATGTAAAAAAACTCTGCTCTGTAAACTTGCACCTAAAACACAATAAATAAATAAATATTCTTAAAAATACAGTATATATTCAGGATACTGGGCCTCAGAGGATGGCTTTAAAAACTCCCAAGCCCCTGCAGAGAACTGTTGCCACCACTGCCTTGCCCTGGACACTGTAGCAGCACTGGAATTATTCCTCTCACTGCCACATAGAGTATGCTACATAGACCTTTCTTACTTGCCTTTGCACAGCCCTGATTCAGAGTCTGAAGTGACTGTGGTGATTGATGGCACTTAGGTTATGCTGATAATGCTCTAACAGTCAGGGCATCTGGGATAATGATTCTCCTGATTTGTCTCCTTCTTTGTTGTCAAACAGTGTCTGTGTTCCAACAAAGTTCATTTGTATGGAATCTCCTAACCATAGAATGAATGCTTAGATGTGGTGAAACCAAACTCTCTGAATCCTGTGAGTTCTGATATATACCTTTAGGGACCAGTATTTAACTGTAAGCTACTCTAGGGATTATCTTCTGATATTTGGTTTTCTACTCAAGTAGCTTGATATGCCTATGTTGTTGTTGTTCTTGTTGTTATGTGCCGTCGAGTCAGACCCTACTCATAGCGACCCCTTCTTGGATTTCCAAGGTAGTATCACTATGAAAGTAGATTGCCCCATCTTCCTTCTGAGGAGTGGCTGGTGGATTTGAACCACCAGCCTTCTGGTTAGCAGTCAAGTGCCTTAGGCACTATGCTACTTTGTTGTTGTTGTTGTTATTTGCCATCAAGTCGGCCCCGACTCATAGCGAGTCCTCCTTGGGTTTCTGAGGCAGTATCACTACTGAAGTAGGATTGCCCAACCTTCCTTCCGAGGAGTGGCTGGTGGGTTTGAACTGCCAGCCTTCTGGTTAGCAGTCAAGTGCCTTAGCCACTATGCTACCAAGGCTCCCACTATGCTACTAGAGCTCCTGATATGCCTGTAACACAGGGTAAATGAGGGACTGTTAGAAGAAAGGTGAGGGGTAACTCCAAAATGAGAGTACAACCTTTTATGGTCATGAAATGACCAGAAAATAGGATGCCTCTGGCCTTTCTTAATAATACATGTGTAACTCATCTGTTTCTAGTTCATGAAAGAATGGCATAGGCTTACATGAAGACAATACCCCTCTGAGACCCAGCATGCTAAATACTCAAATTATTGGAATAATCTTCTCTCTTGAAGACTACAACTCATGAAGAAAGAAATAGGTGACATGTTTTAGAAAGGGAAAAGAGAAAATCACAGTTAAAAAGCACAATGTAAACTGGTAATGAAAATCTTATGTATATGTCAAGTAAATACTATTTTACACTGAATTCCATGATTTAGTGATGGACACTTAACTATAAATATATCTATGTAACCAAAACAGCTGACACCTCAAGAAACATGATCACTGTTTTAGCACTAGCACAAACATTCTTTTGAGTAACAGAAAAATATCCTTTCATGTGACTTTTGTGATCCTTGACTACTTTTCTAGAACAACATTATATTCCTGTCAGCTGCTCTGGTTTTCTCTTTAAAATGACTGGACTCAAGAATGAGGTAGGATGTTGATAAAGAAAAGTAGGAAAATAAGAATTTCAAGCAAAAGGATTAGTTCACATAAATGTACCAAGACAATGCAGAGCAAGTGAAGATATGGCAAAGAAGTCTTATTATGCTACTTTCTCTGCTTTATGAACACATCCTCTTAATGTTCTCAAAGCTATCTTTGCTATCTGACATCCTAAGTGCCACCTAATGCATCCATTGTTTCTATTTATTCCACTTAGTTGTTTCAAAGCTGCTCTGACACCTATATTCCTTACAACATTTATTCAAAGGGTTTGATACCCTAGTTGGTTTTGAATACCTGAAATGCCATGAATTACTCTCAAATGGAGTCAAAAAGAGAGAAAAAAAAAATCATTCAAATTACCAGGGGCAGTATATTCTTACACATCTTGGAAATGAAAACCAAATTCTTCTGACTACAAATGTGAAAGTACTAGAATATTCAACAGTCACTTTTAAGACTGAGAAAAGAGATGTTTGAACTGAAAATGATGAAAGACTTTTTAATTAAAGCACCATGAAAGATGTCTCTGCAATTTACTCTGATTATTTTTATCATACATTCCTTCAGCACTTCAGTAAATCGTGAAGTGTGATGCCGAGTGCTCCATTCCCTTCACCTGTATGGGTGGCTAAATGTCTCCCATTCATCATGATGCACTGCCTGTAAGAGTTGTTCAATTTCTCTATGTCCTTTCCACTCTTTGGACCACAATGATTATGGATAGGCCTGGGTAATAGTGCCTATACTCTTCTCTGTCTGTGTCCTACTTTCAAAGATAACAGTTGCTAGCTACCACCGTAAATAGGGATGCCATGCAAACACAAGAAAGGCTTTCTTGTGAACCGTTTATTTTTATCCAGGAAGATGGACAGCACCTACACACCCAGTTTCAGCAAAGGACTGGTGGTATTTGATAAGAAGCCAGTTTTCAAATCACACAGAATTTAGGAAATGGTTCCCAATGTCAAATTGGGTATGATGCTATTATGAATACTGAAGTCTAGTTTATTTTCACTATATATTAAAGGCTAAGACAAAACTTGGGATCTGATGTCAACATAATAGGGACAAACTAGCTCAAGAATGGGTTCTTTAACATCCAACTGCTTATGCCCCATGCTATGTAATAGAAAATTAATAAGTAAAATCATACTTCCTCAAACATCTCCTTACTCTCTTGGATTTCTTGTATAAAACTTTCTTAAAGTATGAATATTCTAGTATTCCCTGAATTGATCAACCTACACCCCCAGCATCACTACCTTTTATCATTATACTACTAGTCTATTTATCCATTCATTATTCAATGTTGTTTTCATTATGTACCATTGAGTTTTCTCTGACTCATGTACCTTATGCACAACAGAAGAAAATACTACCCATTCTTGTACCAGCCTCACTATCCCTACTATACCTGAGCCCATCACTGCAGCCAACATGTCTATCCATCTCATTGAGGGCCTTCGCCTCTTTTGTTGACCCTCCACTTTACCAAGCATAACATCCTTCTCCAGAGAATGTTCCTTTCTGACAACATGAACAAAGTAGGTGAGACGAAGTCTGGCCATTCTTGCCTCTAAGGAGGATTCTGGCTGGACTTCCTCCAGGACAGATTTTTTAGTCCTTTTAGCAGTCCATAGTACTTTCAGCATTCTTCACCAACACCATAACTCAAAATCATCAACTCTTCTTGGAAATTCCTTATTCATTGTCCAGCTCTCACATGCATATGAAGTGATTGAAAATACCATGGGTTGGGTTAAGTGCATCCTAGTCTTCAAGAAGGTATCTTTGCCCTTCAGTGCTTGAAAGAGGTCTTTTGCAGCTGATTTGCCCAATGCAATGTGTCTTTTGATATCTCGACTGCTGCTTCCATTGGTGTTGATTGTAGAACCAAACAATATGAAGTCTTTGACAACTTCAATCTTTTCTCCATCTATCATGATGCTGCTTATTGGTCCAGTTGTTGGGATTGTCGTTTTCTTTATGTTGAGGCATAATCCATACTGTAGACTGTAGTCTTTAATTTTCATCAGTAAGTGCTCTAAGTCATCCTTACTTTCAGCAAGCAAAGTTGTATCATCTGCATATCATAGGTTGTTAATAAGACTTCCTCCAATCCTGACGCCATGTTATTCTTCATATACTCCAGCTTCTTGGATTATTTGCTCAGCGTACAAAATGAATAAGTATGGTGATAGGATACAACCCTGATGTATTCCCTTCCTGATTTTAAACCATGCAGTATCCACTTGTTGTGTTCGAACAACAGCCTCCTGGTCCATGTACAGTTTCCTCATGAGTACAATTACTTGTTCTGAAATTCCCATTCTTCTCAACCATTCTTCTCAAAGTTATCCATAATTTGTTATGATCCACACAATCGAATGTCTTTGCATAGTCAATAAAACACAAGTAAGTATCTTTCTGGTATTCTTTGCTTTGAGCCAAGATCCATCTGACATTAGCTGTAATATCTCTCACTCCATGTCCCCTTCTGAATCCAGTTTGCATTTCTGAAAGTTCTCTGTCAATATACTACGGCAACTGTTTTTGAATTATCTTCAGTAAGATTTTACTTGCGTGTGATACCAATGGTATTGTTTGATAATTTCCACGTTCTGTGGGATCACCTTTCTTTGGGATGGATACAAATAAGAACTTCTTGCAGTCAGTTGGCCAGGTAGCTGTCTTCCAAATCTCTTGGCATAGCTGAGTGAGTGCCCCAGCGGGGCACCTGTTTGTTGAAACATATCAATGGGTACTCCATCAATTCCAAGAGCCTTATTTTTTTTCAATTCCTTCAGTACAGCTTTGCTTTCTTCCTTTGATACCATTGGTTCTTGATCGTATGCCACCTCTTGAAATGGATGATCATCTACCAATTCTTGTTGGTATAGGGACTCTTTGTATTCCATCCATCTTCTTTTGATGTTTCCTGCATCATTCAACATATTGCCCATGGAATCTTTTAATACTGCAATTTGAGCATGCCAAAAGAGCAGGGAGGCCACATCTTCTGACCTCCTCTAAGCCCATAAGAGGAATACAGAATCATCACCAGCAGTCCAAAGCCTATTCCTGTGAGGCCAAACATGCTGCCTCCCTCCCGCCCTTTCATCAACCCTGAAACTAACTGTTCCTCCTGCAGCACCCACTAACTTTCTGCTGGCTTTGATAATTCACTGAAGTGGCCACACAGAACTCATAGATTATGGGGTTTATTAGGGAAGAACCAGGCTACAATTCAAGTTCAGGAAAAACAATCTCTCTCAGTCTCGCCATCTCTCAGCTAATAGTCTCTCACAGTCTCTCTCTCAGCAGTATATGTCTCTTGGTGTCTTTCTCTCAGCAGTGCATGTCTCTCTGTGTCTCTTTCTCACAAGCACATGTCTTTCAGGAGTGTGTTTCTCTCAGCAACACGTCTTTCTCAGCCAGCAGTCAGAGAGACTCCTTCTGCCTCTAGGAGGACTCCTTTTGAGCCTGGCAGAGTGGCCAAACTAACCAACCATAGCATCAGAATTCTAAATGCCTGAGAGACAGTGAACTTCCCAGAACATTGCTTTGTGCCACTCACAACAGAAATACCCCAGGTGGATAACTTTAACAATCAGGAGCTCCTCAGTTGCTCACAGCAAATTCCACCATGGAGTTTACAAAGACTTATGGCTAGAAAAGCCATACCCTGTAATTTACTACACTGCAGAGGCTTAAGTATTTTCTCAGTTCTTTCAGCTTGAGAAACACTAAGTGTGTTCTTTTTATTTTTTCATTTTCTAACTCCAGGTCTTTGTACATTTCATTAAAATAATTGACTTTGTCTTCTCGAGCTGCTCTTTGAAATCTTCTGTTCAGCTCTTTTATCCTATTGATTCTCCCATTTGCTTTAGCTACTCTCAATTCTAGGGCAAGTTTCAGAGTCTCTTCTGAAATTCATTTTGGTCTTTTCTTTCTTTCCTGTCCTTTTAATGACCTTTTGCTTTCTTCATGGATGATGTTCTTGATGTCATCTGACAATTCCTCTGTTTTTTGGTCATTGGTGTTCAATGCATCAAATCTATTCTTTAGAGGGATAAAATCAAGGTCATATTTTGGCTCTTGTGGAGTTGTTTTAATTGTTTTCAGTTTCAAATTGAACTTGCACATGAGCAGTGATGGTCTGTTCCACGATCAGCTTCTGGCTTTGTTTTGGCTGAAGATACTGACCTTCTTCATCAACTTTCCCCACAGATGTAGTCAATTTGATTCCCGTGTACTCTGTCTGGTGAAGTCCATGTGTACAGCTGCCATTTGTGTTGTTGAAAAAAGGTATTTGTAATGAATAAGTTGTTGGTCATGCCAAATTCTATCATGTGAACTCCAGTGTCATTTCTATCACCAAGACCATATTTTCCAAATACCAGTGATTCTTCTTTGTTTCCAGCTTTGGCATTCCAATCACCAGTGATACTTAACACATCTTGATTGTATATTTAGTCAATTTCAGACTACAGAAGTTGGTAAAAATCTTCCATTTCCTCATCTTTGGCTTTGGTGGTTGGTGCATGTATCTGAATAATAGTAATATTAACTGATCTTTCTTGTAGGCATATGGATATTATCATGTCACTGACAGAATGGTACTTCAGGATAGATCTTGAAATATTATTTGTGACAATGAATGCCATACCATTCCTCTTCAATTTGTTATTCTCAGCATAGTAGATCATATGGTTGTCTGATTCAAAATGTCCAAAACCTGTCCATTTCAGCTCACTAATGCCTAGGATTGATCTTTATGCATTCCATTTCATGTTTGAAAACTTCCAATTTTCCTAGATTAATTCTTCATACATTCCATTTTCCACTTGTTGGATATTTGCAGCTATTTCTTCTCATCTTGAGTTGTGCCACATCAGCAAAAGGAGGTCCTGAAAGCTTTACTCTATCCACATCAATAAGGTCGGCTCTATTCTGAGGAGGAATCTCTTTCCTAGTCATATTTTGAGTGCCTTCTGACCCAAGGGGCTCATCCTTTGGCACTGTATCAGGCAATGTCACAGGGCTATTTTTCAGTAATATTTCAGACACCGTTTCATTGCTATTCATAAGGTTTTCTCTGGCCAATTCTTTGAGAAGTAGATGGCCCCTTCCCTCTTCTGAGTCTGTTTTAGGCTGGAAGCTCTGCTGAAATATGTCCACCAGGCTAACCCTGTTGGTGCTTGTAACACTGGTGGCACAGCCTCCAGCCTCACAGTAACACAAAAACCACCACAGGATGACAAATTGACAGAAGAATTTGTCTCCCTTATTGTTATTGTTGTTATGTGCCGTTGAGTTGGACCCGACTCATAGTGACCCCTCCTTGGGTTTCTGAGGTGGTATCACTACAGAAGTAGATTGTCCAACCTTCCTTGTGAGGAGTGACTGGTGGGTTTGAACCACCAGCCTTCTAGTTAGCAGTCAAGTGCCTTAGGCAGTACACTCCAAACTGCTCTACTCCTGCTTCCCAGATTTCTCTACCAATTCCAGCCCTTCAAAAAGCCATCTGCTATCGCTTCCTGGCTGTCCCTACCAGTTCCAGTCCTCCAAAAAGCCATCTGCAAAGTCCATTCTAAAACCCAATTTCTCAATTCACTTGTGTTCCTTTCTTTCCCAGATATAGAATTTCTAAGTAGTATTCTCTGATGTGGCAAGTGCTCATATGTTGGTTATATCATCATCTAATAATTTTAGGTGCATTAGCCTTATATGCTGAGCATTAATGAATGCTCTGTTGGTGAAGTAACTGTCAAATACTGTTTTGACATTTATCTCATTAGGTAGACTTACCAAAGAGGCTTTACAAATACTTGTGATACATTTGATATCTAACTTTTTAAACCAAAAAAATTGCAGAGAGTATTAGCATATTAGTATTAAGGAATTAAATTCAGCCTCTCAATTGATGTGTTCTTTCTCTTTGCCTATCTTCTTACATTGCTGACAAGTGGTTCTCCAGGATCTGAACACTTCTAGTTATGAAAAGTGTATTAAATTTCAAGACAGTTCATTTCATTTTTGGACAGCTTTAAATTTTATGAAATTCTTCTTAATGATGGCCTAAGGTCCTCCTCATAAACTTCCATTCATTGGCTTTACTCAGATTTTAGAAATTTCATAAGTTGAATCCTCCTTTATTCAATAGCCTTTCAGATATTTGACGGCAAACAAACATGAATTTCTAGGAATTTGATCAAAATGGAATCAACCAGCAGAGAAAGAAGCAATAGTTCTCACAACCACACAGCCCCAACAAACAGAAACTTCAGTTTAGACAAAAAGATGCTTGTTGAGCAACCTGTTATATCCCAAACCCTGGTCACATGTTTATAGACAAACAGAGAGAAGTCACATACTTCCTGAGATTCAGAACAAAAAGGAATTTCTCATCAAGAAGAAACCTCAGTCTATTCCTCAGCTGAGGTATGAACTTCTTTTACAAAATGGCTTTAAAGTAGCTTCCTCTGCCCCACTTGGAAATCTTCACTGATGCATGAGAAACTGCCTTTCACATTAAAATATTAATTGCAACTCACGTGTATTAGGAATTGACTTGATAGTTTTAATTAATTAAATCAAACCTATGAAGATGTAAATATGTACATCAGTGTAAATTACAATGCAAATCATACCAGACATTTTTTTTTTTTGTTATTGTTTTCATTGTCTACGTGGATATAGGGATATGCTGAAAGGCTGCTAGCCTGTCACGTGGGGCATATGAGTTCTAGATTTTGCTTTTTATTAACTGACATGAGTACTTGGGTATGTAGGTCTTAGTTTCAAGAGTAATTTGAGGAAGCTGGAGTGAGTGACCACCAAGACTGCTTGCAGCTCTGACTTTATTTTTAAGCACTCTTTTGTATATTTCTATTCACTTCTTTTGGTGTCTTGGAAAAGTTCTTCAACATGTCCCTGACAGAATAGAGTAAAATGTCTATTGTTGCCTTATTTAACATAGTCTGCCCCTGAAAAATTTTATGAAAATCAGATAAAATGATATTATGGTGTTAAACTATCTTCAACACTTTCTTGTTTTCCAAATTTTCATTAAAATTTGGCCTATTTTCTGTTAGCCTCTATATAGTACATTTCACATATTATTTGAATTCAAAGAGCCTAAGAGATTTTTCAGGTGAGGTATACTGAGTCCTACCTCAGAATTTCCTCTACTGTACTATCATTTGACAATGCAATTTTCATAAAATAGTGAATCTGTTCATCACATTAAACATTAGCTCCTAATTTACCTGTTTTAGAGACTTGGAAATTCTTATTGTGGAAAACGACTACTCCGTTTCAAAGCCACACCTATTTGCAATTATCCAGTAGTTTAAAATATTGCTTTTTCCAAAGTGGCTTGGCTAATTAAAAGACAGAAACATAAAAACCTTGATGGAAGTTTAATCGAAGCTTAAAATATTCATTTGGACTACTAAGAGCAACTGAATTCACAAATTCAGTAATTACTGTTTGTACATTCTCTGATGTGCAACTCTGAATTGGAAGAGACTGCCACATATATATGATTGTGTCTCTTTAGGTCCAAGTTGATATAACAGGTTAGTATGTGCCAAAGCCATAGAACTTCCCATTTTCATAAAGTGGAAGAGGAAAAATTATAAAAGGCAGAGAAACACTGCTGCCTTTGAGGTTATAATGCAGAAACCTCTCATCCCCGAATGCCCTGGGTTTTTCTCATTCTCAGTCATGGGGAGAAATAAGAAAATAACAGAAGTTTCTTAGCTGTATTGCAGTTTTATTTCCTGTAATACCCATTTCTCTCAACAAGACTCTCAGGCAAAAGTGCCTTGAAGGTTCTTTATAATACTAACACTCTATGTCATTTTGCAACAAAATTTCTGTCGATTTTTGAGATTATGAGAAGTTGTTTTGTTATTTCCCTATGGGCAGAACAAAATGATGAAATAAACTTGCAGCAGCACATATTTATAAATAACATTAACAAAACTGTCCTGATTGTGAAAATGAAGGGATGCTGTGAATTCTAGGAAGTCTCTGGGTGGAGCAAATGGTTAACATGCTCGGCTGCTAACTGAAAGGTTGGCTGTTGAGTCCACCCAGGGGCACCTCTGAAGAAAAGCTTGGAAATCTGCTTCTGCAAAACCAGTCATTGAAAATCCTATGGAACATTTCTGTTCTGACACACAGGGGGTTGCAATGAGTCAGAAGCCACTCGATGGTAACTGCTTTGGTATTTGTGAAGGATTCTAGAGATTTGTAAAATGGCATTTTGAAAACTTGTGTCCACAAATTATGAGATAGAATTTATTTGTATTTACTTGGGATGTTGGGCCAGGAATGGGATTGAAGAAAGCTCCCTACTTCATCAGTAACATCCATCTTTCTTATTTTCCACCTTCCTTTTCTCCTTCACAGAAGGGTAAGGATAACAAGTACAAAAGGAAACACACACACACACACACGTAAAGAAATAGAACTCTGGGATATTTCTTTGTATCAAAAAGCTTTAGGATTTGTATATGTCTTTTCACCATTCTAGTTCAAAGTGTTTAGCTCAAGTGAATTATTAGACAAGGGTGAGAAGATATAGGTGGAGGGTTCTTAACTATATTGGTGTTATTCAATTCAGTTCAACAAATATGTTAGAAAACACATTATGTATCAGGAAGTGTTTAGGTACTGAAATTAAAAAAGTGATCAGAGTAGACAGGGGTATAAAAACAAGGAATAGCTATTTACAAAGTGTAATAAATTTAAGGCTATCTTACATTGATCAAGTATGAGTGTATAGTAAAGTCTTCCTAAAGATTTAAACAACTAACACACAAATGACAGTATATTCACATGGAATATTATGCCTCAGAAGGAAACATTATCTTTGTCATGCTGGCAGGAAACAAATCTACCATTTGCTCATCATAAGAATACTTTCACTATCTACCAAAGCTGTCTGTATAAAAATATCCTTATGAAAGATAATTTTTTAAGAAAATGGCCTTGCTTGCAAGATCTAACTCTATCTCAGCATCTTCACTCCTTCCTGTCTACTACATCTTCTTACATCTGACTCTCTTCCTCATCTTCTACCCTTCATCTGTGTCTCATCTTATGTTCTCCTGACTCGTAGTTTTTGCCTCCTTCTAAATACAACTCACTCATGGCAAAGTAGGACCTTTACTATCCCGTACCGTTCTCTTCTCTGGAATCCATTATTCTGTTTCTGATGCTAAATGTCTGGTTCCCATGTTTTCTCTTGGTAGAATGCTGATTGCCTCAGTTTATCTTTCATACAAGTCTTTACCATGTACTTATGATCTTATGTTGTAAATTTCATTTTACTTGTTTGTAAGTCCCATAAGACTATATGACACTGTGAGACAGGGATAGGGATCTCCATTGTATCATAAATGTTTGGCACAATATATAGAAAAAAATGTTTTCTAATAGAAATGTAATGCAAGCCATAGAGAGTCATATATGTAATTTTAAATTATTTATTAGTTACAGTGGTGAAAAACAAGCCTCTAGGGATTGATGGAATACTCACTGAGATGTTTTAACAACTGGATGCAGAGCTGGAGGCATTCATTCATTTATGCCAAGAAATTTGGAAGAAAGCTACCTGGACAACCAACTGGAAGAGGTCCATCTCTGTGTCCATTCCAAAGAAATGTGATCCAGTATGATGCAGAAATTGTCAAACAATATCATTAATATCATGCACAAGTAAAATACTGCTGAAGATAATTCAAAAACAGTTGCAACAATGCATCCACAGTGAACTGCCAGAAATTCAAGCAGGATTCGAAAGAGTACATGGAATGGGAGCTATCATTACTGATGTCAGATAGATCTTGGCTGAAAACAAACAATACCTGAGATATGATTACCTGAGTTTTATTGACTATACAATACTATTCATCTGTGTTGATCATAACAAATTATGGATGAAATTATGAAGAAAGAGAATTCCGGAGCATTTAATTGTGCTCATGAGGAACCTATACATAGACTAAGAGGCAGTCATTCAGACAGAATCAAGGGATACTGAATGGTTTAAAATAAGGAAAGGTATGTGTTGGGGTTGTATCTTTCACCATGCTTATACAATATATACAGAATAAATAATCTGAGAAACTGGACTATATGAAGGAGAACGTGGCATCAGGATTGGAGAAAGACTTAACAATAACCTGCAATATGCAGATGATGACATAACCTTGCCTGATGAAAGTGAATGACATAACCTTGCCCCTTGAAAGTGAAGATGACTTGAAGAATGTAAATTTGAAAATCAAAGAATCCAAGGTTCAGTATGGATTGCACCTCAACATGAAGAAAGTCTTCAGAACAGGATCAATAAGTAACATCATGATAAGTGGAGAAAAGATTCAAGTTGTCAGGGATTTCTATTTGTGTCCACAGTCAATGCCTAAGCAGTCAGGAAATCAAATAACATATTGCACTGGGCAAAATCTGCTGCAAACAACCTCTTTAAAATGTTAAAGAGCAAAGATGTCATTGAAGACTAAAGTCTGCCTGACCTTCACCATGTATTTTCAATAGCTTTATATGCAAGTGAAAGGGGGACAATAAATAAAGAAGACAAAAGAAAAACTGATGCATTTGAATTATGATGTTGGTGAAAATACTATGGACTGCCAGAAGAACAGACAAACCTGTCTTGGAAGAAGTACAGCAGGAATGCTCCTTAGAAGTAAAGATAGCCAGATTCCATCCCTTATACTTTGGTCATGTTGTCAGATGGGATCAGTCCCTGGAGAAGTACAACACAGAACAGAGGGTCAGCAAAAAAAGGCGAAGATCCTCAATGAGATGGATTGACACAGTGGCTGTGATAATGGGCTCAAGCCTAGCAAATTGTGAGGATGCCACAGGACTGGGCAGTGTTTCATCCTGTTGTGCATAGGGTTGCTATGAGTTGAAGCCTACTTGATGGCACCTAACACCACCAATGACAGTAACTATGTTAAAAAAATAAAATAAGATAAACTTAATTTGAATAATACACTTTATTTAATGTAGCATATGCAAAATATTATCATTTTAGTAAGTAACCAAACTTAAAAATTGTAATGAGATATTGAAATTCTCTTTTTATACAAAGTCTTCCAAATCTGATATACATTTTACATTTATAGTACATATGAATTTTAACAAGCTAGATTTCAAAGGCAACAATAGCCAAATGTAGTTAGTGGCTTCTATATTGGGTGCTGCAGATAGAACATGAATAATGATTAAATGAATGAATGTATGCATTTGGGTGAAATCTCATGTGGTTCAGTCCCTTTGAAAAGGTCTGCAGACACAGTACCAGCATGATTGATGTGATTCATGCACTTTTACCAATCTCATTTTTTTAAAAATTAGAAATACAGATGCTCAAGGATTTTAAGTGAAGTATTTAAAAAGAAACAAAAAGTATTGATTTTGTTCTTAGTGTCTTCACAGCACCTTGAATATACTTTTCTATATCATTCATTTCACTATATTATACCAAAAAAAAAAAAAAAAAGAAAACTCACTGCTGTTGAGTTGATATAGTGCCTTTTTAATGAGCCTCTTTTCTTTCCTGATGTATAGGCTTTATGGAGATGTTGCTATTTTTTAGATTCTTAGTCCTTTTATTTCCCAGACTTAGAGTAGACACTGGATACATGACACTTGAATAACTGAATGATTGTTGGATGAATTATTGTATGATCAATGAGCACGCTCTTCTCTTGGCTACATGGAGATGGAGAGAAAGAAGAGAGAATAGATAACGAATCCTATATCTATTAATTAGTAACTACTACATGACAGGCATTATCAGAAGTATTTTACATTATTTAATGTAATCCTTACAAAAACCCTGCAAGTTAGCTGCTACTAACCTCTTTAAAGAGGTTAAATACCTCACCAGCTCTCACAGTACAAGTAAAAGAATCAGAATTTAAATCCAGGTAGACTGTCTCTAAAGGTAATTTTTTTTTTTAATTTTTAAATGCATTTCCATCCATGGCTTTCCTGACTGCTGATGTAGATGAGAATGAAGTAGTAAAGAAAATTAAAAATAAGTCCTATCAAGAAACAATTTATAAGCTATGAAAATTCTGAGGAATATGTACGTAGGATGTTCTAAAAATGAGTAACTCTTATTATACTAGGAATCGTCAACTCATTATAAATGTTTCTGGGTTTATTTTTTTATTTTTATTATTTTTTTTAATCTCTAATTCCTTGCTCTCCATTAATAGTTCAAAAATTTAAACTTTTATTGGATTGCAAATTGGCACACAGGTCATGCGTCTGACTACACAACTGTCATAGTCACAATTGGAATGGTATGAATCCCTTTCTGCTCCTAGTCAAGTCAGCCATTTGTAGTCCCCAAATATGCCTAATGGGAAGGAGAGATGCACTTGATAGGAGGAAAAATCTCACAAAATTAACATCTATGGTGAAATCAGATTAAATTTCCATTGGATTTCAGTTTAAAATGGAACTCGGCTGCCACTGATGCATCATCATCCAAAATTCTACTAAAATATCAATGAAGATGCAGAAAAAGACAAAAATTACCTTCATAAATGAAAACTTAAAAAGAGCCTACTGAAAGAATCATGGAGATTCTTTTGTAAGACCAAAGAAGCACAATGTTGTTGTTATTATGTGCTGTCAAGTCAGACCCGACCCATAGCGACCCCTCCTTGGGTTTCCAAGGCAGTATCACTACAGAAGTCGATTGCCCCATCTTCCTTCCGAGGAGTGGCTGGTGGGTTTGAACCGCCAGCCATCTGGTTAGCAGTCAAGTGCCTTAGGCACTACGCTCCCAGGGCCCCCAAGAAGCACAATAGAGAAATACAAATTGTTGACCTATCAATACTTATTCCCAGAAAACTGAGAAAAACTTTTCCCTTGGAAGAGATACAGAAGAATTTTATCATTCTCTTCTGCACTGACAGTCTGTGAATCAGAGTGCTAGACTTTGTAACCACCAAAGTTAAGTATGTAGTCATCTCGATACTGTGCGTGTGTTTATTTCATAAGTCAAAATATTGAGTTGATACCACTTTGTATCTCTTTTTATATACTTCCAGGTATGTTGATTCCAGAAAACAAGAGGTGCAGAAATAGAGGGAGGTGTGCAATAGTATGCACTGGGATTCCATGCGATGTTTTATTTGAACTAGGATTCTTAACATTATTTCTGCTGCTCTTGCTGCTGCCGCCACCGCTGCTGCTTATCATGATAAATAACCATGACTGAGTGTGTGGGGAAAGTGAAAGATCCTATAATGAGTATTAGATATCAGCAACTGGATATTAATAGAGAATGAAGATAAAGGGTTAATAAGAAAAATTAAGAGGTTCACACATATGATGTTCATGGACATTTTTCTGCTGTGGACAGGCATTTCTGAAGATGTTCATTCTGGACCCCTAAGGCATGCTTTCATTGGCACTGGTCCTGAGTCCTCAATCTGAGACTGAAAACTGTGGACCCCAGTGAACAACTTGCTTCTCTGAGGCTCAGCTGTGTCATCTGTAACACTCATCTCAATAGCTCATTGTCAGAATTAAATGCAGTAAAGGATATAAGTGGATCTTGTAAAGTCAATGTAGGGCTAATTATCATTATGCAAGTCTTCTTTAAATTTCTATTGACATAGTTCACCTTTCACCACAGCGCTGCCTTGGTGATCGTGCCCTCCTCCAAACTCCTACAGCATGTAGGGTCTGAGTCACTCACTGGACTTAACAAACGTGCTCCCTAGATGTTGTCATTTATAGTTTTGAATATGTTTATATCTCCTTCCTCCAATCAGTCTGCTCATTTAAGGCAGAGCCCCATTTTCATACTTGATTATATCCATCAGTTATCTGTAAGTTTGTCACACTGTGGTGGCTTGTGTGTTGCTGTGAGCCTGGAGGCTACATCACCAGTATTTCAAACACCAGCTGGGTCTTCCATGGTGAACAGGTTTCAGTGGAGCTTCCATATTAAGACAGACTCAGAAAAAGGAAGAGGCCATCCATTCTCCAAGAATTGGCCAGTGGAAACTTTATGAATAAAAGTGAAATACTGTCTGATATAGTAATGGAAAGCTTTATGAGTAGCTCTGAAGCATTGTCTGATATAGTGCTGGAAGAATGCAACAATGGACTCAGGTATGGCAAGGATTGTGAGGCTGGTACAGGACTGGGCAGTGTTTCGTTCTTTTGTAAACAGGGTCTCTAGGATATGGAGCCAACTTGAAGGCACTTAAGAACAACAACAATATATCTCCTAAGTTTATGGATTGAATTTTGTCTACCCCCAGAATGTGTTGAATACCTGCCTTATACATATAGATGAAATCATGTTTAGCAATGGAGTTTTCTTTTTGATGCTAATGAGGTCATACCAGAGTAGAGTGAATGTTAAACCTATTCACTTCTTCTTCTTCTTCTACTTCTTCTTCTTCCTCTTCCTCTTCCTCTTCCTCTTTTTCTTCTTCTTCTTCTTCTTCTTCTCCTTCTCCTTCTCTTTCCCCTTCCCCTTGCCCTTGCCCTTCTCCTTCCCCTTCCCCTCCTCCTCCTCCTCCTCGTCCTCCTTCTCCTTCTTATTATTTTTATTGTGATTTGGGTGAAAATTTACAGAGCAAATACACTTCCCATACAGCAGTTCACATGCACTTTGTCTCATGACATTGACCACAATTTAGCACAATGCAACATCTCCCCTCCCACTTCCTCCCGATAGTTACCTCTTCCCTGTGTCCATTTCACCATGCACTGAATAGCCTGAATAGCCTTTCTTTCTCTCATACTTATTCTCTCCAAGGAGTGTATCTACTTCAGGTAAATGCTCAAATCATATGCCTGTCTATTGTTTGGCTGGAAGCCACAGGTGTGAGTTCAATTCTAGACCTGAAGGGCAGCTAAGAGTCATAGTCTCAGTAGTTCCACCAGGCTCCCCCAGGCCAGAAAACCTGTTCCCCACTTTTTTTTTTTCCCAAATCATTTTGAGTTTTGTTCCACATTGTTCTCCCTGTCTACCCCGGATCTCCTACAAAGATCCTCTCCCAAGTGGTTGACAGTAGTAGCCAAGCACCATCTATTTCTTCTGGTCTCATAGTCATATAGGCTGCAGATCGGATGGTGTACCAGTTGCTAGGACTGATTGTTTCCATGAATTTTTGGTTTTCTTCATTTTCTTGGCTCTGGATGAGGAGAGACCCATCTTTGCAACTAGATGGCAGCTTGCTAGCTTTTAAGATCCCAGTCGCTACTCGCCAAAGTAGGAGGTGGAACAATGTTTTGTGTAGTATGTGATGCCAATTGAGCTTGATGTCCTCTGTGACTATGGTCCTGAACCCACAGGTTCAACTACTCAGTCTCTCTGGGTAGCTGGCTGTGACCAAGCAGTGACTACAACCTTGCCTCTTGTCAGCCCCATTATATACCTGGGAATTCAGATCATACACATAAAGTTATTGGACCACTGTCTGCCACCCTATACATATTCTTGGGTGTACTCTCCACTTCATATACATATCTAATATTTCAGCCTGTTCACCCATCTATCCACCCATATACCTATGTTTTTCTTCACTGACCATGTCATACTAAATGTGCAAAAGAGTTCATCTTTGTTGTCTGTACTTCCCACGTACCTCTCTCTGTCTTTCTCTTCCTCAATGCCACTATATTGATCACTCACAATTGGTACATTGCCCTTCTCTTCACCCAAATCAAAACTTATCTCTATCTATCTAACAGTATTCCCTTCCCTCCCCTCCCAACCCTGACAACCAACAAAGAAAATAATCTTCCATAGATAAATGTTTCCTTGACTATTACAATAACAGACTAATACAATATTTGTCCTTTTGTTACTGACTTATTTCACTCAGCATAATATCCTCCAAGTTCATCCACGTTATGGGGTGTTTTGCAGATTCTACACTATTCTTTAGGGTTGCATAGTATTCCATTGTGTGTATGTACCATAGTTTGGATATCCATTCCTCAGTTGGTGGACACCTAGGTTATTTCCATCTTTTGGCTATTGTAAATAGTGCTGCAATGAACATGAGTGTGCGTATGTCTGTTCTTGTCATGGATCTCACTTCTTTAGGGGATATACCTAGTAATGGAATAGTTGGGTCAAATGGCATTTCTAATTCCAACTTTTGAAGGAATCGCCATACTGCTTTCCACAATGGTTGTATCATTTTACAGTCCCACCAACAGGGTATGAGAGTCCCAATCTCTCCACATCCTCACCAGCATTTGTTATTTTCTGTCTCCTTGAACTTTGCTACTAGTGCTGGAGCAAGATGGTATCTCATTGTTATTTTGATTTGTATCTCTCTAAAACTAGTGATTGTGAGTATTTCTTCATATGTTTGTTGGCTGCTTGAATATCATCCTTGGTGAAGAGTCTATTCATGTCTTCTGCCCATTTTTTAATTGGATTGTTTGTCTTTTTGTTATTGAGCTGTTGGAGTTTTCTATAAATTCTAGAGATAAGTTCCTTGTCAGATATATCATTACCAAATATTTTTTTCCCAATCTGTAGGTTGTCTTTTGACTTTTTTGGAGAAGTCTTTGGAAGCACACAAAAATTTAATCTTTAGAATGTCCCAATCATCTGGTTTCTCTTCTGCTGTTTGTGCATTTTGA
>NW_006921773.1:6177224-6196053 GCF_000298275.1 Orycteropus afer afer | reverse complement strand
ATTGAAAAAAACTAAAAGCACATGGACAAAAAATACACCCTGAAATCACACAGGAACAGTAACCCAAAAAAAGAAAAAGTGGAGAAAAGAAGAAGAAAACAGGTAAATATGCAATATCTAGGGATAGGTCACTAAGAGAAAAAAGATAGAGAAGGAGAATAATGAAGAAAGAGAACAAAGTAACAAACAGGAAAAAAAAGCAACAACAACAACAACAACAAAAACATGGAACAGGGTTAACCATGAGAGAGAGAGAGAGAAAAAAAAAAAAAAAGAAGGTGTAAACTAGGACCTTTTCAGTCATGTAGTGCAGGTCTGGAAAGTTCTTGGAGTTACTAGAAAGCAGAACCTCTTCTTAAGTCCCTTGAATCTGGTAGAGCACTGTGTCTTTAGGTTGTCTCTAGCTGCTGGTTACGCGTTGATTTGTTTTGTCTTGATTTTATGGTTTAATATTTTGAAAAGGTGAAGCTGGTGTATTTTATTTTATTATTGATTCAGGTGTGTTGGGACATTGTGATGTTTTCTTTGTGATGGTGGAATCACTGTTTTTAGTGTGGATATGTGTTTCTGTTTTACATAAAGAGGGTTTAGAGTTCAAAGCAGGAGGTTTTATGATAATTGGCTGAATACGGTTTCTTCTATTCTTCTATTGAATGAGTGAAGTTATTGGCAGAGTAGGTCAGAACAGAAGGACAGCTTGGTGTTTCTAGGGTCGGTTTCTAGGGCTTTGAGCAGCCTATTTTTGATGATGTATTTATTTGCAAGACCGCAGCTCAACCTCAGGAAAGATTCCTATTGTTAGAGCATCACAAATTTCTGCCAATTTCAGGCACACTCAAAGACTCTGCCTCTGCTGCCCCACAGAGTCAAAAAACAGCTCCAAGGCAAAATTTATGGGACTGCACTCAGCTGTGGTTTCTTCACTCTCCATACCCCATCTGCCCATGGTGCTGACGCAATCCTGCCAGATCGCTAATGGCTGGCTCTGGAGTTTGTCTGTGATACAGCCCACCTGCAGCACCTAGGATGCATGCAATTTCAGCTGTATTGGAGTTGGGGGAGTACCTGCTAGTGACCTGAGGTCCTGATATCCGTTGCAAAGAAAAGCATGGTGTCTCCCAGTCTGACCCAAGCCCACTCTGTGATCCGCTGGGAGGGGAGGGAGCTAGCCTTTTTATCACAACAGTGAGTTCTCTGCCTGAATCTCAGTAGTGGTGCCCATGCCTGCCTGCACCCAGACGACCCAAATTACCAACAAAATCAGCTGCTGGAGGTCGGTCTCTGCTGCTGCCTGCTGGAATATTGTAGTGGTCACTGGTATGCTTCTATAAGGTGTCTTCATTCTTGGCTCAGAGATCTCAGGTGGCCGCCCTCTCCAGGCAGACAGTGACTGCCCCAGGAAAGTTTCCAATGGCCTCTCTTGGGTGATCATCCATCCTCTGCCAGTAGCTCTTTCCTAAATAATCTCCCTGTGCCTTTCCTCTAATTCTGCTCTTCTGTGTTTGGTGTACTCTCATTCAGTGAGCTGTTTAGAGCACCAAGGTTCTTAATTCAAACTGTTGTACCTAGTTTGCAAAGTCCTTAGATGCCAGAGAGAAATAGCATGCTGCTCACTGGTGAGACTCCATTTTGAATCCCTAAACCTATTCACTTCTGAATTATACAAAGACCCAAACAGACAGAGACACATACCTGTGGGAGATAGATGCCATGTGAATATCATCCATAAGCCAAGGAACCAAGGGATACCTGGGGCTATCAACAAGGAAGAAATTGATGGCTAAGACCCTGATTTAGACTTTTAGCCTCCTGAACTGTAAGAAAATATATTTATGTTCTCTAAAGCCACCCATTTGTCCTATTATGTTATAGCAGTACTAGGAAACTAAGATACCTCCTGTAACCCACCGCCCTGTACTTACTGAGTACTTAAAAATGCAAGTGGGTGAAGATAGTCATGAATTTCAGTTTTATCATTGTTTAGGTATTTTACTGTTACAGGCCTGAATCACTAAGTTTAATATCATTCTCTGTGTTGCAGGAATCCATGAAAATTGTTTTATTTATTTATTTAAGTCTGTACATTGTACAAAGCCAACAGTACATATAGGCTTAATAAATAAAATGGAAAAAATTGCTTTGATAATGAAGGTGCAGTCCTTAGCCAGAAGGTGCCATTAAAGTCTCAAGTCTATATTTAGTTTTGATATGTTATAGCTAAAAGTTAATTAAGTATTTTATAATTAAGTATTTCTATTCTAATTCACAGTGCTAGCCATTATGAGAATTTATTACAAAACATTTTCATTTTGCTATATATTTTGCCAAGGATTCCACTGTCCCTTTATTTAATTTCTTATATTTTATTATGTCTCTATATTATGCTCCATCACTCATCTGTTAGTTTGTTGTACTGTTGTGGCTTGCATATTGCTGTGAGGTTGGAGGCTATGCCACCAGTGTTTCAAAATACCAGCAGGGTCATCCGTGGTAGGCAAATCTGATTCAAAAGACCTCTTTAAAGTGTTGAAGAGCAAAGATAGCACTTTGAAGACTGAGATGTGCCTAATGCAAGCCATGGTATTTTCAGTAGTCTTATATGCATGTGAAAGCTGGACAATGAATAAGGAATACCCAAGAAGAACTGATGCCTTTGAATTTTGCTATTGGTGAAGAATGCTGAAAATGCCATGGACTGCCAGAACAAATCTGTCCTAAAAGAAGTGCATCTGGAATGCTCCTTAGAAATGAGAATGGCCAGACTTCATCTCATCTACTTTGGTCATATGTTCAGTCCCTAGCGAAGGATATCATGCTTGGTAAAGTGGAGGGGCAGAGAAAGAGGAAGGCCCTTAACAAGATGGATCAACACAGTGGCTGCAACAATGGGTTCAAGTGTAGCAGGGATTGTGTGAATGGTGCAGGACAGGGCAGCGTTTCGTTTTGTTGCACATAGGATTGTTATGAGTTGGAATGGACTTGATGGCACCTAACAATAACAACAAAACTATGCTACTGTCTATGTGCAAAAAGCTGCATTTCCCAGTCTATAAACTGAGGAGTAATTTGTCTTCTGAAGAACTCGTGAAAGTGAGAAGGAAGTGCATGTTTGAGATGTTTTGGCAACCTCTCCTTTCCATCCTGATGTGTCCTTTAAGAAGATTGTAGTCCTTCCCATGGTCTCTGCCAGGTTAACATATAACTGCCTCACAGTCCTTGGTATAATCAATTCCACACTATAAAATCCACTGCTATTGAGTCGATTCTGACTCATACTGATCCTACAGGCCTTGAAGAAGTGCTGCATAGGGTTTCCAAGGCTGTAAATTTTTACAGAAGCAGACTGCCTCATCTTTCTTTCACAGAGTAACTGGTAGGATCAAACTGCTAAGCTTTTGGTTAGCAGCCAAATCTTTAACCACTACACCACCAGAGCTCCTATGTCACACAATATACTCCTTCAATTTGGCCAAAATATCTGTTTTTATCAATCTATGATGTTTTGCATGTGAGCCTCTTTATGGTCTAGGGTACTCTTGATTTAGAGTCATGGATGTGAAAAATAGCCCTCTGCTGCATCTCTGCTCTTCCTTGTCATAGTCCACCAATAGTTTTGATTCCCTTTCCCTATCTCTGAATTTTTAAATTATTTTTTCTTTCTTTCCAGAAACTATTTGGCTTTTTCTCTTGTTAGCCACAGGAAAGAAAGCAGTGGATGACTAGTCTTTCAGGTTTTCCTACTCCATGATGGTAGCTTGATTATGATATAGATGTTGCACGTGATTATGCCAGACATCAAAGGATCTTAAGATACTTTCTGCTGACCTTTGGAAGTGGTTCCCTTTTCTGTACTTCCTAGAGGGTAAGATCAAGTGTATGTGGGTAGCTCCCCACAGCACAACCCGGGGCAGCACCCTTCAATCAACTGTTTCTTTGCCAGGCAGTGACAGCAAGGAGAAGAAATAGCCCATTAGAGGGACCTCTTTTTTTCCCATCAGTTTGAGGACACTCGATAGTTCCTTCGGCTTTTAGCTGCCTGGCATTAGATGTCATCAATCAGGAAATCAAGAAGTCCCCAATACAGCAATTCTCATTCCTGCTACTGCCCAGGCCTTACCCCCAAGGAACCCAATTTAACTGTGCAGGTGTAATGCCCAGTGATTAGCAGTTTTAAAACTTAACCACATGATTCAAAGCATTGTGAAAAACTAGTTTAGAATATTTAGAAACCTCCAACTCTTGCTGTTTTACTTGTGCATTGTTATTTTTTTCTTTTGCAGAGCTACTAGGAAGTTTGTTTATAGGTAAAATCATGCAATCTTTTTAGTTCCTCAACCTTCCCATACCTCAGCATCAGAGTCACCTGGGAGTGTTGAGTAGAGAGACAGATTTCTTGGTCCCACCTCAGACTACAGGATCAGAATCATGAAGAGTATCAAAAAAAACATTGCCATCGAGTCAGTCCTGACACACAGTGATCCCAACTGGGTTTCTGAGGCAGTAAATCTTTACAGAAGTAGATCACCCAGTCTTGCTTCCATGGAGTGGCTGATGGGTTTGAACCACAAACCTGCTGGTTAATAGGCAGATGCCTTAAGCACTGCACTACCAGAGCTCCTAGGGGTGTCAAAGGGTCACCAATTGTCCCTGTTTGCCAAGTATGAAGGGGTTTTCCAGGATTTCAGTGCTAAAACCAGGACAATCTTGGGCACACCAGAACAATTGGCCACCCTATGGGGACATTGAGTTTTTAATCATTTTTTCATGAAATTATCATGCAAAATAAACACAACAAAGAATTTAAACAATGATTATGAAGATAGCAGAAGACCAGACAACACTCTTTTGTTTCACATAACTGAGTTGGAGCACTCGAAAGGAACTAATGACCACAATGGTCAAAAACTACTAATTAGTAGCTATTGAATCAACTCTATTTCATTGGATTCCATGTGTGTTGGAGTAAAATTGTGCTCCATAGGGTTTTAAATGCTGATTTTTGAGAAGTAGATCATCAGGTTTTTCCTCAAAGGTGCTTTTGGTTGGACTAGAACTTCAAAACTGTCTGTTGGCAGCTGAGTATGTTAACCATTTGCACCACTCTGAGACTCTCAAAAACTACTGTTGTTGTTGTTATATGCCGTCGAGTCGGCCCCGACTCATAGTGACCCCTCCTTGGGTTTCCGAGGCAGTATCACTACGGAAGTAGGATTGCCCAACCTTCCTTCCGAGGAGTGGCTGGTGGGTTTGAACCGCCAGCCTTCTGGTTAGCAGTCAAATGCCTTAGGCACTATGCTACCAGAGCTCCTACTATAACTGTTTTCAGGCCAACTTACTTACCTTGGTGCAAAAAGGAGTCTCCAGCAGTGGCATGGGGTAGGAGGTGCTCTTGTCTGTGGGAGATGGAGCCTGGGCCTGTTTTTGGTTCCACATGTCTTTTGTCTCTCTCCCTGACTTTCCATATGTAGCCTCCACCTGGTGGGCCTTCCCCTCTGTCTGCTGCTGTCAATGGCTTCTGCTGCCTCTTCACACCCTCCCACTCAAGCTGCATCCCTGTGGCGTATTTGCCTGCTCGTCCCCATCTGTTTCCCACTTTCTTCTGTCTGGAGAAACTTCATGATATATGACTGCTGACAAAAGTGCTTCTTCCACTGTATCTTTCGTTCTAGAGCCACAACTTAAAACACCCCATGGGCCTTTCTTCAAGGATGAACTGCAGCCCAGCCCCTCCTCTCCTCTTCAGGACTGCCAGAACAGAACAATACTAGAACTAATTCTGCTCTGAGGCCCACTAAGGGGAGAGTAGATTTTCCAAATAGGAAGAGTGGCAGGGAAGCTTCTCTGAGTGGCAAGGGCAGACAGAGCTCATGAAAGCTGATCAGCTGGGTGCATGACCTGGGCCCTGCTGAGCCCTAAATGAGCCATTCATTCTCTGGGACACCTGGAGCCATGGAGTTGGAGGACTCAGGAAAGTGCTTATTTATTTAGGGAGGTGATAGAGCTCTGATTGCAGTCACTCAAAATGGTGGAGGAAAAAGCAAGCAATAGCATCTGAGTCACATAAATTATAAAACCATAGCTCCATTTTTATAAGTGCTGAGAGAAAGCTTTCCAAGGTTTCAGAAAGGGGCTATCACCTAGGGTCCAGGAGTTCTGCTAAATCCTAAAATTATACACAGTACTTTCTTTCTTTGTGCACATATGCATTTTCCTAGGCCTGTAACTTTAATTAGATATTCAGTTGTCTCTGTCTCAAAAAATGTTACAAACTTTGCTTAGAAAAGAATAGAGAGTTCTGAGATCCTGAATGTAAAGACAGTTCATTTTATTTTTATGTTCTTTCCTTTATGGCCCCCAAAGCACTAGTTTAGAGTCATAGGCATATGAAATACTCAAAAAGTAATTGTGAAACGATTTTCTATCACTAGCATTCAGACCCCAAAGTCCAAAAATGTAAGGATTGACTCAGGAGTTCTAGCTGGGATTTCAAACTGTGTAGGATATTGTTCTAGTTCTACCACTCATCTACTCTGATTTTGGGCAAGAGACATTTCTCCGACCTTTGGGTTCTTCCTCTGTGCATGCATGATAATCTCTAAGCTATCTTTCAGTTCTGAAAGTTGAGCAGTTGGTCATCACTGAGAGATCTGTTAGAATTACTTGAATATTTTAACAAACTGAAACTAGACATCCTCATCCCTTCTTTCTGTGTGAAGAAATTGGATTTTGATTTTCTTAAATAGGGATTACTATGTTCCCTGATAACCAGATGCTGTCAAGTTGCTTCTGACTCATGGAGACCCCATGTGTTAGAATAGAGCTGTGTTCCATAAGGTTTTCAATCATTGATTTTTCCATAGTAAATCATCTAGGCTTTCTTGTAAGGTAGCCCTGGGTGGAATCAAACCTCCAACTTTTTGGTTAGCAGAATCTTTGTTATCTCCAGGAAAATCCTAAATCTAAAAATCCTAATATCAGTAACAGTTGTCACAGAGTCAACTTCAAATCATAGCCTCCCGTGTGTGCAGAGTAGCACTGCTCCATAGTGTTTTCAAGGCTGTTGCCTTTTTGAAGTAGATCACCATGACTGCCTGTAGGTTGATTCAAACTTGCAACAGAGAGCAGCAAGAGTGCTAACTGTTTGGACCATCTATGTACTTGAAAAGACCTAATCATTTCTGTATTTTATCCATTTATGGGGCTGATATTATTGACTAAAGGAGTAGGCTACTAGAGTCACCACTGTCTTTCTTCTCAACTACCTTATTAACAGAACACAACTGAGGCATCTTGGTGGTTAAGGGAGAATTCAGTGGCCATGCAAGAAGTTTGTTTGGATGGATTAAGGACCATTCTCTGTTCTAAGATTATGGAAGAGTCTGACAAGGAAAAGAGATTTTTACCAAGTGCAATAACATGAAAACAATTTAGGAAAAAAAAAAATGCTTTTTCCTTTGTTGTTGTTATGTGCTGTTGAGTTGGTTCTGACTCATAGAGGTCCTGTGTATATCAGAACAAGACACTGCCCAGTCCTGCACCATCCTCACAGTCATTGCCAGGCTTAAGCCCATCTTTGCAGCCACCATGTACTTGAAGTTATTTCACAATTCTGGACTTCAGTCATTGGTGTTCATTGCATGAAATCTGTTCTTCAGATGGTCTCTAAATTCAGGTGAGAGATACACAAGGTCATATTTTGGATCTCATTTTAACTTTCTTCAATTTCAACTAACTTAAACTAGCATATGAGCAATTGATGGTCTATTCCACAGTTGGCCTCTGGCTTTATTCTGATTGATGGTACAGCTTCTCCATCATCTCTTTCCACAGATGTAGTCAACTTGATTCCTGTGTATTTCATCTGGTGAGGACATATATATAGTCACCATGTTTTGAAAAACTATTTGCAATGAATAAGCCATTGGTCTTGCAAAATTTTATCATGCAATCTCCAGCACCATTTCTATCTCCAAGGCCATGTTTTCCAATTACTGATACCTCTTCTTTGTTTCCAACATTTGCATTCCAATCACCAATAATTACCAATGCATCTTGATTTCATGTTTGGTAAATTTTACTCTTTTTCTTTTTTTTTCCACAATTCATTTTCTATATTCTTTCTTTGTGTGTGTGAGGGTGTGTGTGTGCTTTAGGAGCAAGTTTTCAGAGCAGAGTTTGTCTTACATTCAACATTTCATGCATATGTAGTTTCACTCCCCAACCCTAGTCCAGTCTCCTCACCTCCTGCCCAGTAACTCCCCCTACCCCAGCCCCTCATAGTTATGCACTCCCGTGTGTCCTGCATTTCCTCCAAGTGAATGTTGTCCCTCTGGTGCCCCGTGGTTGATTTATCCAAGAGATGCAATTCCATAGAGTATGTGGGTGTGTCACCGTAGATTGAGTGGTCTGTGTGTACATCTTGTTTGCTATTGGGCTGGGAGCCAGCCTCTGGGAATGAGTTTTAGTCCAGGTCCAAAATATATCCCATATCCCAAAATGTATCCCAGGCCCAAAATGTAGGGCCATAGTATTGAGGGTCTCACTAGACTCCATCCGATCAATAATTCTGGTAATTATTGTGTTTTTGTTTTTTGTTCCAGGCTTTTTCTCTCACTCTATCCAGGATCTCCCGTTTTGATCCTTTCCTATGTAGTTGGCCTTGGTAGCCAGATACCATCTAGTTCTTCTGGTCTCAAGGTCCATCATGTCCTAGGGCTGATTGCTTCCAAATGCCCTTGTCTTTTATTTATTTATTTGTTTATTTATGTTATGATTTGGATGAAACTTTACAGAGCAAATTCACTTTCCATACAGTAGTTCACATACATTTTGTCTCAGGACAGTGACTACTATTTACCCCAATGCAACAGCTCCCCTCCCACTTCCTCCTAATTATTACCTCTTCCTTGTGTCCATCGCTCCATGCACTCCTGCCTCCTGAGCTGTCTCCCTGTGCATAAACAGCCCTTCTTTCTCCCATGATTATTCTCTCCAAGGAGTGCATCTACCTCAGGTAAATGTACAACTCATATGCCTGTCTTTTGTTTGGCTGGAAGTCACAGGTGTGGGTTCAATTCCAGACCTAGAGGGAAGCTAGAGGCCATAGTCTCAGTGGTTCCACCAGGCTCTATCAGACCAGCATACATAGTTCCCCTTCCCTTTTTTTTCTTTGACTTTTACAGTAACAGACTAATACAATATTTGTCCTGTAATTGACTTATTTCACTCAGTATAATGTCCTCTAAGTTCATTTATGTTATGCAGTGTTTTGCAGATTCTAGGCTATTCTTTAGGGTTGCATAATATTCCATTGTGTATATGTACCAAAGTTTGGTTATCCATTCCTCAGTTGATGGACACCTGATTTGTTTCCATCTTTTGGCTATTGTAGATAGTGCTGCAATGAACATGGGTGTGCATATGTCTGTTCTTGTCGTGGCTCTCACTTCTTTAGGATATATACCTAGTAATGGAATGGATGAGTCAAATGATATTTCTAATCCCAAATTTTTTTTTAATTATTTTATTTTTATTGTAAGAGATTATTTTATATTCAACATCATGTGTACATTTAGTTTCATTCCCCATTTGCCATGTCCAACTTTAACCCAGTTTCCTCCCCTCTACCCTGCAACCCTCCCACTGTGCTCCTCATAATTATGCACTCCTGTTTATCCTACATTTCCTCAGTTTGAATGTTGGTCATTTGGTGTCCCATGGTCAATTGCTCTAAGGGATATATTACCACTGAGTGTGTGGGTAGGCATCCTGGGTTGAGTGGTCTGCATGTATGTCTTGTTAACTATTGGGCTGAGAGCCTGTCCCTGGTGTTGAGTTTTATTCCAGGCGCTGAATGTATTTCAGGGCCATAGTATTGGGAGTCTCACCAGATTTCATGTGACCAGTAATTCTGGTCATTATTGATTTTTTGGATTGTGTTTCATGTTTTCTCTCCCACTCTATCCAGGATCTCCAGATTTGATCTTTTCCTGAGTGGTTGGCATTGGTAGTCGGGCACCATCCAGTTCTTCTGATCTCGAGGGCCATCGTGTCCTAGGGTTGATTGCTTCTAAATGCCCCCCCCCCTTTTTTGTGTGTGTTCTTCTTCACTTCCAATGCTAGGAGACCATTAGCTTCATCTTAGATGGCTGCTTGAAAGCTTTTAAGACCCCAGTTGCTACTCATCAATGTAGGATGTGGAGCAATGCTTTTATGTATTTTGTTGTGCCAATTGAGTCTGGTGTACCCCAGTACTATGGTCTTGAGGTAGTAGCTCTATTGGATCTCTCTCCCATAGTGTCGGGATGTCTGTGAGGGATTACTCTGTGTCTGTCTTCTATTGTTTCTGTAAGGACTGAAGGTATTTTGTATCACTGGTGTCTGTACAAGATTAGCTTCACCTGAGTCTGTCCTTGTTCTAGAGTATACCTCTATTCACTGATCCCTGTCTGATCATCTCAGGTGTTTATGTGTTTATCTGTATAGCCTAGTGTTTGGTGTTAATGGCAATGTGGTATTGTGGACACATTGGTTGGTTTTAACATCTGTCATCTATCTCTTATGTGCACAGTTCAGTGTCCTCTCATTTTCCAATGTTATCATGGTGGTCATATATCCTTCCTGTATATCCCTACCCCTACCCATGTCACTGTGTAAGCCCCAACTAGCCCTAAATTAATCCCTCCTTTTCCCTCCCCATCCTGGTAACCTAATAGGTGAGTTCCCTTTCCCAAGCAAATCCTTCTCTGTCTTTTTACAGTAATGGGCTCATACAGTACTTGTCCTTCTGCGATTGACTTATTTCACTCAGCAAAATGTCCTCCAGGTTCATCCACATTGCGAGGTGATTTGCATATCCCTCATTGTTCTTTAATGTGGCATAGTATTCTATTGTGTGGATATACCATAATTTGGTTATCCACTCATCCATTGATGGGCATTTGTGTTATTTTCATCTCTTTGCTATGGTGAATTGTGCTGCAATGAACATAGGTGTACATATGTCTGTTTGTGCTCTATCTCTCACCTCTTATGGAAATATTCCTAGTAATGGAATTGCTGGGTCAAATGGTTCTTCTATTTTCAGTTTTATAAGGAAATGCCATACCGTTTGCCACAATGGTTGTATAATTTTACAATCCCACCAGCAATGCACAAGAGTTCCAATCTCTCAACAACCCCTCCAGCATTTGTTACTATCTGATCTGTTGAACTTTGCTATTATTGCTGGGGTGAGATGATATCTCATTGTTGTTTTGATTTGCATCTCTCTAATGATTAATGATTGTGAACAATTTCTCATGTATTTGTTTGCTGCTTGTATATCTTCTTTGGTGAAATGTCTGTTCAAGTCTTTCACCCATTTGTGAATTGGGTTATTTATCTTTTTGGTGTTGAGGTGTTGAAGTTTTCTGTAGATTTTGGAGATAAGTCCTTTGTCAGAAATGTCATAGGCAAATATTTTCTCCCAATCTGTAGTTTCTTATTTTACCCTTTTGAAGAAATCTTTTGATGTGCACAAGAATTTAATTTTTAAAAGGTCCCAGTCATCTAGCTTCTCTTCTATCTCCTGCATATTCTGGGTTATGCTTGACAGTCTATTTATGCCATAAATTAGGGCTCCTAGATTTGCCCCTATGTTATCTTTGATGAATTTTATAGTTTTGTGTTTTACATTTAAATCTTTGATCCAGCTTGAGTTTGTTTTTGTGTATGGGGTGAGGTATGGGTCTTGTTTCATTTTTGTACAGGTGGATATCCAGTTTTGCCAGCACCATTTGTTAAAGAGGTTATCTCTTTCCCATTTAATGGGCTTTAGGCCTTTGTAAAAAATCAGTTGTCCATAGATGGATAGATCTGTGTCTGAGCTTTTGATTCTGTTCCATTGGTCTATCTGTCTATCATTGTACCTACTGTGGCTATACAGTAGTTTTTAAGATCTGGGAGTGTGAGACCTCCTACTTTGTTTTTCTTCGTGAGAAGTGCTCTGCTTATTCTAGGTCTCTTTCTTTTCCATATGAAATTAGTAATTAGTTTTTCCATGTACTTAAAAAATTTTGTTGAAATCTGGGTCAGGATTGCATTAAATGTATAGATTGCTTTAGGTAGCACTGACATTTTCACAATGTTTAGTCTACCTATCCATGAACAAGGCAGGTTCTTCATTTATGTAGTACCCTTGTTGTCTCTTGTAGCAGTGTTCTATAGTTTCCTCTGTATAAGTCTTTTGTGTCTCTGGTAAGGTTTATTCCTAGATATTTTATCTCTTTTGTAGCTATAGTGAATGGTATTATTTCTCCTATTTCTTCATCAGAGAAGTCCTTGCTGGTATAGAGAAATCCAACTGATTTTTGTATGTTGATCTTGTATCCTGCCACTTTGCTGAACCTCTCTATTAGTTCCAGTAGTCTTTTTATTGAGTCCCTTGGGTTTTCTATGTATAGGATCATGTCATCTGCAAATAGAGATAGTTTTAATTCCTCTTTGCCAATATGTATGCCTTTTATTTCTCTTTTTGCCTTATTGCCATGGCCAGGACTTCCAATACAATGTTAAATAGAAGTGGTGATAGAGGACATCCCTGTCTGGTTCCCGTTCGTAAGGGAAATGCCTTGAGTCTTTCTCCATTAATAACGATGTTGGACATTGGCTTTGCATATATACCCTTTGTTATATTGAGGAATTTCCCTTCTATCCCTATTTTGCTGAGAGTTTTAAACAGGAATGGATGTTGGATTTTATCAAATGCCTTTTCTGCATCAATTGATATAATCATATGGTCTTTTTCTTTTGTTTTGTTTATGTGGTGGATTACATTGAACCACCCTTGCAAACCTGGTATGAATCCCACTTGGTCCAGATGTATTAATTTTTTGATATGTTGCTAGATTCTGTTGGCCAGGATTTTGTTAAAGATTTTTGCATCTATGTTCATGAGTGATATTGGTCTGTAGTTTTTCTTTCTAGTGTTGTCTTTCCCTGGTTTTGGTATTAGTGTTATGCTTGCTTATAAAATGAGTTTGGGAGTACTCCATCTTTTTCGATGTTTGGAATAGCTTGAGTAGCATAGGTGTCAACTCTTCTCTGAATATTTGATAGAATTCTCCAGTGAAACCATCAGGGCCAGTGCTTTTCTTTGTGGGAAGCTTTTTTTGTGACCTGTTCAATTTCTTCCATTGTTATGAGTTTGTTCAAGTTTTCTGTTTCTGAGTGGGATAATTTAGGTAGATGTGATTCTAGAAACTTGTCCATCTCTTTAGATTTTCATATTTATTGGTGTACAGTTTTTCATAATATTCTATCAGTATCTTTTTCATTTCAGTTGTTTCTGTTGTGATGAGACTATTTTCGTTTACAGTTCTTGTGATTTGGGTCTTCTCCTTTTTTTCTTTTGTTAGTTTTGCCAATGGTTTATCGATTTTATTAATCCTTTCAAAGAACCAGCTCTTTGTTTTGTTGATTTTCTCTATTTTTTTTTGTTTTCTATTTCATTTATTTCTGCTCTGATCTTTATTATTTCCTTGCTTCTAGATACTGTAGGATTCTTTTGTTGTTCTATTTCTAGTTGTTGGAGTTGATAAGTTAGAGTGTTGATTTTGTTTCTTTCCTCTTTTTTTGATGTATGCATTTATTGTTATAAACTGTCCTCTGAGTACTGCTTTTGCTGTATCCCATAGCTTTTGGTAGGATGTATCTTCATTCTCATTAGTTTCTAGGAATTTTTTTAATTTCAGTTTTTGTCTGTTCTGTAACCCAATAGTTTTTAAGCACACAGTTGTTCAGCTTCCATATGTTTGATGCTTTTTCCTTGTTCTTCCTATTATTAATTCTAGTTTTATAGCATTGTGGTCAGAGAAGATGCTTTGCACTATTTCAATGCTTTTGAATTTATTGAGGCTTGTTTTATGTCCTAGCATATAGTCTATTCTGGAGCAGGATCCATGTGCACTGGAAAAGAATGTGAATAGTGTTTTTGTTGGGTGAAGTGTTCTATATATGTCTATGAGTTCCAGTTGGTTGATTGTATTGTTAAGTTCTTCTGTATCTTTGTTGAGTTTTTTTCCCATTGACCTGTCTCTCCTTGAAAGTGGTGGGTTAAAGTCTCCTACCACTAATGAAGAGTTGTCTATCATTCCTTTTAATTCAGTTAATATTTGCTTTATGTATTTTGGAGCATTTTCATTGGGTGCATTAACATCTTTTTTGTCGATTGACCTTTTCAGCATCATATAATGCCCATCCTTGTCTCTTAAGATATTTTTCATCTTAATTTTCTATTTTATCAGAAATCATAATTGCTACCCCTGCCCTTTTTTGGTTCCCATTGGCTTGGTATGTTCTTTTCCATCCTTTAACTCTTAGTTTGTTTTTATCTTTGTGTCTAAGATGTGTCTCTTGTAGGCAGCATATCAATGGGTCTTCTTTTCTTATCCAGTCTGCCACTCTCTTTCTCTTGATCCATGCATTTAGTTCATTTACATTAAGTGTAATTAGTGATAGGTATGAGTTGATTGTTGTCATTATATTGTGTTTTTTTGTCATGTCATTGGTGATTCCTTGGTCCGTGTATATTTCTGTGCTGAGTTCAATTTGTTGGCTAATGCTTTCTCCCTTTTCTTCTTTATATTTGGTTTTGTGTTTATTAAGCCCATATGTTTTCCTTCCTTCTGGATTTGCTTAGAAGAATTGTTACTCTTTTCTGTGGTTACCTTGGAGTGTATTCTTGTCTCTACATTTTTAGAACAGTGCGTGCTGCAAAGACATTGTTGTGTTTTCCTCTCCATTTGAGGGTCTGTACCTACAAGTATTATTCCCTCTGATAGGTTAGTTGCTGTTTTTGTGTGCTGCTTGAGTTCCTTGATTTTGAGGTAGAAGGTTTATGGTCTTATTATGAGTATCTATTTCTGATTTGATTTTAAAGTTGATGTCACATATCCTGGTTTTGCTGATCTCTGTTGTGGGTTCTCTATTGGAAGGACTTCTTTAAGCATATCTTGTAGAGTTGGTCTGGTTTTCACAAAGTCTCTTAATTTCTGTTTATCTAACAATGCCTTGATTTCGCCTTCATATTTGATGGATAATTTGGCTGGATATAGGATTTTTGGCTGGAAGTTTTTTCCTTCAGTGTTTTATATATGCCATCCCATTGCCTTCTTGCCTGCATAGTTTCTGCTGAGTAATCGGAACTCAGCCTAACTGATTATTATAAGTAATATTTCTTTTTTCCCAGGCAGGTCTCAGTTTTTTTTCTTTGTCTTTGGTTTTGGAAAGTTTGATTGTAATATGCCTTGGTGTTTTTCTTTTGGAATCTATCTTGTGTGGGGTTCTATGAGCTTCTTGGACAAATATATTTTCTTCTTTCATGATATGGGGAAAGTTTTCTGTTAGCAGTTCTACCACAATTTTCTCTTTTCACCTCTTCTTGCTCTGGAATTCCAATGAGTCCTATATTTTTTGTCTCATGTCATTGCATATAATTCTTAGGCTCTCTTCATTTCTCTTAAATCTTTTTTTCTGATTTTTCTTCATAGAGGCTAGTGTCCAGGGATTTGTCTTCTAGTTAGGATATGCATTCTTCAGCCAGTTCTAATCTACTCTTTTGAGCTTCTACTATTTAGTGTAGTTCTGTCATTTTGGTGCTCATGGTTTGCATATCAATAGGCATCTTCTGCATTTCTAACTGCTGTTTTTGTATGAGTTCTGATTGTGCATTAATCTTAATCTTCTATTCTTCAATGATTTTCCTGAGTTCCTCCAGGGAACTGTCTGTATTCTCCTTGTTTCTCTTCAGGGTTTCCTTAAGCTCTTGTATAGCTCTATAAACATATCTTCTAAATTTCTTCTCAGATAATTCTATTGCCTCCTTTTCCTCCATATATAATGAGACCTTTGTTTGTGGTTTTGCTTCTAATGCCGTGTCCTGTTTTTTTGGTTTGATTTGAGGTTGACCCTTGTTTCCTAGATATTTTGAGGTTGTCTTTAGCTGCTGGTTACGTGTTGATTTGTTTTGTCTTGGTTATATGGTTTAATACTTTGAAAAGATGAAGTTGGTGTATTTTGTTTTATTATTGATTCAGGTATGCTGTTTGCTGTGCTGTTTTCTTTGTGATGGTGGAATCACTGTGTGGAATGTGGATATGTGTTTCTGTTTGTCATAAAGAGGGTTTAGAGTTTGAAGCGGGAGGTTTATGGTAATTGGCCGAACATGGTTTCTTCTATTGAATGAGTGAAGTTATTGGTGGAGAAAGTGGGAGCAGAAGAAGGAAAGCTTGCTGTTGCTAGGGTCAGTTTCTAGGGCTTTGCGTGGGCCAGTACTGATGATGTTGTAGTGTTATTTACAAGCCCACAGCTCAATTTCAGGAAAGATTTCTGTTGTTAGGGTGTCACCACTTTCAGCCAGGCTCAGGCACACTCAAAGACCCCGCTTCCGAGGTCCCTCGGTGCCACAAAGCTGAACCAAGGCAAATTCCTGGGTCCACACTCAGCCGGGGTCCTCTATCTCCACACTGTCTGCCTGCAGTGCCAGCCCAATGCACCCAGACCACAAACGGCTAGGGAGTTTGTTTGTGATACCACCCACCTGCGGCACCAATGATATGATTTCAGCTGTGCTGGAGTCGAGAGAGTGCCTGCTAGTAATCTGTGGTCCCAATATCAGTGACAAAGACAAGCACAGACCTCTCAATGTGTCCCAAGCTGACCCAAGCCCACTGAGTGACCTGCTGAGGGGGAAGTGAGCTCACCCTCCTGGAGCACCAGTGAGTTCTCCTCTTGGGTTTCAGTGGTGCTGCACATGCCTGTTTGCACCTAGCTAACCCAAGTTACTGATAAAATCAGGTGCTGAAGGTAGATCCTTGGGGTGTTTGCTGGTGTTGGTGTGGTCGCTGGTATGCTGATATAGGTTGTCTTCTTCCTTGGCCCATTGAGATCTCATGTGGCCACCCAAGTCTGCCAGTCAGTGACTGCCCCAGGGAAGTTTCCAATGGCCTCTCTTGGCTGCTTGTCTGCCCTTCGCCAGGTAGAACTTCCTTAATTTTTTTCCCTGTGCTTTTCCTCTAATTCAACTCTTCTGTGTTTGGTGCTCTCTGATTCAGTGAGCTGTTCAGAGCACCAAAATCTCTAATTCAAACTGCTGTACCTAGTTTTTTAAGCACTAAGATGCTAGAGGGAAATAGTGTGGTGATTACTGATGAGACTCCATTTTGAATTTCTCTAATTCCAACTTTTTAAGAAATTGCCATACTGCTTTCCACAGTGGTAGGACCATTTTACAGTCCCAACAGCAGTTATGAGAATCCCAAACTCACCGCATTCTCACCATATATTGTTGTTGTTATGTGCCGTTGAGTCAGCCCTGACTCATAGCGACCCCTCCTTGGGTTTCCGAGGCAGTATCACTACGGAAGTAGGATTGCCCAACCTTCCTTCCGAGGAGTGGCTGGTGGGTTTGAACCGCCAGCCTTCTGGTTAACAGTCAAGTGCCTTAGCCACTATGCTACCAGAGCTCCTCACCATATATTAGGACCCCTAAATTTGTCCCTAGTCTTTCCTTGAGGAACTCTATAGTTTTAGGTTTCACATTTATGACTTTGATCCATCTGGAGTCAGTTTTTGTGTATAGTGTGAGGTACAGATCTTGTTTCATTTTTCTGCAAATGGATATCCAGTTTTGCCAGCACCATTTATTAAGCAAACATTCTTTTCCCCATTTAATGGATTTAGGCCCTTGGTCAAAGGTCAGCTGACCATAGGTCAATGGATCTATTTCTGTGTTCTCAATTGTATTCCCGTGGTCTATGTTTCTGTCATTATACAATTACCAAGCCGTTTTGACTACTGTGGTTGTATAGTAGGTTTTGAGATTTGGCAGTGTGAGACCTCCTTTGTTCTTCTTCTTCAATAGTGCTTTGCTCATTCAAGGTATCATTCCTTTCCATATAAACTTAGTGATTGTTTTTTCCATATCCTTAAAAAATGTAGATGGGATCTGGATTGTGATTGCCTTGAATGTATAGACTGCTTTGGGTAGAATTGACATTTTCACAATGTTCAATCTTCCTATCCACGAGCATGGGATGTTCTTCCATTTATGTAGATCTCTTATGGTTTCTTGAAGTAGTTTTTTATAGTTTTCTTTGTATAGGTCTTCTGTGTCACTGGTAAAAATTATTCCCAAGTTTTTCTTTTTTTTTCTGTTAGGTATTGTAAATGGTATTGATCTCCTTATTTCTTTTTCAGCAATCTCTTCTGCTGGTGTAGAGGAATCCAACTCATTTTTTCATGTTGATCTTGTGTCCTGCCATGATGCTAGATCTCTCAATTAGTTCCAGCAGATTTTTGACTGAGTCTCTTGGGTTTTCTAGGTATAGGATCATACCATCAGCAAATAGGGATAGTTTGACTTCTTCCTTACCAATTTGGATGCCTTTGATTCCCCTTTCTTGCCTTATGGCCCTGGCTAGGACTTCTAGTACAATGTGGAATAGAAGTGGTGATAGAGGGCATCCTTGTCTGGTTCCTGTTCACAAGAGGAATGGTCTCAGTCTCTCTCCACTGAAAATAATGTTGGCTGTTGGTTTTGCATAGATGTCCTTTATTAAGTTGAGTAATGTCACTTCTTTTCCTATGTTGGGGAGAGTTTTGATCGGGGTGGGTGTTGGATTTTATCAAATACCTTTCCTGCATCAAATTATATGATCATGTCATTCTTCTCCTTTGTTTTATTTATGTGGTACATGACATTGATTTTTTTTCTAATGTTGAACCATCCTTGCATACCGGATATGAACCCCACTTGGTCAAAATGAATGATTTTCTTGATATGTTGTTG
>NW_006921773.1:6149761-6176879 GCF_000298275.1 Orycteropus afer afer | reverse complement strand
TTCTTCCAGATTTTCAAATTTGTTGGAGTACAGTTCTTCATAGTATCCTGATATTATCCTTTTTATTTCAGTTGGTTCTGTTGTGATGTCACCCATTTTGTTTCTTATTTGTGTTATTTGTATTCTCTCCCTCTTTTCCTTTTGTTAAATTTGCCAGCGCTTTGTCAATTTTATCAATCTTTGCAAAAATCCAACTTCTAGTCTTGTTGATTTTTTTCTCTTGTATCTCTATTTTCTGCTTCATTGATTTCTGCTCAAATCTTTATTACTTCCTTACTTCTGGTGACTGTAGGCTTTTCTTGCTGTTCTTTTTCTAATTGTTGGAGATGTTGATTTAAGGTGTTGATTTTGGCTCTTTCTTCATTTTTGATGTGTGTATTTATTGCTATAAATTGGCCTCTGATCACTCCTTTTGCTGTGTCCCAAAGATTTTGGTATGCTGTGTTTTCATACTCATTTGATTCAAGAAATTTTTTTATTTCAATTTTTATTTCTTCTCTTACCCAGTCTTTCTTAAAGAGGATGTTGTTCAGTTTCTATGTGTTTACTCCTTTTCCGTTGATCTTCCTGTTATTGATTTGTAATTTGACAGCATTATTATCTGAGAAGATGTTTTGCAGTATTTCAATATTTTTAAATTTATGAAGGCTTTCTTTATGGCCTAACATATGGTCTATCATGGAAAATGTTCCATGTGCACTGGAAAAGAATGTATATTGTACTGTTGTTGGGTGGAATGCTCTGTAGATGTCTATAAGTTCAAGTTGGTGGATTGTACTCTGTAGCTCTTCTTTAGCATCTTGAGTTTCTTTCCAGTTCTATCTTTCATTGAAAATGGTGTATTAAAGTCTCCCACTATGATTGTGCAGTCATCTATTTGCCTTTTGAAATGTTTTAAAGTCTTATATATGTATTTTGGAGCTCTTTCATTGGGTCCATAGATATTTATTATGGATATATCTTCTTTTTCAATTGATTCTTTAATCTTATATAATCTCCTTCCTTGTCTAGTATTGTGTTTTTTGTTTTAAAGTCAATTTGATCAGAAATTAATATTGCTACACCCTCTCTTTCTTGGTTTCAATTTCCTTGATATATCTTTTTCCAATCTTTGATTTTTGTCTATTTTTGTCTTTGTCTCTAAGGTGTGTCTCTTGTAGACAGCATATAGATGGGTTTTGTTTTCTTATCCAGTTTGCAACTCTCTGTCTCTTGAGTGGTACATTTAATCCATTAACATTCAGTATAATTATCAACATGTATGAATTGGTTGCTGTTATTTTATTATGTGTTTTTTCATGGTGTCCTTAGTTTCTTTGTTCCACATTATTTTTGTGCTGAGCTCTTTAGGTTTATGAGTTGTTTTATCATTTCCTTTGTTGCTGTTGTTTTAGTATATGCTGAATATTTGTGCTTGTCCTTTTTTTTTATTGTGATGTGAAGGTTTATCAGTTTTCTTTGAGGTGATCCTGTGATTTTCCATTTTCTTCCCAAGTTTAGAATCATCCATTCTATTCTATCTTGCACCTCTCTTGACTTCCTCACCATTTAGAAGTTCTGAAACTACACAATATTTTCCCTCTTTTTGGTTTGTAGTTCTCCTCACTTGCCAATTAATGTCTCTGGTTCCCTGTTGAAATCTTGTGGGCTAATTTTACTTTGAATATGTCCATAGTTGTGGCTTCTGGGTTATGTCATCTTTTGTATTAATGATCGGTTATTGTTTGCTTATTTTGGTTCTCTGTTCAAAGGGCTCTCTTCAGTATCTTTTATAAGGTTAGCCTGGTTTTAAAAAATTCCCTTAGTTTCTGCTTCTCTAGAAATCTCCTAATTTGACCATCATATTGAGGGACAATTTTGCCAGGTATGTAATTCTTGGTTGAATTTTTTTCTCTTTCAGGGTTCTATATATACCGTCTCATTGCTTTCTCACTTGCATGGTTTCTGCTGAGAAATCAGAGCTTATTCTTACTGCTGTCCTTTGTAAGTAACTTTTTGTTTTTCCCATGCTGCTTTCAGGATTCTTTCTTTGTCTTTGGTTTTGATGAATTTGATGATGATATGTCTTGGTGATTTTCTTTTGGAGTCTATCATGTTTGGGGTTCATTAGACTTCCTGAGTGGATATATTCTCATCTTTCATCCTATCAGAGAATTTCTCTTCCAACAAATCTTGGACAATTTTCTCAGTGGTGGTTTTATTTTTCTCTTCCTGTTCTGAAATTCCAATGAGACATACTTTATTCCTTTTGATGGTATCCCACATGAACCTTAGGCTTTCTTCATTTTTTTTAAATTTTTTTTTCTGATTGATCTCTTTCCAAAGAAGTATTCAGGTGTTTGTCTTCAATTTAATCAATTCTGTCTTCCATTGCATCAATTCTATTCCTTTGCCCTTTCAATGTGTCATTTATTTCTGATAATTTAGTATTAATCTTCTGGATTTCTATTTGTAGATTTAGAATCATTTCTAATTTTTCATTTATTTTATAATTTTGTTCTTGTATTTTCTTCCAAAATTCTTCTAGGATTTTGTCTGTGTTTTTCTTGATCTATCTCTCAGTCCTTTGAAAATAACTATATATGATTCTTTTGAATTTGTTATCAGGGAATTCCAATGCTGCTTCCTCCTCAGGGATGTGTTCTGGGTTTGTATCCTGCTCCCTTGTTTCTACCACTTTATCTTGCTTCTTTGTGTGGACTGTGATGGTCTCTTGTCTCTGAGACATTGTGACCTTGTTTTATTTAAGTCTCTATTAACTGTTTGTGAAGAACAACTAAGGGTGAGTCAGGCCCTTCTTGGTGGTTGTTTATCGTTGGCCTGTTGGTGGAGAAGGAAGTGGTGGTTCTCACTCAGTAATGAAGCTTCAGGAGGTTGGGTGTAATTGTGTCGTATGGGGACTGTTGCTGTTTCCTACTCAGTTAGACAAAAACAATAATTGAGTAATCATCAAAAATGTAAAAGCAAATGAACAAAAAAGTACACCATGTAATTACACAGGAACAGTAAACAAACAAAAGACAAAAAGGGGATAAAAAAATCTGCAATATCTGAGGAGAGGGCAATAAGAGAGAAAGGTAGAGAAGGAGAATAATGAAGCAAAAAATGGGAAAAATGCAAAAAGAAAAACAAAGAATAGGGTTAACCATGAGAAAGAAAAAAAAATCGCCACCAGGAACAAGGAAAAGAAAAAAAAAGCTGAAAAGTAGAACCTGGGAAGGAAAGAATAAATAATAATAATAACAAAAAGGACAAATGTAATAATAGGAGTTTTAAAACAGACAAAAGCAAACAAACAAACAAACAAAAAGATATTGGGGCAGGGTGGTGCAGGGTACCCATGCTCTGTCGGAGCACACAGACTCAGATGGAATTCCTGACAGCCTAGGAGATGGGTGGGAGTGAAGGATGACTACAACTCCATTCACCAAGAGGGTGTGGGATATAAGAGTAACAAGGGGACTGTTGCACCTTTCCAGTTATCTGCGTCCGGAATGTCCTCCTTGTGATTCCTGGCAAGTGGAGCCTGTTCTTAAGTCCCTGGAATCTGGGAGAACTTTTAATTATCCAAAATGGTCAAAATGCTTGTAATCATTCAACATGACTCCACCCAGATAGGCAAAAGTCCATGGCTCAACCCGCCTTCCTCTTCGCTGCTTCCCCTTTTATTCACCAGCCACCAGAGCAGTCCTCCGTGCAGTCCCTGGCTAGCAGGGCTAATTTTTAGGTTAATTCTTAGGTCCTACCACCAATGAGCAATATCTAAGCTGTCTGTACCATCAGGATCACTGCCAGACTGCAGATCTGTATGTCTCCTTTTTTGGTGTTCCCATGCAAATTCTTCTGCTAGTTGGAGTTTATTCTACTTCTATATCCTTCCCTTCAAAACTCAGGGGTCCAGGATTATCTTCTGAATCTGTGTTAATTGGTTCCCCTTTTCTTTGTTGAAGAGGGTCTTTGTAGTCTTTCTGCCTATTCCACCATCTTACCAGAACTTGCCCTTGTTTTTTTGCACTCTTCCTCACTTCCGATGGGAAGAGACCATTAGCTGCATCTTAGATGGTTGCTTGAAAGCTTTTAAGACGCCATTTGCCACTTACCACTATAGGATGAGGAACAAGATTTTTATGTATTTTTTGTGTCCATTGATCTGGTGTCACCCAATACTATGGTCCTGAGTCAGTTGATCCATTGGAACTCTCCCTCAGTGTCTGGCTGTCTAGGAGGGATTTCTCTATGTCTGTCTTCTGTTGTTTCTGCAAAAATTGCAGGTATTTTGCATCACTGCTATCTGTGTAATATTAGTCACATCTCTATCTATCCTTGTTGTTGTTGTTATGTGCCATCGAGTCGGACTCTACTCATAGTGACCCCTCCTTGGGTTTCCAAGGCAGTATCACTATGGAAGTAGATTGCCCCATCTTCCTTCCAAGGAGTGGCTGGTGGGTTTAAACCACCAGACTTTCGGTTAGCAGTCAAGTGCCTTAGGCACTATGCTACCAGAGCTCCAGAGCTCCTTAGTCTAGAGTATATCCTGTTCACTGACCCCCATCTGATCTTCTCAGATGTTTATGTGTTTATCTGTAATCTGGTGTTTGGTGTTAATTATTGGGCAGTATTGTGGATATACTAGTTGGCATTAGTGTCTGTTGTCTATATCTTATGCGCAAAATTCGGTGTCCTCCCATAGTTGGTAAATTTTAGACTGCAGAAACTGGTAAAAATCTCTGGTGGCATAGTATCTAAGGCATTTGACTGCTAACCAGAAGGCTGGCAGTTCAAACCCACCAGCCACTCCTCAGAAGGAAGGTTGGGCAATCTACTTCTGTAGTGTTACTGCCTCAGAAAGCCAGTGAGGGGTGGCTAGGAGTCGGATCTGACTCAACGGCAGTGCATTTGGTTTGGTTTGGTTGGATTCAGTGGCTGGTGTGTACATTTGTATAATAATGTTATTAATTGTTCTTGCATATTGCTGAATATTAGACCTTCATGGCTGTGTTTGATGTCGTTAGTGGGAAGTGCTTGAATCTGTTCAACAGAGGTCAGAGTTACTCTTTTTATTATTGCCACAAGGCCTATGATTTCTAATTAATAGAGCCAATGCCAATCCTGCCTTTTTGTCACTAAGACTCATATATCTCTTGATGAAATTATAAGAACAGTTTTTGAAAAGCTTTCTGCTCCCATTTGCCCACTCTCATCTATTCTCAAATTATTGTTAGGTTCTGTCAAGAAGGTTCCAACTCATAGTGCCCCACATACAACAGAATGAAACACTGCCTGGTTCTGTGCCATTGTCACAATTCTTGCTGTATTTGAGCCCATCATTGCTGCCTCTGTGTCAATCCATTTAATTAAGGGCTTTTCTCTTTTTTGAAGAACCTCTACTTTACAAAGCAGGATGCCCTTCTCCAGTTACCAGAAGGTTGGTAGTTCAAACTTCTCCAGTCCCTTCTGATAGCATGCCTGTCATGTACTGAATTGTGTCTTCCAAAAATATGTGCAAGTTGGCTAGACCATGATTCTCAGCAGTCTGGTAGTTAGGTAATGATGTAATATGGCTGTCATTTAGCAATATAGTCATCCCCCGTGATGTGATCTGCTGTGATCAGCCCTTATCTAAGAGAATTAAGGTGAGATATAATAGTCTTAATCAGGTAACATCCTCATCTGATGCAAGGAGTGTTGTCCTGGGGTATAGTCTGCATCAACTTTTGTAAGATAAAAAGAGAGGGAAGCAAGCAATGATGGGCAAATCACTACCATCAAGAAAGAACAGCTGGGAGCAGAATAAATCTTTTGGACCCAGGGTCTCTGTGCTAGAAGCCTCCTAGGACCAAGAGACACAAAGAGGAAATCTTCCCCAAAAGCCAACACTCTGAACTCAGACTTCTAGCCTCCTAAATTGTGAGAGAATAAATTTCTGTTTTTAAAGCCATCCATTCATGGTATTTCTCTCATAGCAGAACTAGGCAACAAAGACAGTGTCCAAAGTACATAAGACAAAGTCTTTCCATCCTGACTTCTAAGGTGAATTCTGGCTATAATTCCTTCAGGACAGATTTATTTGTTCTGGCTGTCTATGGTATTTTCACCTACACTACAATTCAAATGAATCAATTCCTCTTTTGTCTTCCTTATTCATTGTCCAGCTTTCTCACTCATATGAGACTATTGAAAATACCATGTCTTTGCTTAGGTATAGCTTAGTCATCAAAGTGACATCTTTGATTTTTGACACTTTAAAGAAGTCTTTTGCAGCAGTTTTCTCAATGTAATTCTCAGCTTAGCAGTTAGGAAAATCAGATCTTAGCACTTTTCTTCCTGCGCTCAGCAGTGGTCTAGGAATCTTCCAAACATCACCATCCCTCCATTAGAATTCATCATCACCTTTTACTACTCTACCCATTCCTTTATTGGTTCCAGCCACACAGACCTTCCCATTGTCCTTTAAAAATTGGGACACACTGCCACCTCAGGGTTTTTGCACTTGTTATTTCCTCTGACAGGAATCTTTTCCCCTTTATTTGATTGCTCTTCTCCCTTATCTCCTTAAAGTCCCTGAGTTTAAATATCTCAGTGAAACCTACCCATTACTCTATGTAAAATTACACTTCCCACTACCTCAACACCCTTCATTCCTATCTATGGTAATCCTTCTGTCTGTAGACAACCTCCTTTCTACATCTGACATGCTCTATATTTCCTTTGTGATACAGTGATAAAATCACTGGGCTGCTAACAGAAAGGTTGGTAGTTCAAACTTACCAGCTGCTCTGAAGGAGAAAGATGTGGCCATCTGTTTCATAAAGATTACAGCCTTGGAAACCTGTGCAAGGGGCAATGGATTTATGAACACATTTATCATTTATCTGCCCCAACTACACTGGATATTCCACAAAAACAGAGCATCCTCCTCTGTACGTGGCAAATATTAGGTGCTCACAGTTTGTTGTTTGTTGAATGTTGTATGATGGACTCTTTTGTCTGCTTTGACCTCTAATGACTTTCCCATGATACTAGAATCCTTTTCTTGTACTCAGGACAGGATATTATTTCCCGCTTTCCTCTGAAACTCTCTATACATTAGACAAATCAGAATTAGTTAGCCTGTGGCCAAAATGAACAAGGGTTATAAAGCTACTCCTGCTGAGAGATGGCCATCCATTTTGCTTTTCCTTTTGGCATTCACTGGGCCTGGCAGAGAAAAGCTCAATAAAAAAGCATAATGAGGAAAAGACATCCCATACCAAAGAAGCCCAACAAACACAGAAAACTAGGTCATTGCTCCTAATACAGGGAAGATCCTGGTTTCTAGCCAGTCTGTTTTCCACTTGGGTGAAAACATCATAATTAACTGAATTAATTTAATTTTGAATATTGTGGAAGAGTTGTGCTTTTCAGAAATCTGTTTTTTTTTTGTGGATGTCATATCTTGTCCAGCTATGCATAGCTACTGAATGAGGAATCGGTCTCTTTCATCATCAAGAGGAGGCCCTCACTCAGCCCTTCATGAGACACATACTCATGAGTCCCTACTCCGTACATGCAAAATGCAGCACTTGCATTCCAGCAGTTTACAACTAGGCTGATTCTGAGAGTTCAGAAGATTTTATCTTCTAATTTTTTGTTAGTGTCAAAAAATATCTAATAGAAGTTTCTCCTCCACTTCATATGTGCTGTGGGTGAACTGAATATTAACCCTCACTGGGTAACCTTGGAATAACCCCCTAAATAGGCAGCAATCACAATCTATCATACTTGCCAGTGACCCAAGACAAATAGAGGTGTGAGTTACAGTGAACTTTGTGGAAATATTTCACAAGATCTAGGAAATGTTACCTTCCCTGACTTCTATTGGCAGGGGACAAAAGGTACAAAGCAAAACACAACTATAGAACTGCTGAAAAGACCACAGAGGAGACATCACATTTTCTCTCTCATTTCCAATCACAAAAAGAACTGGAATCATGCTTCACTTTTTGAGTTCTCATTGGTAAGTTACAATCATTTATTCAAATATTTTACATATTGAATTGTGTGATATAGATATGGCATAAGATTCAAGACATTGGGATGATTTAAAAGAACAGGATTAAAATCAAATACTTTGAAAGTAAAGAAACATTAAAAAATACAAAATTTAAGAGAAAATTATGAAATATTTTCTACCTATTCCTCTTTGACCTAATTTCTTGCCACCATCCTCTTTTCCAGTAAACTTCTTAGTTTATACGTTAGATCTAACTTTGACATAAAACTGAGGCTGCTGGAGAATGAGGCTACCTTCTTTTAGGATCTTAGCTGAGTCCCAAGTTTTGTGTCTTTCACATTTTTACCTTTAGATTGTGTTCAATCTGAAGCACTGAAGGGTTCTCCAGTTTCTTTGAGGACAATTCAAATTCAAACAAAGTTTCTGATTTTGTTTACTATATTACCAAATGCATTTGACTGAAGAGAATAATAGTTCACCTAAAGAAGCTCTGGTAGCATAGAGCCCAAGGCATTTGACTGCTAACCAGAAGGCTGGTGGTTCAAACCCACCAGCCACTCCTCAGAAGAAGGTTGGGCAATCTACTTCTGTAGTGATACTGCCTCAGAAATCCAAGGAGGGGTTGCTATGAGTCGGGTCTGACTCTACGGCACACAACAACAACAACAACGATTTTTATAAGCTAACCTCATGAAAATTAGCAAAAGGTAAGTTGCATATATTGGGCTAGTAGGATTTCTCAGCACCCTATAAATTTTATCATGCCTGTAGGTTTCCTTAATGTAAGATGGCCAGTTGTGACAGTAGAGTTAAAGCAAATATATTAGATGTTATCACCATTGAATATATATTGAGGAGGAAAACAAGAATCTAATAACCCACTCTATAAGGGAATATAGGAGCTCTGGTAGCGTAGTGTCTAAGGCACTTGACTGCTAACCAGAAGGCTGACAGTTCACACCCACCAGCCACTCCTTGGAAGGAAGATGGGGCAATCTACTTCCATAGTGATACTGCCTTGGAAACCAAAGGAGGGGTCGCTATGTGTTGGTTCTGACTCAATGGCACATAACAACAACAACATAAGGGAATATAAAATGAATCTTCACAAATACTGGTCTCAGTGACATTTCAGTTCTAATTGTCTTTTTAAGGGATGAAATAAGGCTATTCCTATTTGCTCCCTTTCCTCACAAATTATCTTAGCTCATCTGCTTACCCTTCAAATTGCTTTGCTGGTTGTGTGTCCATGTGTCTTTCCTGAGGTCTGACACCCTGATAGCCTTCAACATCCATGAGGTGGCATGGAGAGGAGGCCCCCATGCACATCAAAGTTACCTTCAGATTTAATGCTTCCACTCCAGCTGTAGGGAGCTCTGGTAGCGTAGTGCCTAAGGCACTTGACTGCTAACCAGAAGGCTGGTGGTTCAAACCCACCAGCCACTCCTCAGAAGGAAGATGGGGCAATCTACTTCCATAGTGATTCTGCTTTGGAAACCCAAGGAGAGGTTGCTATGAGTCGAGTCTGACTTGACGGCACATAACAACAACAACAACTCTATCTCTAAGTCACAAGTTTCAGAATTGAAACTCTGATCTAAAAGCTTTACCAGCTAGACTTAGCTATTTTCAAAGACTTTGCCAGTAGCATTCAATCCTCTTTGACGTGCTTCTCTGCCTTTCATTTGCATGATAGCTTGGCCCAAAGAGAGTGATTGTCTGTCCTGGATTACTTCTTGCATGGTATTGATTTAGTGGTAACACTGTACTGTATAATTCCGCTGCTCCTCAGTCCTTAATGACTTGGCTCATATAGTGTACACAACTGAATAGCTCTCTATGGACCTTGGTCCTAGGGCTTTAAGGGTAAGAAAGCCACACTCTTATTTCAGAAATTGCCCCCAGCCATGTGTCAGATGGAAGATTCAGCGACACTTTGATCTAAGTTGTGTATCAAACACAACTGGCCATACCAACTGGTTGCTTATGCACAATAGAAGAGATGCCAGTTTTCTATATGGTGTGCTCTTTGAGGGGAAAGTAATAGAGGATGAAATTAAGATGTAATAAATCCCTCCAATGTGATAGATTTTGAGTGAAGCATTATACATGTAATAATGTATTTCTCCAAACAAGTGATGAGGAAATTAAGACTTCAGAGAGGTTATGTAATATTCACATAGATGGGATATGAGCAAGAGGTTAGACCTTAAGTCTATCCAGTACCAAAGCCAGTGTTATTTTCCTGCTTGACCTTAACCATTTCTTTTTTGTTTGTTCGGTTTTCCTAGACATTGCCTTTGTCTCCTGTTTCAGGATAAGCTAAGTTATGCTGATGGTCGAATAATTTCATTTAGAAGGATCGGCATAAGGTTTGTCCCTGTGAGACAGAAGTTAAAGATGTCCCAAATGCCCAAGTTTTCCAAACTACTGTACCTCTCATCATCTCTACCATTAACTCCTCCTCCCCCCTTCATACTTTCCCTCTCATCTTAAAAAAACAAAAACAAAAACCAAAAAAAAACAAAAAACTGAGCCCACTGCCACCAAGCTGATTTTGATGCATGGTGACCCCCATTGGGTTTCCCAGGTAGTAAATCTTTACAGATGTAGATTGCTCCATCTTCCTTCCACAGAGTGGCTCGTGGGTTTGAACCACCAACCTTCTGTTTAGCAGTCAAATGCGTTAGGCACTGCACCACCAAATCACCTTTCTCTCTCATCTTAGGGTACCTTATTTCATTGTAACATCTCACAGAACTCACAGACTGCCAAAAAAAATAAATAACTCATGTGGTGGTGGAGGCAGGGAGGCTGGTAATTCCCAAATCTGTGGGTCAGGCATAGGTCTGGAGGATTTTCCTCACTCACATGGGTGCAGAGGCTGGTAAAACTAAATGGTCAGGTCAGAAGACTGGCTGCTATCTCAAGTTCAGGGGTGAGATAGTGACGAATCAAAACAGGATTCGGAGCAAGAGAAAGCAACTTTGCAAACACATTCACATATATACCCTCAAGGAAACTAAAGGTGGTGACTTGAGTCACACCCTCCTGCAACGTGGAACTCAAGGCTGCCTTAAACAGGCACAGAGGCTAGGAGTTACAATACATCACAAAATGGAGGAAAATGGCTAGAATGCCATATTAAGCAATCCACTACACTGCAGCTGGTGTAACAAATAGCCTCTAAATCTCAATGGCTTGAAACGAGAAAGTTTATTTCTCCCTCAGCCTAATGTCATATGTTGGTCAGCTGAAGGCAATGCTCTGTGTCATCCTTAGTCAAGGACACAAGCTAATGGAGATGTTGCTGTCTGGAATGTTGAGGTCACCACAGCAGGGGGGCGGAAATCATGCACTGCAAGATTAAAACTTCTGCCCAAAATTGGTCCATGTCACTTCAGCTCACATTTCATGGCCATGCCTATCTTCTTCTTCTTCTCCTTTTTTTTTTTTTTTTTTAATTGTGCTTTAGGTGTAAATTTACAGAGCAGAATTAGTTTATATTCAACAGTTCGTGTAATTTGGTTTCACTCCCTAATTACCATCCCCAACCCTAACCTACTCTCCTCCTCTCCCTTCCCTGTGACCCCCCCCTCCCTGTGCCCTTCTTACTTATGCACTCCTGCCTGTCCAGCTTTCCCTCCATGTGAATGCTGCCCCTCTGGTGCCCCATTGCTGATTGCTCCAAGAGGTGTATCTGCGTAGAGTAGCTGGCTGGATTGCCCTGGGTTGGGTGCTCTGCATGTAAGTTTTACTGCTGTTGGGCTGAGAGCTAGCCCTTGGGAGTGAGCCTTACCCCAGGCCCAAAGTATATCCCAGGGCCATAGTTTTGACGGTCCCACCAGACTCCATCCAGCCAGTAATTCTGGTCATCATTGTATTTTTGAATTTTGTTCCACGTTTTTCCTCCCACTCTATCCAGGATCTCCAGTTTTGATTCTTCCTGAATGGTTGCATGCCTAACTTCTAAGAGTTTGAAAAATGCAATCTTACCCATATACGGAAAGAGAATTTGAAATGTTTGATAAATAGGACCAATGATTACCACATTTCATCAAGGAATCGAAAATCCACTAAATTTCTAGCTATCATTATAATAACTGAGGTAAATTAACATATTACAAGGTGAGCACTTTTGCCCACTCTTACTAATATTTGAGCATGGAAGTTTTATCAGAACGGTTAGTTAGGAGACACTTGAATGTTTCAAATGCTTATATCTGTGGGTACATTTGGTAAGAGGTGTTGGAGGAGTGGAACAGTTTGCTCAGTGTAGACCATGCTGCCAATATACAGGCAGTTTTTAATTCTTGAAAAGTCTTTTGGTTATCCAGGAAAGATTTTGAGTATGACCAGCTAACTGCTTTCCTAATTTCAGCCAACATGATCCTGGATAGACAAAGGTAGCAAGTAGTCATCCTATAAAGGCCCATTTTTCAAAGATGGAAAAGATCATAGAACCATGACTCATGTTTCCTTTTATATTTCCCATTCCTTCCCCTGAGCACTCATGGCACAGAAGTTAAAGCACTCAGCTATTAACCAAAAAAATCAATGGTTTGAACCCATCAGCCACTCAGCAGTAGAAAGATGTGGAATTCTGTTTCTGTAAAATTTACAACCTTGAAAACCGTATAGGGCAGTTCCATTCTGTCCTATAAGATCACTGTGAGTTGTAATCAACTTGATGGCAACAGGCTTTTTTTTTTTTTAAATTATTTTTTCCTCTGAAATTGTCTCCCTTTTTCTGCCCAACAGAAAACTTTCTGCTGGCTGTTAGCCCCGAAGAAGCACAACTTCTTCACCCAATGAGATTGTTCTTCAAATTACGGGTATTTTAAATATATACTCTTTTTTTTTTTCTCAAACAAATGTTTAATACGTACATGTGTTGTCTAGTAAAAAGATGATATTCAGAGTGGTTGCCTTATACTTCTCCCCTAGAAGAGAGAAAAAAAAAAACAAGAAACTGGTGGTTTCCTCAGTTTGTGTATCATTTATACTCCTTGACATTCCATTGTCTTTAGTTAGATCACTTTCTTTCACTGAAGTTGAGAACACACTCTGATAATTAAACATCCTGTTATGTATATATCATGATATAATTTTCAAAAAATGATGACTTTTCATTTACTTACTTTATTTTCAAAGAAACTTTGAGAAGTAGTTGACTGTTATGTTTATCTGACCCATGAGCATGCTGATAAACAGAGAAGGAAAGCTTATTTGCCTACAGTCAAACAACTGGTCAAAATCAGGGATGAATCCAGGATTTTGAGTCTCAGTTTTGGATGTGTTTCTTTATTTCAGTCATCTAAATTTCCCTTTGACTTTTTTTCTATTTCCCTAATTAGCTTTATTTGTATCCTTAACTGTCACTGTAAGTGAAGAAAACTCTAAGAACTTGCTGCCTTGATGGTAATTTCTACTTGGTATTGTGTGGAGTATATTATGATTAATCTCTCATTTGCACAAATGAGCTATCAAGTCCAGAAAAATTAAGTCAAAACTTCTTCGTCTGGTACTCAAGCTTCCTCATATTCTACCTCATCTGACTTTCTTAATTTCCTTTATTACTTCTTTCCCTTCATGTACATGACATTGTTGCAAAAATGGATTGATTGTTAGCTAAATATGTTCCAGGGTCTCCTGGATCTTGCATATGCTTATACTTGACACTCAACCTGAAATACTCTGCCTCTAGATTACTACCTATTGAACTTCTTATATTCTTCCAGATCCATGTCTTGATGCTATCTCTCCATGAATCAGTTACTGACTATAGATATGTATGTTTTTTCATTTTAAAAAGACTCGACACCCACATTTATGATATAGAAGCTTTCATTCTGAGGGCAAAAAAAGAGCTGTTAGAACTGTGTCTTAGTTAAAAGAGCTGCTTAACAATATTTGTTGAGCTATTACAGTGATTCTCAAGCATGTTGTTCTCAGGACCTTTTACATTGTTAAAAATTACTGAGGAACCCAAAGAACTTTCATTTATGGAAACTGTATCTGTTATTGTTTAGCATATTAGACATTAAACTAGGAAATTTTATAATCACAAAAATACATCCATTAAAGTAACATTGTTATCACATGTACATAGCCACTAGAAAAGTCAGTTATGTGATTGGAAGTGAAAGAGAATATAAAAGGCAGATAATTCCTCAGCATTATTATGAATATAGTTTGACCTTAGAGACTCCCTCAGTGGGACTACAGGATGCTCAGGGATCCCTGGACCATACTTTGGAAACCACAAAATTAGTAGTATGAAAAGATTATGGACTAAAAGTCAGGAACTTTGGGTTCAAATCCTCTTACTGTCACCATCATACTATTTGGCATTTATCTGAGTTTCAGCCACCATTTTAGCTCTAAGAACCTCCTCCTTATCCAATGCAGATGCATATCATTATCCTTTTCAGTTACTTCCCCTGAAGGCTCTGCTCTCATTAAGCTTTTTAGCTTTTTGCTTATTGTTGGCCTGATTGCTATAGATGACATTGATGTGCCTAGAAATTCATGGGACAAGTTTATGATATAATAATTTTGGATGCCAGCAAGGTGGCCAGCACAAAATAATTTAAGATATCAGTTTGGCAATAGTGTTCCTCTTATCACCAGTGTCATGTTGGGTCCTATGGTGAGGATTGGGCCATGTGGTATATGAAGCTACCTGAGGGGATGGAGACTTGAAAAAATGTATATATAAAGTGCATGAAATTTCCTCTAGAACTAATGTCGAGGCCCTTTATTTCCTCTTAGATGCCACAGAGCATTCTCCCATCAAATTCATACTTGACCCTATTGTGCAAACCCTGCCTCATCCCACATCAAACTTTCACACACACAGTTAGTTTTTTCATAACTCATTCCTTATCCATCAAAAACTACCTGCCTTATGCCGTATCTAATTAAGGCATACTCAAAAGCTGAAAATTAACTGATTCAGAAAATAATAATTAACATATGTTATTGGAGTTCAATGACTTAACATATTATACCTCCTAGTTATAACTGTGGCCTTTATTAAATATCAGGTTGTTATTTAAAAATGGATTCAAGTGCATTTGTGTCAGACTGGAAGTTCTGTGGGGAAGATTGGTAGGGTCAGAGAAGTTTTAGCATCTCAGATTACACCTCCTCGGTTTCTTAGAGTGGTAGAATGAAAAGTATATGGAAAATGGGAGTAGAGTTCTCTGATCTCCCACTAAATAGCTAAACATCCTTGAGCAAATTGTTTAAACTCCCTGAGCTTCTGTTTCTTCATCTGTAAAATGAAGTTATTTATAGCTATAAACTTATGAATTTAGACTTAAATTTGCTGCTGCTTTGACTTCATGATATGAATATTTTGGTCCTTGGCTTCCTATTTAGCTGTTCTTCCAATCCTACATGGCATGGCCTCATTTTTTTTTCCATCCCCCAACAGGAAAAATTTCAACTGAGTGCTTGTTTCTTTCCCCATACAAAGGAAAAGCTACCTCATATAAGATCGTATTCAAGGTTGGAGTTTTTAATAAACAACTGACAATCTCAAAGGTGGTCATTTAACAAGAAGCAAGTGTAGTTTGTCCTCATAAAATTTAGTTCTGTTATTGCTCTTTCAGAGTATTGAGATTCCAAGCTAATGAGACCCAATGGAAGAAAAACTAGAATGATCATCTTTATCTGGCAGTAAGAAGGCAGCAAAAAAAAGAGGGCAAAGTCAAAGGAAAGGCCAGGATTCAGGATTGCAACAAGGAGAAATCATATCTGTGTATGAAATTCCAAGAGATTTTCATATCCTCTACTTTTTTTAAAAAAAAAATTATTTATTTTGTTGTTGTTGAGAATACACAAGGCAAAATATGTAGCCATTCAACCATTTCTACAAACACACTTTAGTGGCATGGATAACATTCTTTGGATTGTGCAACCATTCACATCCTCCTTTCCTGAGTTATTCCTCTCCTATTAACATAAACTCAGTTTCCCCTAAGCTTCCTATCTAATTTTTTGAGATGCCTTTTTTTTTTTTTTCAATTTGATCCCATGTAGATAATTCTTAAAGGAACTTAGTAGTCAAGGCAGACATTTTTTACTAGTTAAGCTAAACTATTGTTTGGTTTTCAGACAACTTCAGGGGATATTTTTGGTTTCAGGTTTAACCACTACCTCAGAGCAATAGTTTCAAGGGTTCATACAGCCTCCATGGCTCCAGAAAGTCTGGAGTCCATGAGAATTTGAAATTTTTTTCTGCATTTTTCCCCTTTTGGTCAACTTTCTTAGAGAGAATCTTTGTTCATAATATTCAGTAATTGTAGGTGGGTGCCATTCAGGTCTTCTAGTCTCATGGCAAAGGGGGCTTTGTTCATGGAGGCAATTAGCCACACATTCCATTTCCTCCTTTATATCTGAATTTCCTTCTTCCTTTTTTGCTCCAGGTAAATGGAAACCAATGGCTGTGTCTTGGATGACTGCTTAAGTTTTTAAGACCCTAGGAACTAGGAATGAACTAGAAGGCAGAACAGAAGCAGTATACACATTAGGGCAATTAAATGGAATATCCTATGGCATCATGAACTTAAACCTCCAAACCAAGGAAGTAAATTCCATGAGATATTTGGTTGTACAAAAGCAGCCTCAGCAGGTAATCTCTCTCTCTCTCTCTTTTTCTTTGGTCATTGTAAATATGTCTATCACACAACTTTTGCCAATTCCACATTTTACAGGTATACAACAATTTATTGACAGCACTTAAAATAATTGGCTGTGCAGCCCTCAATTAATATGATTTTTCATTTCTGTAAATGGAAACTCAGTACTTTATAAGCAATAACCCCCTTTCCCCATTCCTCCTTCCCTTCTTTTCTCCTTCTTCATGTTTTAAGGACATTTTTTCTGAGTTACAGAATTCCAACATTAATGATATTATTCTACTGTTGCTGATTTGAAGATATTGTGTCTTATACTCCATAGCTGCTTATGAGATTGTTCTTTTTCAGGAGCTTTACTAAAGGAGCTCTGATGGTACTTTTAAGGCATTGGGCTGCTATACAAGGAGTAAGTGGTTCAAACCCCCAGCTGCTCTGCAAGACAAAGATGAGGCAGTCTGCTTCCATAAAGATTCACAGCCTTGGAAAACCTATGGGGGTCACTATGAGTCAAAATTACTCAATGGCAATAGGTTTGGTTGCTATGGCGTACTTAGGTATGCTTTTCTTGTTTTTTTTATCCTGTTTATGGATTATAGTGATTTTTTTTTTTCCTATCATGCATACAGTTGTTTCCTAAATGAACTTCAACACCCTGAAACAATGCCATGTCTTATACTGATGTGCAAAATCTCTAATCCTTTTCAAAGTAACAGAAATTTTTAGAAAATTTCCAAACTTTACAACTGACTTTATTGATATTTTGCCTCCCTTTCTTAACTCCTATTACCAACTTTTCTTCTTCTTCTTCTTTTTTTCCCCCTAACTTTCCCTTCACCCACGTTAATATGTGTCTACCTTCTAGCAAGAGGTTTACTTACCTTCTCCACCCACTCTCATTACCATCAGAAAATATTTCTTTCTTGTCCGTGTGTGTGTATGAATTCCTTTTCTTAACTTTTTACAATAGTGGTCTCTTACAATATTTGTCTTTTTTGTGATTGGCAAATTTCATTCAGTATAAAAGCTTCTCAATTCATCCATGTTATGAGATGTTTGGCAGATTCATCATTGTTCCTTAACATTGTGTGGTATTTCATTGTGAGTATGTACCAGCGTGTGTTTATCCATTCCTATGTTGATGGGTGTTTAGGATGTTTCTTTTTTACTATTGTGAATAGTTCTGCAATGAACATGGGTGCACTTTATAGTGGTTCTTGAACTATGGCTTTCAATTTTGGGGAAAGTCTTGGCCATTATCTCTTCAAACATTGCTTGTACACCATTCACTCTCTTTCATTCATGGGACTTTAATTACATTTATGTTGCATTGTTTCACCTTTCTCATATGTCTTTTTAGCTCCTTTCTGAATTTTCCATACTTTTGTTCTCCTTGAGTTAGTCTTAGTATTTTCTACTGACCTATTTTCCAGTGCAGTAATGATATTCTTAGGTGTATTTAATCTTCTGTTCTACCCCTCTATTGAGTTCTTAATTTCAGTTATTGTATTTTTTGGTTTCCAGAGTTTACATCTAATTCTTTTAAAATAAATTCCAATTTTCTAGTGAAATTCTCCATCTGTTATTATTCATTTTCTTGACTATGTTAACTATGATTATGTCAAATTTCTGTCTGATATCTCTTATCTAGAATATACATGTATCAGTTTTATTCTTTGTTTTAAACACCTGCTCCTGTTTCTTGGTACATATGATTATTTTGTATCCTGTGTAAAAAGTAGTGCTCTAGATGGTGCTTTATTTTTGTAGAAAGAATTAACCTTTTAGGCAGTTAGAGTAGGGGCAGTTCAACTTTGACGATCAAGAACTGAGCTGACGAGATGCTGGGTTTGAGTCTTGATGTGGCTCGATCTAACTCTCACTTTTCCTAAACAAAGAGACTTCTACTGGAGATTCTGCTTCCAATTCTTTCCCCACCAGACCAATGAGAATTCCAAAATTTCAGCTTGTTTTTTTAGCTGTTTCTTCTTGACATCTCAGCCTCTTGACTCAGATTAATGATGAGCAAATATATGACACAGAAAAAAACAGAAGCAACCAAAGAAAAAATAGATAAATTGAATGTCATAATTTTTTTTTAAGAAGTGCATCAAATGACACTATCACAAATGTGAAAGGACAATTAACATAATGGGAAAAACTATTTACAAATTCTTACATATGATAAGTGTCTAGTATTCAGAGTATATGAAGAACTTTTGAAGTCAGAAACAAAAGACAGAGAACCCAATTAAAAATGGGCACAGGACTTGAATAGAGATTTTTTCAAAGAAGATATATAAATGGGCAATAAACACATGAAAATATGTTCAGCGTCATTAATCATCATTGAAATGCAAATCAAAGACATAGTGAGATAACATTTCACACCCAGTAGGATGACTATAATAACAATAAAAAGGAAAATAACAAGTGTTGGTAAAGATGTAGAAAAATTGGAACTTTTGCACAGTCTAAGGTGATGCAGTTGGTTTGTAAAATAGTTTAGCTGTTCCTCAAAAAGGTAAACATAGAATTGCCATATAACTCAACAATTGTACTTCTAGGTATATACCAAAGAGAACTGATAACAGATCTGAAATAAATATTTATACACGAATGTAACAGCACTATTCACAATAATCGAAAAGTGGAAGCATTCTAAATATCCACCACTAAGAAATGAATAAAAAAAATTGATGTGCTCATGCAATGGAATATTACTTAGCTACAAAAAATAATGAAGTATGAGTACATACCATAATATGGATAAAACTTAAGAAGATAATGGTAAAACATTATTATTATTATTTTATGGTTAAAAGCATAATGATTTGTGAGAAGGGAAAGGCATATACCAAAAGTGAATGACCAACACAATAACGCTAAGGAAAAAGAAGACACAATAGATGCACAAGAGGTACAGACCACAAAGATAAACACTTGCACACACAATACTGCAGTATCAGTTATAATAAACAAATCTACCTACAGGTGGAAACACAGGTAGACAGGCTAAATGATCAGGTATGTCTAGGTCAAAGGGAATATACCCATGACCATATATATAAGTTTGGCAGACAATATTTCTGTATACGTGTATATGTGTCTGCTTGTGCTATAGGAATGTCCATATATAAAAAAGCTAACAGCGGGTAAAATTATAGTAACTTCTTAGCCACAGCTAAGCCACCCTGATGGAGTGAGCCATTGGTCCCACAGGCTTGAAACTATGGTTGTGCGGACATCGAGCTCTAGTGGTATAACATACGACACAAAAACATTGGTCTACATAGTACTTTGTTGACTAGAGACAAGGGTTTTGATAGCTTGCAAGCACTTATCTAAGATGCAGCCATTGATCTCTTCTTGTCTGGAGTAAAGAAGAATGAAGAAAACTGAAGACACATGAAAATAATTTTCAGAACTAGTAGACCATGGGAACCTCAGCTTACATGACCTTGAAATCAGAAGAACTAGATGGTGCTTAGCTACCACTGTCAAACACTTGGAAAGGGATCAAAATAGATCCTGGATAGAGTAGGAGAAAAATGTGAGACAAAACTCAAAATCATAAAAAATGACCAGGTTTACTAGTCTGATAGAGGCTGGTAAAACCCCCGAGACTGTGGCCCTTAGTCGCCCTTTGGGCCTGGAATTGAATTCACTCCTCCCATGGCTTCCAGCCAAACAATAGACAGCTGTATAAGGTGAAGATTTACACCAGGTAGGTACACTTCTCAGAACAATCAATAATAGTACATCAAAAAGTCAGAATTTGCACAGGGAGATAGCTCACAGGGCAGGAATTCAGAGGAATGAAGGACACAGGGAAAAAGTAACCACAGGGAAAAGGTAACCACAGGGAAGAAATGGGAAGAAAGTTGTTCCATTATGAGGATTACAATCAATGTCATGAAATACAATGTGTATGAACTGTGGAAATGGAAATTAATTTGCTCTGAAAACTTACCCAGATCCCAATCAAATGTAATAAAACAAAATTACAGAAGTCCAAAATAAGAAAACAATAGTGCTAAGTTAAAGAAGCAAGACACAAAAGATCACATATCATATTCTTTCACTTTTGAAATATCCAGAATTGGTAAATCCATAGAGATAGAAAACAAATTAGTGGCAGCAGGGAGTGGGGTTAAGGAGAACAGGAGGGTCACTGCTTAATAGAAAAAAGATCTTTGTGGGTGATGGAAATGTTTAGGAACAAGGTAGAGGTTTTGGTTTCATAACACCGTGAATATTAAAAATTCCCCTGAATTATATACTTTATAAAGGTTAACTTTGTGTTATGTGAATTTTACTTCAATTAAAGAATGAGCTAATCTCCTGGATGGTAAAAGCAACATGAAGACTGAAGGGTTTCCCTTCTTCCTAGGTTTTTGATTCCTCAGTTCTAGGCTGTTTCATCATCTCTCTGATGCCTTCAAACATAGGCTTTTTGTATTTTATCTAGATTTGATTCTTGATTCATTTCAATCTCATTCAATCATCTTCTTCTAATTTCTTAGAACATTATTGACTATTATATTCAGATCTTTAAAATGTTAATTAGCTTTCAACTTAAATATGGAGTGTATCTTCAACCAGCTTATAAATTCCCTCACAATTGGAATCGTTTGTATTTCATATCTCCAAAACTTCCAGAACTTCAAAGTTCAGAGTGAGTCAAAAATCACCTGGGGGAAATTTACTGGCTCTAGCCTCAGAGAATTTGAATCAAAATTCTGGGATGAAACAGAGGAAAGTGCATTCAATAGACATCATGGGTGAATCTGAAGCCAGTGAGCTACAGAACCACATGAATCACTTTTCAGTAATATTAAGAGACACCTAATAAATATTTGTTAAAAGAATAATGGCTATACATATGAATGAATAAACTCCTTTGCAATGTTCTTCCCAAACTCTTTTCCCCTTAATAGCTCAATGCTATATCTATTACTTACTTTCCACTCACATGTGATTTTATGCACTATGCAATTAGGATATGCAGAGAAGGCTAAACATCAGTATGCACACTATGTCAAATTGTGCATAAGGTGAGCTGGTGAATGTTGCTAAGAGGAATTTTCATTTTGCATATTATGACTTTTATCTTAATATTATATTGATATTCAGTGCTTTTGTAAATAATTTGAATATGCAGACTGCAATTTTTGCTCTGGTCTATGAAGAAGTTAGATATCAGCAATCATAGCCATGACCAATAAGAAGGTTTTCAGAAGAAAGTGAATGGGGATAAGAGGAAAGTGAGACCTAAGCTGATATAGAGATTCTTCTAAAGACTTGTATCTGGACAAGAAGAGGGTAAAAGTAAATGGAAACTATTATCAGAGTAATTCATGCTAAAATATTCTGTTTAAGTTACCTCAATATTTAAATAAAAGTATTTTGGGAGCCTCTGTGACCCATGTAATTAACTTTATGCTCTAAATTCCTTTAGGTAGAAACAGACAGATAGCCACAGGTTTTAGCTCAAGCTGTGATATTTGAAATCCTGAAAGAAGTGGTGAGGAAATTGCATAATTCACTGTTCCTTATGCTGTTGTCTTCTCATCCTGTACACCGCCCCCCCCCAAAAAAAAAAACCTCTAGATCTAGTGGATAACTATTTTTTTTTCAGAAAGTTTACCTCTAAGGGTGTTCTGAGATGGATCTTACCCTCAGATCTTGCCCTCATGTAGTCTAGAGCCAGACTCTGAAATCAGAGAACTATATTCCCATAATGACTCAGCCACTTCCAAACTGAAACCTTTATCAGATTATTCAATCTTCCTAAGCGTCAGTTCCTTTATCTACAAAATGTATCAATATATACCATATAAGATTACTGTACTATTACAGTAATCTTACATGATAGATGATACAAGTAAAACAATCAACTTATTGTCTTAAAAAACAGAGCACTCTTAATATAGCACCTATTTTTATAGAGTGCAGAGTCAGTCATTCTGCTTTTCATTCATTGATTTTTATCAATGAGGTTTATACTGTGTTGCCTGTGATAATTTATTCTCCTTGAAGGTATCCTCACCTGATCCTGAGCCTTTCCAGAGGCCACTGTTCCTGTGTACAGAGCATGGCTCAAGTAAGCTGTGGCAACTATGCTTTTCATCATGACAACCACCTGTTCAATGGGGACACCCTGTACCTGATATAGGGTCTTTCTCAATCATATGACCTACACTGTAAATCTATTTGGTCCCTGGCTCTCAGATACCCTATCTTTTCCTCATTCTATCTGCAACTTAATCTGTCTCCTCAATGCTACAACAACAAAAAAGGCTAATATGACTAGGAGATAAGAAAAAAGGAATAATAAAATTATTTTTTCAAGTCTTTTAGAAAAAAAAAAAATTGAAGTATCAGATCACAGTATTTTTCACAACTCACTGTTTCCCTACTGAGAGTGCCACTAATTTTAGATTCCTTCTGCATTTCACTTCCATCAGCTGGGAGAGGTAATCTTAACTTTAATTTAGGGACTGAGCTATATGTGGGTAGTGATATCTATTACATTAATTAGTTAAAATGGACAAGGAGATTCCAAATGTAGTGGAAAAGTCATGGATTTTAACTCAGAAACCTGAATATTTAATCCTGAGTCTGGCATTAGTAGCCATGTGAACTAGGCAAGTCAGAACGTACTTGTAGTGGTTAGTATAACAAGAAAATACAGCAATGGTTGAGAAAGATTTAGAAGAGGAGGAGGAAGTGGTATTTTGTAGGGTCATTGGGAAGTGTGTTATGAATTGCTTAAAGAACTGCAGTAACATAAATGATAATAGCTTACATTTACTTCATGCTTAGCATATGCCAGAAACTGTGTATCTTAGATATCTAGTGCTTCTATAATAGAAATACCATAGGTGGATGGCTTTAATAAACACAAATTTATTCTCTACCAGTTTAGGAGGCTAGAAGTCTTAATTCAGGATGCAAATACTAGGGGAAAGTTTTCTCTTTTGCTAGGTTCTGTGGGACAGTCCTTGTCTCCTTTCAACATATGCAGGCCTAGGGAAGGAGGAATGGGGAAAGGGAGTTATTGCTTATAAGGTACTGAGTTTGTTTGAGATCTCCATGTGTCTAGCTATCAATCCTCCCCTGGGTCTAGGAGATTCTCAGTGCATGGAACAATTAGTGCAAGCAATTCTTAGTCTATATGACTATGAGAGGAGAACTAGATGATGCCTGGCTACCACTGTGAACCATTTGGAGGGAGATCTATGTAGGAGATCCTGGATAGAATGGAAAAACAATGTGGAATAAAACTCAAAATCATTTTTTTAAAAATTAACAAATAAGGGACCAGGTTACCTTGTCTGATAGAGCCTGATGGAACCACTGAGGCTATGGCCCCTAGCTGGTCTTCAAGTCTGAAATTGAACCCACTCCTGTGGCTTCCAAGCAAACAAAAGACAGGCATATGAGCTGAACATTTACACTAGGTAGTTACATTCCTTGGAGAGATCAATCATGGGATAATAGAAGGACTGTGTATTCACAAGGAGACAGCTTGGGAACAGAAATGCATGGGAGGAAGGACATAGGGAAGAGGTAACTATGTGGATGAAGTGGGAGGGGAGCTGTTGCATCATGGGAAACTGGAGTCAATGTCATGAGACAAAGTGTATGTGAGCCACTGTGTAGAACGTGAATTTACTCTGTAAACTTTCACCCAAATCATAATAAAAATTTTTAAAAAAGGGGAAAGGGTCTGGTGGCACATTGTTGTGGTAGTTAAAGTTGTGTGTCAACTTGGCTGGACCAGGTTGAGTGGCTTGGCAGCTGGTGGTAGTTATTCCCCATGGAGTCAATCAACTCCATGGTAGGATCTACCACAAACAGCTGAGTAGCTGCATTGAAGATATGGTCTGCTTCCCATACATAAGAAGCAATTTTGGGAATTGTCTTTAGCTTATGGTACACTTGAACCCTGCATGTCGCTGAGTCATAGTTTAGCAGCCTGCCTTGCTTTGAATATCTTGGGACTTTTAATGGACTTGAATAAATGGCCTGCCATTTGGTTTGATAATATTGGGATTGTGCCTTGTTACTTGTCAACCTTAGGTTTGTCAGCCTCAGCAGCCAACAGCTGAGTGAAGAAAAGCCTCCAGCTTCAGTAGGACAGGAGGAGGAGGCAGAGTTGAAGCCTAAGGTTGAAGGGCTTTCATCCAACCCCTAGAGCCTGGCATTTTGAACTCAGACATAAAGCCTCCTAATTGTAAGAATAAACTCCTGTTTGTTAAAGCCATCCCATTTGTGGTATATTCTTGTTAGAGTGGCACTAGGTAACCAAAAGTGTCTAAGGCACTTGATTGCTAACCAGAAGGTTGGTGGTTCAAATCCACCAGCCACTCCATGGAAGGAAGACTGGGCAATCTACCTAAAGATTTACAACCTCAGAAACCCAAATGCGGGTCTCTATGAGTCAGAATCAACTTGATGCAGTGGGTTTGGTTTGGTTTGATAAACTTTCATAGGTTCTAAGGAAAAGGTTTATTTATTTATTTTGAATTTTTAAAAATTAACAAACTTATTTGCTTATGTCATCATGTTGTTGTTGTTATGTGCCGTTGAGTTGGACCCCACTCATAGCGATCCCTCCTTGGGTTTCCGAGGCCATATCACTACGGAAGTAGATTGCCCCATCTTCCTTCTGAGGAGTGGCTGGAGGGTTTGAACTGCCAGCCTTCTGATTAGCAGTCAAGTGCCTTAGGCACTATGCTACCAGAGCTCCCATGCCATCATAGTCCGCCCTATTCCACAAATGTTTTAACAAATTTTTTTTTCATGGATGGCTAAGAGAGCTCCCTGGATGTGGAGAAAATTATGAAACCAAGTAACTTCAAACTAAGATTCCATGAGAACTTTGGACTTTTTGGAAGTACTTCAAGCCGGACAAGGGGAGAAGGTGTGACTAGGATATTCCCATCACTGTGTCAATGAAAGCTGATCTGTTTAAATCTAATTTGGAAAATGATGCATTATGGGAAAAAAATCTGTCCTTAAAAAGAAAATTTTGAAAACCTTTGTATCTGTAAAGAAAAGTCTTCAAAGATAAAATAATGACATCTCAAAAGAAGATCTAGAGATGAACCTCAAGGAGATAACTTGGGTCTCTGAGTAGAAGCCTGTATTATTCACTAATATAAAGTTGTTGATGTCACTGGGACATACAGGGTTGAATGTTACTTGGGCACAGTGCTTCTTGTCCAATAGAATGTTTGAGGTAGAACCATCTAATATAGAAAGGATTAGGCTACAAGCCTACAAATCAAAAGCCAAACCAAACTCACAGCCATAGAGTTGATTCTGACTCATAAAGAACCCCAGTGGATTTCTGAGGTGGTAAATGTTTACAGAAGTAGATTGCCCCACATTTCTTTTGTGGAGAGGCTGGTGGGTTAGAGCTGCCAAACTTCTGATTAGCAGTAAAATGCTTAGGTACTGTGCAACAAGAACTCCTTACAAGCCTATAAGAAGAAACAACAAAATTAAAACATTGTCTTGTTAATCTTATTTTTAGACATATTCCCTTCTTTACTTCTGAGAGTCTGCTTACCTTCAAAACTTGATCAGGAAAGGAAAAAAAAAAAAATCCTGTCCCAACACACACAGACCTATTTTCAAAAACTTGAATTTTTCTTAATATTAATACTTAATTTCTTTTGCCTGTCCCCAAAGACACCTCAGAAACAAACAAACAAAAATATTAATTCAGCTTTGTCATACATGCACACTTTAATGTGACTAATAGGAGTTCTGGTAGCATAGTGCCTAAGGCACTTGATTGCTAACCAGAAGGCTTATGTTCAAACCCACCAGCCACTCCTCAGAAGGAAGGTTGGGCGATCCTACTTCTGTAGCAATACTGCCTTGGAAACCCAAGGAGGGGTCGCTATGAGTAGGGGCCGACTCAATGGCACATAACAACAACACCACCACCACAATAATTCTTTAGAGCAGATTTTGAGATGGGTAGAATGGCAAGATAAAGCACAGGACAAAAGTACGTGAGTGTGTGTGTGAATGGAGTGAAGGGGAGTTAATTTTCCCTGGGCTAATGCTAACTTTGGCCAGAGCATGAGTCTTCACACTGTTAACTGCAACTATTTTACCCATTATGAAACAGAAGTTACGGGTCAGTTTAGTTCATCAGAGAACAGAGGACTGGTACAATCAAATGCAAATGGACGCGAGACACTTTGAAGAAGAGTGTGATGCTATAATAATATAAAGTGGAAATTTATTATTTATTATTATCTCACTAAGGGAACTTATTATTTATTATTATCTCAGCCCCAGGGTTACAGGTGAGGAGAGACAACTCAGGGACACCCAAAGTAGCAAGGGGGAAAAGCAGGAGAAAGGGGATTAAAAGCCAGGAAGCCAGAGAGAAGAGCAGTCAGCCGAAGGGATTAGGTGAGGAGAGGAAACTCAGGCCTGCCCAGAGTAGCAG
>NW_006921773.1:6144252-6145911 GCF_000298275.1 Orycteropus afer afer | reverse complement strand
ATTTATTTATTTTTTTTAAAGATGATAGTCTGTAAAAAACATAAACAATAGCAAGTCAACAAAATTTATACAGTCTATACATTAATAAGAACTTGGAGTAAAATGGAAAAGGTAAAAATAAAAGGTATAATTGACTTACGATTTAATGTCCACCTTCTTATACAGCAGGCACTTCAAAATAAATAAATAAAGTTAAAGCACTATTGAAGAACAACAACAAAATTGGAGTTCTCACACTCCCAGATCTTAAAACCTACTTTACACCACTGTAGAAGTCAACACCATCTGGTATTGGTACAATGACACACACATACACCAATGGAATAGAATTGAGAACCCAGAAATAGATTCATCAACTTATAGTCAGCCACAGGGATCCAGGTGAGGAGAGGAAACTCAGGCATGCCCAAAGCAGCAGGATGGGAGAGGAGGAGAATGGGGATTAAAAGGCCCAGGAACCCGGACAGAGAGGCAGTCAGCCGCAGGGACCTAGGTAAGGGTGGTACAAGAGGTTTCCAACAGAGAGACAAACTTGTCTGTCAATTTGTCCTACCATGGTGACGTGTTGATGTGAGTTTTGAGGCTGAGTCATTGGTGTTTCAAACCCAGCAGGATGCACATAGTGTACAGGTATCAGCCCAGCTTACAGACTGAGACAGACTAGGAAGAAGGAAGAGCCCATCCACTTCTCAAAGAATTGGCCAGGGAAAAACTTATGAATAGCAAAGAAACACTGTTTGATACATTACCGTGCAACTTTATGAATAATCCGGTTAGGTTAGAAGGCTCTCGAAATAGGATTGGGAAAGAGCTGCAGCATCTGAGTAAACCCAGCCTTACTCATATGGATAAGGTAAAGCTTTTGAGACCTCCATTTGTTGATGTGGCACCACTCGAATTGAAGAGGAACAGCTGCAGACATCCATTAATCATCAGAACATGGAATGCAGGAAGTATGAATCTAGGAAAATTGGAAGTTGTCAAAAATGAAATGGAATGCATAAAGCTTGATATCCTCGGCACTAGTGAGCTGAAATGGGCTGTTTTTGGCCATTTTGAATCAGACAACCATATGATCTACTATGCTGGGAATGACAGTTTGAAGATGAATGACATGGCATTCATCATCACAAAGGATGTTTCAAGATCTGTCCTGAAGTACAGTGCTATCAGTGATAGGATAATATCCATACACCTACAAGGAAGATCCATTAACACAACTATTATTCAAATTTATGCCCTAACCACCAAAGCCAAAGATGGGGAAATTGAAGAATTTTATCAACTTCTGCAGTCTGAAATTGACCAAACATGCAATCAGGTTGTGTTAATTATCACTGGTGACTGGAATACAAAAGTTGGAAACAAAGAAGAATCACCGGTAGTAGGAAAATTTGGTCTTGGTGCAGAAATAATGCTGGAACTCACACGGTAGAATTTTACAAGACCAATGACATGTTCATTGCAAACACCATTTTTCAACAACACAAACGGTGGCTCTACATTTTGGATTTCACCAGATGGAACACACAGGAATCAGATTGACTACATCTGTAGCAAGAGGAGGTAGAAAAGCTCAATATCTTCAGCTAAAACCAGGCCAGGAGCTGATTGTGGAACAGACCATCAACTGCTCATATGCAAGTTCAACTTGAAGTT
>NW_006921773.1:6140148-6142937 GCF_000298275.1 Orycteropus afer afer | reverse complement strand
ACTTTGCTTGCTGAAAGTGAGGATGACTTGAGGCACTTACAGATGAAGGTTGAAGAATACAGTCTGCAGTATGGATTATGTCTCAATATAAAGAAAACTAATATCCTTCTCACAACTGGACCAATGAGCAGCATCACAATAAATGGAGAGAAGATTGAGGTTGTTAAAGAATTCATGTTGCTTGTTTCTACAATTGATGCCAATGGAAGCAGCATTCAGGACATTAGAAGTCGGGTAGTATTAGGAAGGTCAACCACGAAGGAAGTGTTTCAAGTGCTGAGGAGCAAGAATGTCTCCTTGAGGGCTAAGGTGCGTCTGACACAAGCCATGATATTTCCAATCACCTCGTATCCAATCAAATGCCTTTGCATAGTCATTGCATAGCTGGACAATGAATAAGAAAGACCAAAGAAGAGTTGATGATTTTGAGTTGTGGTGCTGACAAAGAATGCTGAAAGTACCATGGACTGTTAAAAGAACTAACAGATCTGTTCTGGAGGAAGTACACCCAAAATGCTCCTTGAAAGTGAGAATGGCTAGACTTCATCTCACCTATTCTGGTCATGTTGTCAGAAGGGACCATTCTCTGGAGAAAGATGTTATGCTTGGTAGTGAGGAGGGTCGACAAAAGAGGGGGAGGCCTTCAATGAGATGGATTGACATGGTGGCTGCAATGATGGGCTCAAGTATAGTAGGGATAATGGAGCTGGTGAAGGATCGGGCAGTGTTTCATTCTTCTGTGCATGGGGTCGCTATGAGTCAGAAATGAGTCGATGGCACCTAACAACAACAACAACAACGTGGTCAGCTGATCTTTGACAAAGGGCCGAAATCCATTCAATGAGTAAGAGATTGTCTGTTTAACAAATGGTGCTGGCAAAATTGGCTATCCATTCAGAGATAAATGAAACGAGATCTGTACCTCACACCATATATGCAAACTAACTCCATATGGATCAAATGCTTAAATGTAAAACCTCAAACTATAAAGGTCCTCATGGAAATACTAGGGGAACATTTATTGACCCTAATATATGACATAAATAGACTATCAAGCGTAACCCAAAATGCACAAACAGCAGAATACAAACTAGATTAATGGAACCTTCTAAAAATTAAATTTGTATGTGGTTTCAAAGCCTTCTCCAAATGAGTAAAAAGAGAACCTAACGGATTGGGTAAAATATTTGGCAATGACATATCTGACAAGGGACTTATCTGTAGAAATTATAGAACTCTATCACCTCAACAACAAAAAGACAAATAATCCAATTAAAAATGGGCAGAAGAATGAATAGACACTTCACCAAAGAGGATATTCAGGCAGCCAACAGACATATGAACAAATGCTCACAATCATTAGCCATTAGAGAGATACAGCTCAAAATAACAATGAGATACCATCTTGCCCCAGCACTAGTAGCAAAGTTCAACAAGACAGAAAATAACAAATGCTGGCAAGGTTGTGGAGATTGGGAATCTCATTCACTGCTGGTAGGACTGTCAAATGATACAATCACTAGGGAAAGCAGTATAGTGATACCTTGAAAAGTAGAAATTCGAAATACCACTTGACCCAGCAATTCTATTACTGGGTATATATCCTAAAGAAGTGAGAGCCAGGACAAGAACAAATACATGCACACCCATTTTAATTGCAGCACTATTTACAATAGCCAAAGATGGAAACAACCTAGGTACCCATCAACAAAAGAATGGAGGAGTTCCATTAAGATGGAGGAATAGGCAAAAGGACAGCACAGACCCTCTTCAACAAAGAAAAGAGGAACCAATTAACACAGATATGGAAGATAATCCTGGGCCTTTAGCTTTGAAAGGAAGGATATAGAAGTGGACTAAACTCCAACAAGTAGAAGAATTTGCATGAAAACACCAAAAAGGAGACATATGGACCTGTGGTCTGGCAGCAATCCTGACGGCACAGACAGCTTGGATGTTGCTGAGTGGTGTTAGGACCTAAGAATTAACCTAAAAATCAGCCCTGCTAACCAGGGACTGCACAGAAGACTGCTCTGGGGCTAGTGAATAAAAGGGGAAGCAGCAAAAAAGGTGGGCTGAGCTGTGGATGTTTGCCTGTCCAGAGGGCACAGACATTTTGAATGTTTACAAGCAGTTTGACCATTTTGGATATTTAAAGTCACAGCATTCTCCCAGATTCCAGGGACTTAAGAACAGGCTCCACTTGCTAGAAACCACAAAAGCATTCCAGAGGCCGATGACTGGAAAGAGATCAATCAGAAAAAGATCAAAATAAAATGAAGAGAGCTTTAGGTCCATGTGGGATACCATCAAAAGGAATAGCCTATATGTCACTAGAATTCCAGAACAGGAAGAGAAAAATAAAACCACCACTGAGAATATTGTCCAAGATTTTATGGAAGAGGACTTCCCTGATATGATGAAAGATGAGAATATATCCATTCAGGAAGTCCAACGAACCCCAAACATGATACACTCCAAAGGAAAATCACCAAGACACATCATCATCAAATTCATTAAAACCAAAGACAAAGAAAGAATCCTGCAAGCAGCATGGGGAAAATAAAAAAGTTACTTGCAAAGGACAACCAGTAAGAATACACTCTGATTTCTCAGCAGAAACCATGCAAGTGAGAAGGAATGGGATGGTATATATAAAACCCTGAAAGAGAAAAAAATTTCAACCAAGAATTATATTGTTGTTGTTGTTGTTGTTATGTGCCGTCGAGTCGGCCCCGACTCATAGCGACCCCTCCTTGGGTTTCCGAGGCAGTATCACTACGGAAGTA
>NW_006921773.1:6136124-6139196 GCF_000298275.1 Orycteropus afer afer | reverse complement strand
TAATAAATATCTGTGAACCCAATAAAAGAGCTCCAAAATACATAAATCAGACTTTAAAAGAGTTGAAAAGGCAAATACATGACTCCATAGTCATAGTGGGAGACTTTAATACACCACTTTCAATGAAAGATAGAACAACTGGAAAGAAACTCAACAAAGACACAGAAGAGCTAAAAAATACAATCCACAAACTTGGCCTTATAGACATCTACAGAGCACTTCACCTGACAACAGCACAATATACACTCTTTTCCAATGCACATGGAATATTTTCCATGATAGATCATATGTTAGACCATAAAGCAAGCCTTAATAAATTGTAAAACATTGATATATTGCAAAGCATCTTCTCAGATTACAAAACTATCAAATTAGAAATCAACACTAGGAGGATCAATGGAAAAAGAGTAAACACATGAAAACTGAACAACACCCTTTTTAAGAAAGACTGGGTAAGAGAAGAAATAAAAATGGGAATTAAAAAATTCCTTGAATCAAATGAGAATGAAAATACAATATACCGAAATCTTTGGGACACAGCAAAACCAGTGATCAGAGGCCAATTTATAGCAATCAATGCACATATCAAAAAAAGAAGAAAGAGCCTAAATCAACACTTTAAACCAACACCACCAACAATTAGAAAAAGAACAGCAAGAAAAGCCTACAGTCACCGGAAAAGGAAATAATAAAGATTTGAGCAGAAATCAATAAAACAGAAAATACAAAGACAATAGGAAAAAATCAACAAGACCAGAAGTTGGTTTTTGAAAAGATTAATTAAATTGATAAACCACTAACAAATTTAACAAAGGAAAAGAGGGACAATGTACAAATAACACAAATAAGAAGCAAAATGGGTGACATCACATTAGAATCAACTGAAATAAAAAGGATAATATCAGGATACTATGAAGAATTGTACACCAACATATTTGAAAATCTGGAAGAAGTGGACAGATGTCTAGAAGCACACCACTTACCTAAATTAACACAGAATGATGTGGAAGAGTTGAAAAGATCCTTAACCAAAGAAGAAATTGAACAGATCATAAAAATATTAGCTAAAAAAAAAGTCCTGCCCAGAAGACTTCACCGGAGAATTCTACCAAACATTCAGAGAAGCACTGACACTAATTATACTCAATCTATTCCAAAACATACAAAAGGATGGAATCCTTCCTAACACATTTTATGAAGCAAGCATAACCTTGATATGAAAACCAGGCAAAGACATCACTCAAAAGAAAAACTAGAGACCAATATCCCTCATGAATATAGGTGCAAAAATCTTCAACAAAACCTAGCCAATAGACTCCAACAACATATCAAGAAAATCAGTCATTAAGACCAAGTGGGGTTCATATCAGGTATGCAAGGATGGTTCAACATTAGAAAAACAATCAACATCATCCACCACATAAATAAAACAAAGAAAACACCAGATGATCATATCAATTGATGCAGAAAAAGCATTTGATAAAAACCAACACCCATTCCTGATCAAAACTCTCAGTAAAATAGGAATAGAAGGGACATTCCTCAACATAATAAAGGACATCTATGCAAAAACAACAGCCAACATTATTCTCAATGGACAGAAACTGAAACCATTCCCCTTGTGAACAGGAACCAGACAAGGATGCCCTCTATCACCACTTCTATTCAACCTTGTATTGGAAATCCTATCCAGGGCAATAAGTCAAGAAAGGGAAATCAAAGGCATCGAGATTCGTAAGGAAGAAGTCAAATTATCCATATTTGCTGATGATATGATCTTATACCTAGAAAACCCAAGAGACTCAATCAGAAATCTAATGGAACTAATTGAGAGATTTGGCATCATGACAGGATACCAGATCAACATCCCAAAATCAGTTGGATTCCTCTATACCATCAAAGAAATTACTGAAAAAGAAATAAGGAAATCAATACCATTTACAATAGCTACCAAACAAGTAAAATATTTGGGATAAATCTTACCAGGAACACAAAAGACCTGTACTGTACAAAGAACAAAATAAAACATTTCTTCAAGAAACCATAAGAGATCTGCATAAATAGAAGATCATATCATGCTTGTGGATAAGAAGATTGAACATTGTGAAAGTGTCAGTTCTACCCAAAGCAATCTATACATTCAAGGGAATCACAATCCAGATACCATCAACATTTTTAAAGAGTATGGAAAAAACAATCACTAACTTTTTATGGAAAGGAAAGAGACCTTGGGAAAGCAAAGCACTATTGAAGAAGAAGAACAAAGTAGGCAGTCTCACACTCCCGGATCTCAAAACCTACTATACAGCCACAGTAGTCAAAACTGCTTTGTGTTGGTACAAAGAAAGACATGTAGACCAATGGAGTAGAATTGAGAACCCAGAAATAGATCCATAGACCTATGGTCAGCTCATCTTTGACAAAGGGTCAAACTCCATTAAATGCGGAAGTGAATGTTTGTTTAATAAATGGTACTGGCAAAACTGGATATCCATTTGCAGAAAAATGAAACAAAATCTGTACCTCACACCACACACAAAGACTAACTCAAGATGAATCAAAGATTTAAATGTGAAACCTCAAACTATAAAGTTCCTCAAGGAAAAACTAGGGGCAAATTTAGGGTCCATAATAATGGCATAAATAGACTATCAAGCATAACTCAAAATGCACAAAGAGCAGAAGAGAAAACAGATGACTGGGACCTTCTCAAAATTAATTTTTTTTTTTGTGCTTCCGAAGATTTCTCCAAAAGAGTCAAAAGAGAACCTACAGATTGGGAAAAAATATTTGACAATGACATGTCTGACAAGGGACTTATCGCTAGAATTTATAGAAAATTCCAACACCTCAGTAACAAAAATACAAATAATCCAATTAAAAAATGGGCAAAAGACATGAATAGACACTTCACCAAAGAGAATATTTAGGCAGCCACCAAAATTATGAAGAAATGTTCACGGTCTTTAGCCATTAGAGAGATGTAAATCAAAACAACAGTGAGATACCATCTTGCCCCAGCACTAGTAGCAAAGTTCAACAAGACAGAAAATAACAAATGCTGGTGAGGTT
>NW_006921773.1:6126914-6135684 GCF_000298275.1 Orycteropus afer afer | reverse complement strand
CTTTGTTGGTTACCAGGGGTGGGAGGGAAGGGTAGGGAACACTGTTAGATAGGTAGAGATAAGTACTGATTTGGGTGAAGAGAAGGGCGATGTACCAAATGTGAGTGATCAACATCATGGCATTGAGGAAGAGGAAGACACAGGAGGTGCAGACAACAATGATGAACCCTTTTGCACATACAGTACTGTGTTGTCAGTGAAGGCAAACAAGGGTATATGGGTGGATATATGGGTTGACAGGCTGAACTATTAGTTGTTTCTATGCAGTGGGGAGTGTACCCAAGACCATGTATAGGGTTGGCAGATAATTGTTCTACAAGTTTATTTTTATATTCTGTAAGAGTTCCCAGGTATATAGTAGAGCTGACAAGGGACAATGTTGTAGTCACTTCTTGCCCACAGCCAGCTACTCAGAGGGACCAAGTAGTTGAACCTGTGGGCTCAGGGCCATCATCACAGGGGACATCAAGCTCAATTGGCATAACATACTACACAAAATGTTGTTCCACCTCATACTTTAGTGTGTAGTGACTGGGATCTTAAAAGCTTGCAAGCAACCATCTAGATGCAATGATGGGTCTCTCCTCGTCTGGAGCAAACACAAATGAAGAAAACCAAAGATTCATGGAAACAATTAGTTCAAGTGATTGGTATACCATTTGATCCTCAGCCTATACGACTATGAGACTAGAAGAACTAGATGATGTCCAGCTACCACTGCTAACCACTCAGAGGGGGATTTATTTAGGAGATCCTGGATAAAGTGGGAGAACAATGTAGAACAAAACTCAAAATCATTAGGACAAAAAAGGAGACGGGTTTGCTGGTCTTAGAGAGCCTGGTGGAACCACTGAGGCTATGGCCCCTAGCTGCCCTTCAGGTCTGGAATTGAACCCACACCTGTGGCTTCCAGCTGAACAAAAGACATGCATATGAGTAGAACATTTACCTGAGGTAGATCACTCCTTGGTGAGAACAATCATGGGAGAAAGAAGGGCTATTTATGCACAGGGAGACAGCTCAGGGAGCAGGAGTGCATGGGGGGATGGACACAGGGAAGCAGTAACTGTCAGAAGGAAGTGGGAGGGGAGATGTTGCATTGTCGTAAATTGTAGTCAATGTCATGAGACAAAGTGTATGTGAACTGCTGTATGGAAAGTGAATTTGCTCTGTAAACTTGCACCCAAATCACAATAAAAAACAAAAACAAAACAAAAAACATGTTGCCATCCATTTGATTCTGACTCCTGGCAACCCCACATGTGTTGGAGTAGAGCTGTGCTTCATGGAGTTTTCAGTGGTTCATGTTTCACTATGAATTTTTTCTAAGATATCTCTACTTTGATTAGCACTTCTAATCTTTCAGTTAGCAGCTGAGCACATTAACTATTTGTACTATTCAGGGACACCACACAATGTACACACATTAACATTGGTTAATCTTCACAAAAACATACAAAGTATAATCCTGGGTGGAGCAAATGGTTAAGTGTCCTTGAAAGATTGTAGGTACAAGTCCAAGCAGAGACACCTTGCCCAAAAGGCCTGGTGATCTACTTCTGCAAAACGAGGCTTTGAAAATACTTTGAAACATAGTTCTGTTCTGTAATACATAGGGTCACCACAAATCAAACAACATGATAATCTATCACATAATTCTGTTTTTTACATCATGTTACATGAGGTTTAATCTAACCAAAACAACAAACTCACTGCTGTCATGTTGATTCAACTCATAATGACTCCTTCTTGGGTTTCTGTGGTGTTATCTCTGTGGAAGTAGATTTCCCAATCTTCTTTTCAAGGAGTGGCTGGTGGTTTTGAACTGCCAGCCTTCTGGTTAGCTGTCAAATACTTTAGGCACTACACTGGGGTTTAAAGTGGGGATGGATGGGAAGACTATGAGAAAAAAAAAAAAAAAAAAAAAAAACTCCTGGTAGAACCATTTGGGGAGTTGTGGTAGTTGAGTTTGTTTGTCAACTTGGCTGGTCCTGGTTGAGTGGCTGGGCAGCTGGTAGTAGAGTTTCCCCATGATGAGACTGGCAATAAACTCCATGGTGGGATCTACCACAAGCAGCTGAGTAGCTGCTTTGGGTATGTGGTCTGCTTCCCGTGTATAAGAAACAGACTTGGGAATGGTCTGTAGCCTATGGCATGCTTGGACCCTGCATGTAGCCACGTCATTGCTCAGCAGCCTGCTATGCTCTGCCGACCTTGGGACTTACAATGGACTTAAGTTAATGGCCTGCCATGTGGTTTGGTAACATCAGGACTGTGCCTTTTTACTTGTCAACCTTGGGGCTTCTCAGCCTCAGCGGCCAGCAGCTATCTGAGTGAAGAAATGCCTCTAGCTCCAGTGGGCCGGGAGCAGGAGGCAGAGCTGGACCCTACGATTGAAGGGCTTTCACGCAGCCCCTAGAGCCTGGCATTTTGAACTTGGACTTAAGGCCTCCATACTAAAAGACTAAACTCCTGTTTGTTAAGGCCATCCCATTTGTGGTATATTTTCTTGTCAGAGCAACACTAGGTAACCAGAACAGGAGTACTTAGAATTAACTCATAACACCATCACATAGTAGAAGCCTATTGTGTTTCATTATTTCTGCAATGTGCTTTTGTATAAGTTAAGACCTATTGTACCAAATTTTCCAAAGAGGGAAAAAAAAAAATCACAAAAGCTGAGACTTTACATTTATAGGTTGTAATATCACAGAATTTAAGCCATGTGAATAGAAAATACCAACCACTGGTGCAATAATTGCCACTAGGGGAAAAAAAAATCCATTTATCTTACATGAAAATCAAATGATTCTTGTACTTAAATTTAAAAAAAAAATTAAAGAAGAAAGATTACAGAAAAATCATTCCCTTGCTTTCTGATAATAATGCCGTTCTCTGAAGGTAATCAGAAAAGAGACATCAGGGATGTGCTTTACAAAGAGCTGTGTAGATTGGGTTCCTTTGGCAATTTATTGGGCAAGGACTGCCCATCTGGGCAGCATGCCTGCTGAAAAACAAGTAGGAGGCAGTAGAATTTCATAAGCACCATGTCAGGACTGGCAGCTTATAACAAGAAATGAAGATAGGGCTCAGTGACCCAGAGGCAAAGGAAGTCACAACCTGGGTAGTAACCAGGAGCCTCATTGATCTTGAAGTGAGAATTCCAATCACATAAATAGCACCTACAGAGTTTCCAGTATATTAATTATGGCTCTTTGGTTATAAGACACAAAAGCCAACTCTGATTCACTTAACAAACAAACAAACAAAAACAACAACAACAGCAACAAAACATTTTTATCAGAAGGTTAAATGTGGGTCAAGAATTAAAGGAAAATTTGAAAAATCAGTCATGTTCAGAAACATAAGGTCAGAGTAACAAACAGGTTCCTAGTAGCAAAAATTAGTGGTCTATCAGTGTTATGAGGAGTGAGTCAATATTAACAATTTTAATTTCCCATGCCTGTGCCCACAATTAATATTCCTGAGAGAGAATGCCATTAACACAAATGAGGTCTTGTGTCTGCTACCTTGACCAGGGAGGAGACTATAGCTCGATCTATAGTCTTAACAAGACTGTCCATAGTGGGGAGGTCTATTCCTGACCAGGAAAGCAATATGTTATTTCTAAAAGAAATGGGAAGAAGGCAAGCCACAAGAAACAATCCACCTTGATTGTAAACTGTTTTTTCTGAGTGTGGTACTTGGTATAGAGTATAGCCTACAGAGTTTCTAAGTAGTAGAGGAAAAAAAAGAAGTTAAATATATTCCCCTTGCCACATATCTTATTTATAAGCATTTTCTATTTTTATATTTATTTCCTTTTATAATTGTGATTACATATATGTCTCTACCTATTTATCCATTTTCTTCACAGTTACATTAGAGAAACTTCTTGTCATTAAATTTATTCAAATACATAGTTTTAATAACCATTAAGTCATTATAGATGATCATAATTTATTTATTTTACCTTAAATTTCAAGGAAGTTTAATTCACTTAAATTTTAAAGCACTACAATTTTCATAACCTTGTACATAAATTAATATGTGCATCTACAATTGTTTCGAGGATAAATTCCTAGACAAAGAATCACAGAGTCTAAGGAAACAAACATTGTTAGGGTGAATTTTGCCAAATTTCCATCTATAAGAGTGTACATAGTCAAGGAAGGAGAAGGTCCTAAAAACATTTGTTTGAGATAAAGACAAAGGCACTGGCCTAGCCCCTTGGGGAGTATTTACTGAACATTGTCTGTTGTGGCATGGTGGAGACAGTTTGGTTCTTACAGACCTATCACTAGGCACAAGAGAAATACTCAGCTCCTAAAGTAAACTAGATGTAGATTTTCAAATCAATCTAGGTCCCATGAATACCCAATATAAGAGTCTCTGTGACTAGGGAGGCATTTGCAATTGTTAGCACCAGACTGACTATAACCCAATCTTAATAAAGTCCTCACAGCATGTCTAATTCTAAGCACTGCATCATCCTGATAAAATCGCCAAGATAAACTAATTGCAAATGTAGCCCTAGGTAATTAAATGAAGTGACTAAATCACTGTATTTCTTCTTCCAGGACAATTTGCATTTGATGTCTTCTTTCACAGATGAAAGATTGTGGTACAGAATCAAATACAGAATAGCAAGAGTCATTAAACAGCATCTTGTCCCAGGATACAAATATGCATAATATGTACTAAGCTTCATGTAGTCAGATCCACAGCATACATAACTAATCCGTTACATTAGTCTTTCCTACCCATTGCGACAGTGTTGATTACAACTCATAGTGACCCTATACCGAAAAAAAAAAAAAAAAGACTCATTGACATCGAATTGTACCTGAGTCTTAGTGACCCCTCCTTGGTTTACTGAGGCAGTCTCACTACAGAAGTAGATTACTCAACTTCCTTCTGATTAGCAGTCAAATGCCTTAGGCACTGCACTACCAAAGCTCCCATAGTGACCCTATAGGACAGAGTAAAACTGATCATAGGATTGCCAATACTGTAACTTTCATGGCAGCAGACTGTCAAATCTTTTTCCTGTGGAGAAGCTGGTGGGTTTGAACCACCAACCTTTAGGTTAACAGCTGAATGCTTTACCACTGTGCCACCAGGGCTCCTTCAATCTTTCCTACTCTGCCTAAAAGCAGCTTCAGAATTTTTCTCATCATAGCTATCCAGGCAGCTGACAGTAGTCAATTTAAGCTAGCACATTACTCAAAATTTGTTTCAGTCTCTGACATCAAGAAATTGTGTGTAGCATGCAGAAGTCTAAGCTTACCTCAGCACTTTTGCAGTTCTCATCTCTGCCTATTGTTCCCACAAAATATTAGGTAATGCTAACACAATATGCCATACATTGACAGAAAAACTATACATAAGTTGTTGTTTTTAATCTTTATGGTATTGGTACTCTAAAATTTATCACTTTATGGCTAAAAAGAGTAAGGCTCAGAGAGGTTAAACTACTTGCCTCCAATTCCCTGGCTAGTGAGTGTCAGGAACAGTGAAGGGTCTGATATCATACTCTACTAGCATTTTAATAAGTCAGTCAGCCACAGTTTCAAGAATACGAGTACAACACATAAAACTCCTGGGTCAGAGATGAAGGACAGCTTATTGTTCACAACACTAGTAGTAGCCAGAAAATCATCTTTGTGTCAATTTCCAAGCCCTAATTCCCACTGGTCTACACAAAGAGTGCAAGGTGACACCTGCACACTTAGTGGGTTGTATTACAAATGTATAACCTTGAGTTTGTTGTTGTTAGATGAGATTATTCTGATTCATATTGACCCTACACATAACAGAACAAAATACTGCCTGGGCCTGTGCTATACTCACGATTGTTGCCACACTTAGTACATTTTTGCAGCCACTATGCCAATCCATCTCATTTTTCACTGACCCTCTGCTTTACCAAGCATGATGTCCTTCTCCAAGGACTGATCACTTCTGATAACATCCCAAAGTATGTGAGATGAAGTCTCGCCATCCTCATTTCTATGGGGCAGTTCTGGTTGTGCTTCTTCCAAAAAAGATTCATTTATTCTTCTAGCAGTCCATGGTACATTCAATATTCTTCACCAATACCATAATTCAAAATAATCAATTCTTCTTCAGTCTTCTTTAATCATTTTCCACCTTTCACACGCATATGATGTGATTGAAAATATGGCTTGCCTCAGGGACATCTTAATCCTCCAAGTGACATTTTCGTTTTTTAACATTTTAAAGAGGTGTTTTTCAGCAGATTTGTCCAATGCAATATGTCACTTGATTTCTTGATTGATGCTTTCATGGGCATTGATTATGGAGCCAAGCAAATTGAAATCTTTGGCAATTTCAATATATTCTCCATCAATCATGTTGTTCCTTATTGCTTAACTTGTGAAGATTTTGTTTTCTTTATGTTAAAGCATAATCTATACTGAAGGCTGTATCTTTGATGTTCATCGGTAAATGCTTCAAGTCTTCTTCACTTTCAACAGAGAAAGTTGTGTCATCTGTATATTGCAGGTTTTAATGAATCTTCCTCCAATCTTGATGCCATGTTCTTCTTCATATAGCCCACTTTCCTCAATTATTTGCTTAGCATATAGAGTAAACAAGTACCATGAAAGATACCACTTTGACACCTTTCCTGATTTTAAACCACACAATATCCCTTGTGTGAATAGGTGATTGCCTCTTGATCTATGTACTGGTTCCACATGAATACAATTAAGTGATCTGGAATTCCAATTCTTTGCAATGTTATCCATAATTTGTTATAATCCACACAGTTGAATGCCTTTTAATAGTCTATTAAACACAAGTAATTCTATTTCTGGCATTCTTTGCTTTCAGTCAAGACCCATCTGACATCTGCAATGATGACCCTCATTCCATGTCCTCTTATTAATACAGCTTGAATTTCTGTCAGTCCTCCGTTGATGGATTACTGTAACCATTTTAAGAAGTATTTTCAGGAAAATGTTATTTGTGTGTGATATTAATGACATCATTTGATAATTTCCACATTGTATTGGAACACCTGTCTTTGGAATGTGCACAAATAAAGATTTCATTCAGTCGATTGGCCAGGTACCTGTCTTCCATATTCCTTGGAGTAGATCATAGATGAATGGTACTTTCTGTGTTATATCCATTTGTTGAAACATCTCAGTCAGTGTTCTGCTGAATGCTAGAGCCTTGTTTTGCACCAGTGCCTTCAGTGCAGCCTGGGCTTCTTCCTGTCATGAGTTTAGTAAACCTAAATTTTTATAATGGACAGTAAGTATGTTTGCCTTTTGCTTTGAACTGGGACAAAAAAAAAAAAAAAAAAAAAACCCTCACTGTTGTTTCATATCATGGTGACTCTTCCTTGGGTTTCTGAGGAGGTATCTCTATGGAAGCAGATTGCCCAATCTTCCTTCTGAGGAGTGGCTGGTGTGTTTGAATTGCCAGCCTTCTGGATAGCAGTCAAATGTCTTCGGCACTACACCACCAGAGTATCTATATTATATCGGAGAGTAAGCTCTGGTAGCATAGTGGCTAAGGCACTTGACTGCTAACCAGAAGGCTGGCAGTTCAAACTCACCAGCCACTCCTCGGAAGGAAGATGGGGCAATCTACTTCCGTAGTGATACTGCCTTGGAAACCCAAGGAGGGGTTGCTGTGAGTCGGGTCTGACTCGATGGCACATAACAACAACAACAGTAAGCATGTATGACTTTTACTCCAGGAGGAAACACTGTACCTTCTAAAACTATTTTCTATATTAAACATCCTTTAAAAGAACAAAGGCTGTTACTCAAAAGATGTGCCAAAACCCAAGAGATACATGGCTAATTATTTCCTAATACTGAATAGAAAAGTCAGAATTTTAACCTAGGCCTTTGTAACCCTATTATACTAATCAATACACCTCATGTTTCTTTGCCCACCTCTCTTCCTTTCTGACTAGCACAGTTCAGAGGCTTGTCCCATCAGAAATGAGCTGATAGAAAATTTCAAGCATCCTGAGATGTGTTCCTCAACCAGTGACTAATTATTGTGATCATATTGCAATTTAATTGCTTATTTACTTTTTTATATTGTTTCTAGACTGTAAGCACTCTAAGGACTTTACCTTATTCACTATTATATTTTCACATACTTTGTCAGCAGAGGGTATAAAAAATGGGTTTGAAGTTAGGAATACCCAAGTTGGAGTCCTCCTAACTCAGCTCCTCACCAGTTGTGTGATAAATATCAGCTTCAGTTTCCTCATCTATAAAATGAAATTAGTAGTGACTACTTTTCCAGGTTTGTTATGAAGAATAAATAACATTACAGTATTTAACACATTCACTATGTACAATAACCATTTTACAGTAGTAATCAATCAATATATACTTATTGAATGCTTAAAGAATTGTGTTTTCTTTTTATATTAACCCTTTTGTCCATTAGACCCCTGGTATTTTTTTCTTATCTGTCTCATTTCCTTTTACCTAACTTTGGTCTCTAGCTAGTATTTCCTTTACATGTAGGCTCATAATTCTTTTGCAGATTTCAAGCTTCTTGGTATTTCTGTTTCTCCTCTACTGCTCTGGGCACTTTCTGGAATGAATACACTTTGTTGTTCATGGTCAGAGTGTGTAATAAATATGCTCATTTCATTTTGCCTTGAACACCTCTACTGATGGGGAACATATAATCTCCAAACCATCATATGCCATCATTAAGTAGCTCTTGTAGCTAGAGCAAGTGATTTTTATGTTTCCTTTATTATATA
>NW_006921773.1:6122111-6126674 GCF_000298275.1 Orycteropus afer afer | reverse complement strand
GGGTTTGAACTGCCAGCCTTCTGGTTAGCAGTCAAGTGCCTTAGGCACTATGCTACCATATACACATATATGTATCAAAACCAAACTCACTGCCATTGAGTAGTTTCTGACTCATAGCAGCCCTCATTGGGTTTTTGAGGAGGTAAAAGGGAAGTAGAGTGCCTCATCTTCATTCTGTGGAGTGTCTAGTGTGTTTGAACTGCCAACATTCTGGGTAACAATTAAACGCCTTAGGCACTGTGCCACCAGAGCTCACTCTCTCTCTCTTTACATATATATATTAATGCTCCTTGGAAGCAGGAATGTCCAGGCTTCATCTCACCTATTTTGGCCATGTTGTCAGAAGGCACCATTCCCTAAAGAATGATATTGTGATCATACTTGGTAAAGTGGAGGGTCAGCAAAAAAGGGGAAGGCCCTCAAGAAAATGGATTGACACAGTGACTGCAATGATGGGCCTAGGTATAGCAAGGATTTTGAGGCTGGTTCAGAATCAAGCAGTGTTTCTTTCTGTTGTACATAGGGTCCCTATGAGTCAGCACCAAATCGAGGGCAACTAACAACACAAAAAACATTCACTGCTGTGGAGTCGGTTACGACTCATAGTGACCCCTCCTTGGATTTCCACGGCGGTATCACTATAGAAGTAGAGTGCCCAACCTTCCTTCTGAGAAGTGGATGGTGGGTTTGAACCACCAGACTTCTCATTAAGACATTGACTTCGCAGTCAAGTGTCTTAGCCACTACGCCATCATAGACCCCACACCTAACAATAACACATATATCTCAAACCCACTGTCCATTCAAACTCATTGCAATCCTGTCATAGGTTTTCCAAGATGATAAATGTTTTACAGAAGCAAACTGCCTCATCCTTCTCCCAAAGAGCAGCTCGTGGGTTTGAACCACCAACTTTTTGGTTAGCAACCAAATGCTTTAACCACTAAGCCAGCAGAGCATTCTTTGTTATATTTTTAAGATATTGAAAGCTATAATTATGGACTCTCTGGGCATTTTTTCCTCTACAAATGACCCTTTCCAATCCCTCTCACCATCCTCTTTTTACCCTCTAATTTGTCCATTTTTAATATGAATATGTAATGTCAAGAAGGGCATGCTAACCTTCAGAAGAGATCTGGCTGAGCAAAACAAAGCAAGACTGTAGAATCAAAGGACTCTTGGGAAAAGAATGCCAGATGATTATGAGTGGATAGGAAATGCTTTACTTGAAGCAGAGCTTTCTAGAACCCATAAAATCACTTTGCATAAGTTTGAGCTCAGCCTTCCAAGGAAGAAAATTCACAGGTAGGAGCTTGAGTGGCATTGTCCTATTTTCCTTTTCAAAGATTTTCCTTCACATTATAAAGCAGACAGCCTTGGGCAGCACTCTTTCTTCCTCCTCAAGGGAAGTTAAAAATCAGGATATCTGGCCTTAAGCCTTGTCTCTGGATTTATGAGTAGTGTTCATTGGCCACATCACTTAGTATTTCTGGGTAATAGTTTCATTATCTATAAAACATAAATCATATGTGAGAGAACTTTTGATATTATTGTATCAAATGTGACAACTTACATCATAAAGCACTTTGTAAAGTGCACGACAGCATAATAATATAATAACCATTTAAAAAATTCTCCCTTTAACTCTTGGCTGGATATGACCTTGAATCTTTTGTAGAAACACGTTCAGTGACTATGTACAATGTGCCAGGAACTCTATTATAATAGTACCCTGCAATTTGGTGATTGTTCATGTAACAATGGTTCTTGTTAAGGTGTCCAGTTCTAATGGGAATTTATCAGTACTCATCTTTCTTGACCTCCTGACAACATCCCACATGCTTATTGACTCCCCTTTGAAACACAATTTTCTTGGATTCTGTGATAATGATCTCCTTGTTTTCCTCCTACACCTCTAGTTAGTCCATCTCGTGTTTTCTCCCAACTTTTCCTCTACCTTTAGATTTTGTAACTTCTCAAGGCTCAATCCTTAATCATCTTCTTCTCTTGCTCTTTACCCTCTTCCTATACAATCTTACCCATACATATAACTTCAAACAGCTTCTACATGTGAATGCTTTCCAAATGTTGTCTGTTATAGCTCTGAGTTTTGGAACCATGTATTTAAGTGCTTCAACTTCTGCTCTTGTTGATGTCAAAGGTTCCCCAAAATCAACATGTCCCAAATCTAACTCATGACCTGTCTGTCAAAGCAAGCTCTATTCTGGGGTCCTAATATCAAAGAAGGTTGTAGTTGTTATTGTTGTTTGGTGCCATTGAGAGGACTCTCACTCACAGTGATCCACGTGACAGAGTAACACTTCCCCATAGGGTTTTCTTAGCTGTAATCTTTATGGAGCTCATAGCCAGATCTTTCTCCTGAGGAGCTGCTAGGTGGATTCAAATGACTAAGCTTTCAATTAGCAGCCAAGCACTTAGGAATTGCATCACCAGAGACATTAGTGTTAACCATCAGGTATGCAAATAAGAAAATGTAGAATCATCTTTGATATCTTTTATACTATCTTATTTCATTCATCACCAAGTCCTATTGATTTTATGCATTTCAAAGATTTTTTTTTTTCCATGAATATTGCAGTGGGTACCTATAGTCTGTCCATTATTGCCTACTACTGCTTATATAAGTCATTCAAAGAAGCTAGAGAAATATGTTGTTCATAGGTACCATAGAGTCAGCTCTGACTCATGGTGACTCTTTGTACAGTAGAATGAAACACTGCCTGGTCAAGCACCATCTTCACAGTATGCTTCAAGCTGTTCTTGAGCTGATCATTCCAGCCATGTGTCAATCCATCTCATTGAAGGTCTTTCACTTTTGCATTGACCCTCTGCTTTACTGAGCATGATAATCTTCTCCTGATATGACCACTGAAGTATTCTTGCTTTTGAATTGTGGTGTTGGTAAAGAATATTGATGGTACCATGGACTGCTTGAAGAACAAACAAATCTGTCTTAGAGGAAGTATAGGCAGAATGTTCCTTTGAAGCAAGAATGGCCAGACATCATCTTTCATACTTTGATCATGTTGTTAGAAGGTCCCAGTCCCTGGAGAAAGATATCACGCTGGGTAAAGTAGAGGGTCAGTGATAAAGGGGAGGACCCTCAACTTAGGGGATTAGCACAGTGGCTGCAATAATGGGCTCAAGCATAGCAACATTTGTGAGGACATTATAGGACTGGGGAATGTTTTATTCTGTTGTACATAGGGTTGCTATGAGTCAGAACTGACTCAATGGCACACAACAAGAACAACATATATATACATATACATATATAAGTATATATGCATATACACACATACACACACATATATATGTACATGTATGTATATACATGCATATGTATTAATGAATATATATATATATAAATGCATATATACAAATGAATATATACAAATATATATGAATGCTTATATACAAATCAATATAAAAATGTATGTATATAAATGCATACACATATAATTGTATATAAGTTAGTAATCTAAGAGTCTGGACTATATGAAGAGTGTGGCATCAGGATTAGAAGAAGGCTTATTAACAACCTGCAATACCCAGATGACACAATTTTTCTTGCTGAAAGTGAGGATGACTTGAGACACTTACTGATGAAGACTGAAGACTACAGTCTGCAGTATGGATTACCTCAAAACAAAGAAAAGAAATATCCTCACAACTGATCAATAAACAGCATCACAATAAATGGAGAACAGATTGAAGTTATCAAATATTTCATATTACTTGGTTCTACAATCAACACCAACGGAAGCAGCAGTCAAGATATCAGAAGACATATAGCATTGGGCAAATCTGCTGCAAAAGACCACTTTCAAGATGTCTCCTTGAAGATTAATGTGTGTTTGACCCAGGCCATCCTATTTTCAGTTGCCTCATATGCATGTGAGAGCTGAAAAATAAATAAGGAAGATTGAAGAAGAGTTGATGCTTTTGAGTTGTGGTGTTGGCTAAGAATACTGAAAATACTATGGACTGCTAACAAAACTAACAAATCTGTCCTGGACAAAGCACAGCCAGAATGCTCTTTGGAAGTGAGAATGACCGAACTTTGTTTTACCTACTTTGTACATGTTGTCAGAAGGGACCACTCTCTGGAGAAAGATATTATGCTTGGTAAAGTAGAGGGTCAATGAAAAAGGGAAAGACCCTCAACAAGATGGAGTGACACAGTGGCTGCAATGACGGGCTCAGGCATGGCAGGGATCATGAGTCTGGTACAAGACCCAGCAGTGTTTCTTTCTGTTTTGCATAAGGTTGCTATGAGTCAGAGACAACTCAATGGCACCTACCAACAACAACAATATAATTTTGTGTATATATGTGTGTGTGCGTGTGTGTGTATAAATGTTTATATATATAAATGCATATCAGGAGCTCTGGTAGCATTGTGCCTAAAGCACTTGAATGCTAACCAGAAGGCTGGCAGCTCAAACCCACCAGCCACTCTTCGGAAGGAAGGTTGGGCAATCTCCTTCCATAGTAATACCACCTTGGAAACCCAAGGAGGGGTTGCTATGAGTCAGGACC
>NW_006921773.1:6069873-6121956 GCF_000298275.1 Orycteropus afer afer | reverse complement strand
TTAATATATAGTTATGTATTTTTGTATATATATATATAAATAGAGAGAGAGAGAGAAATGCATACATGTACATAAATACATAACTGGAACTCTAACTATGCCTATGCATATAAATAAGGAGCTCTGGTGGTGTAGCGGATAAAGTTTTGGCTGCTAACCAGAAAGTCAGGAGTTCAAATCCACCAGTCGCTTCATGGAAGGATGATGGGGCAATCTACTTCAGTGAAAATTTACAGCCTCAGAAACCCAATGGGGGTCATTATGAGTTGGAATCAACCCAATGGCGGTGAGTTTGATTGTTTTTTTAGTATACTTACAAGTACATGTAAATATAAATACATATCACTACATCCCTGCTTATAATCATTTGATGTCCCTGATATGTCCTTTTTACCCTGCCTATCCTGCCTTTACCCAGTCTCATTTCACACTATTCTCTTCTTCATTTCCTGTTAGTTTTTTTCTTCATTCCCTTAGTCCCTTGATATACTATGCTCCCTTCACCAATGGTCCTTTTGAGTATACATTTTCCTCTCCTTCAGATTGTTTTCCTTTGTCCTTTCTGCCCTACTCCCATCATATACACACCAACATCATTCCTGTAAACCAAGTGCCAGACTATAATCCTTTCAGTCCTCATCACAAGTGCTGTTTCTCTGGAAAATGTTCTCTTACTTCCCCAAATAGTCAGAACGCCATGAGGTTGTTTTTTTATTTTTTAAATAGCATATACAAATTGTAAGTATAAAATAAAGTGATTATTCATTAATCTCTACCAAAACTATAAGCACATCATGGGCAATACCCTGTCTGTTTTGATTCATTATTGTTTCCTAAATGCAGAGCAGTAGATAATAAATATTCATTAAATTAATGTATGAATAAATAAATGATCCAATTTATAGATTGTGAAATTTAAATTTAGAAAGCCAAGGAAACTTCACTGTGGTCACATAGCTACTCAAATGGTAGAAAGAAGTCTTTCAGCTGCAAACCCTTTTAAAACCACCACAGTCCATCCCAGATGGGGAGATAAAGCATTGAGATACAGTTACACATTTAGTTTCCAATATTAAGTTAGTCTCTGTCCTGTATATATCAGAGCCAAAAATGATTGCTGCTTTGGATTCTTGCAGGGAAATTTTCTTCCTGAGAGGAACATTTCAAAGGAAAAAGCTTTGGTCAGAAACCTGTGACCCTTTCTTGCGTCTGTCAGGCCTCTGGGTACAAGTAAGATAAATCAATTCTGACTTACTAAAGCAGAAAAGGCTGTACTGGAAAGATATCAGGGGTGTCATAGGACGAAGAAGAAGATTGAATAATTAGTTTTGCTCTTGAATGGTGGTGAGCAGCAATCAAAATTATACCACAGAACAAGATACCACTGCCTCTATGGGACACATAACCACTGGACAAATCTGCCCATACCACCACATACTTACTTCCTCAGTGAAGGAATTCTATGAAGGCCCTTCAATGTTTCACTTAATCAAGCTGGACAGACCCAAGCAAGAACTTCCAGTTAGTTTTGCCAGGGTTTATACATTATATAAAATATAATATCCTATATTTTAGAGAAGAGAAGGGCAGAGATGTGGGGACTAGCATCTCACCAAAATTAATAGGGTGGAAGATTGCACTTAAATGAAAGTGGTCAGATTCTGGGTAGCCAACATCACAAAACAACAACATAAGTTCACTACAATAAGGAAATTAGGAATTAATTAGTGGCAGGGAGAGGAGCTCTGGTGGCATAATGGTTAAAGCATTTGTCTACTAACCAAAAGATCGGTGGTTTGAACCTACCAGCTGATGCACAGGAGAAAGTTAAGACAGACTGCTCCCCTAAAGCTTTACAGCCTTGGAAACCCTATGGGGCAGTTCTACTCTGTCTTAAAGGCTTGCTATTAGTCGAAATCAAATCACCAGCAGTGGGTTTTTTGGTTCAGTGATAAGGAAAATGGTGTTTCTTTCAGGACCAGGACATTAGATTCATATATGAGTCATTTGGCCATGAGTGATCCTGGTAGTTGCAGTGCTGTGTGAAAGCTGAGGACAAAAATCCTGGGAAAAAAGAATGTAAAATCAGGCAAGAGTATATAGACACATAGAAGGGATATTGTCAGGAATAAGGTCAGCTCTCAAGGTGTTATGGATTGAATTTTCTCCTCCAAATTAATGTGTTGTAAGTCCTAATCCCTATACTTGTGGATGTACAGGATTCCATTTTGGAATACAGTTTTCTTTGTTATGTTAGTGAGGCCATCTCAGTGCAGGGTGTGCCTTAAACCGATTATTTTTGAGATAGAAAAAAGAACAAATTAGGCACAGAAGTAAGGCAGCACAGATGGAGGAAGACTGATGCCATGTGGAGATCATCAGGGAACTGAGGAAGAGAAGCTGAAATAGACAAAGACTTTCCCCCAGAGGGGAAAGAGAGAGTCAAGCCCTACAGCCGTAAGCCTGAATTCAGAATTTTAGTCTCCTAACCAGAAGGTTGGCGGTTCAAACCCACCAGCCACTCCTCGGAAGGAAGGTTGGGCAATCCTACTTCCGTAGTGATACTGCCTCGGAAACCCAAGGAGGGGTCGCTATGAGTCGGGCCGACTCGACAGCAAACAACAACAACAACAACAAACTGTGAGAAAATAAATTTATTCATTAAAGCTGCCCGTTTAACGTTCTTCTGTTAAAGCAACATTAAGAAATTAAGACACAAAGTGTGTTCTCATCATCGGTGGGTGATTCTCAACCATCTCTTTTTTAAGGTTTTGTCAGACAGTGATGTTCCACACAATAATATTGCAAGCAGACCATCATTCCTACCATCCACCCCCAAGACAACCACAGCTAATCAATCCCAGCACGCTTTGAGAAGGAGCCCAGTGCAGTCCTAGATCATGGTCCTAGGGCAGACATTCTCAATGTTCCAGACCTGGTATGTGAGATGAAATACATTACTCAAGCTGATACCCTAATTCCTTTTATTAAAAAAAAGTTTATAATCCTCATGATTAAAAGAAGAAAGTAATTTTAATGTTTAATTTTTGTCATTCAGGAACTGCTATCTTCAGATATAGTTTTGTTTGTAGATTGATTAGGTTATTTCTAATTAACCATATGACTGATCTTTAATGCTTGTGTCTTTGACTTCCTGTCTCCCAAATTATCTCCTTCCCAAGAGAAGGACCACAGATTTCTGAATTTAGCTGATACAAGTGCAAGAGTTACTGAGTTGGCAGTGGTGAACTTTTAATAGTGTGTAGAATTCCTTTCTCTCCCTCAACCCTCTCTTATCATTTATTGATAACACAGATACCACCTGTTTATTCTCTAAAACAACAAAAACAAAATAGTAGATTTCATGAACCACTCTCACATGTCCAATTGTTCAGTAGATAAGAGAACCCTAATCCTTCAAATGGACATAGATTAGGCAATCTCCAGTCTGTTTTGGAGTTTACAGGAAGAGTTAGAATTTGTATCATAGAATTTGGCCCTTAATGGTACTTTCTTGCACTGAGTTCAAGAAAGAACAAGGAAATTTCAAAAGGCTCTTGTGAAAAAATATATTCCACTTGGAAGGAGGCAGAGAAAATAGGTCTCTATTTGAGTCTCTTTTATTAGAAAAAGACAGATTCATCAGATTTTCTAATTATTCATTAAAGCTCTAGGGATTGTGGACAAAGTTTTAGTATAGTGTGTTAGAATCTGGTAATGGTGATGTGACCACTAGTCTGGTTTAATCATTGATTTTGCTATGTGTTCCTGGGAAAGCCTTATCCCCACTTTGGACCATGGTTACTTCCTCTATTAGGTGAGATTATTTATATTATTTCTATGCTGCTGGTGTTGTTAGGTGCTGTTGAGTCAATTACAATTCATGGTGACTCTGTATACAACAGAATGAAACAATGCCCAGTCCTTTGCCATCCACATGATCATTGCTATGTTTGAGCTCATTGTTGCTGCCACTGTGTCAATTCATATTGTTGAGGGTCTTCCTTTTTCTCACTGACTCTCTACTTTAGTAAGCATGATCTTTCTACAGGTACTGGTCCCCCAGATAACATGTCCAAAGTATGTGAGATGAAGTCTCGCCATCCTTGTTTCTAAGGCTGCACTTATTCCAAGACAGAGTTTGTTTTTCTGACAGACCACCATACATTCAATATTCTTTGCCAACATCATAATTCACATTCACCAATTCTTTGCTGGTCTTCCTTATTCATTGTCCAGCTTTTGCATGCATGTTGTTGTTGTTGTTGTTTGCCGTCGAGTCAAACCCGACTCATAGTGACCCCTCCTTGGGTTTCCGAGGCAGTATCACTACGGAAGTTGTTGTTGTTGTTGTTATGTGCCGTGGAGTCGGCCCCGACTCATAGCGACCCCTCCTTGGGTTTCTGAGGCAGTATCACTAGGGAAGTAGGATTGCCCAACGATTGCCCAACCTTCCTTCCAAGGAGTGGTGATTAAAAATATCATGGCTTGAATGAGACACACCTTAGTCCTCAAAGTGACATCTTTGTTATTTTAACACTTTAAAGAGGCTTTTGTGCCAGTTGCCCAATGCAATATGCTGTTTGATTTCTTGACTGCTGTTTCCGTGGGCACTGGTTGTGGATCCAAATAAAATGAAATCCTTGACAATTTCTATATTTTGAAAACATAATGATTTATATAGTCATGTTATAGTAACTATATTCATGATCTTGTGTATAAAGGGAGAATTTCACTGCAGGGAAGTAAGGTGACTGGGAACCTCTGGCAAAGGGCAGCACAGTTGAAATACCTGCAGGTGAACAATGCTCAAGATTGATTTACTAGTCTGCTTCCTTCTGGGGGATCATTGGTTCCCTAGATTCTGAGGTTAAAGTGAGATTAATCCAGTAGGTCAGTAAGAAAAGTCTGGCATGATACAAACTTCTGAATCTCAAAGGGGTTGCATGATAGAGAAAATATAGCACATTTGGGAAACATCAAATTCTGAAAATAATAAATATGAGAGAGGGCCTAGGCTGACCAGGAAAGCAAAGGCTACGGAGAATTTTGTTTTGTTTTGATTTTATCAACCAACATTTATGCCATGATTGTGGGGTCTATCACTTTATTGCCAAAATACATTGCTGTGTGGTCAATTTCAACTCATGGCTACCCTGTGAGTTACAGAGTAGAACTACTCCTTAGGGTTTTCTGGACTGTAAGTATAAGGATCTGGGTTAGGTCTCAATGTCACTGTGCCCTTGGAGAGAGGAGCTGAAGTGGCAGTCTTTCAGTGGGAGCCTCTCTCCACATTTCATGACCTTCTCATTTTCAAAATGCCATTTGCTTTTCCAAATCAGGAAAGATGGAAGAATGTGCTGTCTGCTGGAGTTTATTCCCTTTTGTGTCTTTATTACATTGTATTATTCCATAAGTATGGCTGTCTTTTTTTTTTTTTTTTTTTTCAGTGTCCTTATTGCCTCTGTGGTTACCACACATATCACTTTTCAGTTTTTTTTTTTTAATTCATATAAATTGTATACATATACATATACATTCTCTCTCTGTGTATATTTTTATTGTGTTTTAGGTGCACAATAAAATTTACAAAACAGAATTTGTTTTACATTCAATATTTCATGTATATTTGATTTCATTCCCAATTACCATCCCCAACCCTAAACCATTCTCTTCCCCTCCCTTTGCAGTATCCCCTTCTCCTGTGCCCCTCATAGTTATGCACTCCTGTGTGTACTGCATTTTCTCCGTGCAAATCTTGCCCCTCTGCTGCCCCATGGGCAATTGCTCCAAAGGATGCCTCTCCATGGATAATGTGGGTGCATCGCCCTGGGTTGAGTGGTCTGCGTGTACATCTTGTTTACTACTGGGCTGAGAGCTAGCCCCTGGGAGTGAGTTTTATTCCAGTTCCAAAGTATATCTCAGGACCATAGTATTGGAGGTCCCACCAGACTCCGTCTGACTGTAATTCTGGTCATTATTGTGTTTTTAGATTCAATTTCATGTTTTTCCTCTCACTCTATCCAGGATCTCCAATTTTGATCATTTTCCAAGTTGTTGGCATTAGTAGCTGGGCACCATCTAGTTCTGGTCTTGAGGTCCATCATGTGCTAGGGCTGATTGCTTCCAAATGCCCTGTTTTTTTTTTTTTTTTCCTTCTTCTTTGCTTCTGATGATAGGAGATCATTAGCTGCATCTTAGATGGCTGCTTGAAAGCTTTTAAGAGCCCAGTCTCTGCTCACCAATGTAGGCTGTGAAACAAGATTGTTATGTATTTTGATGTGCCAATTGAGTCTGGTGTCCCCCAATATCATGGTCCTGAGTTGGTAGATCTATTGGAACTCTCTCCCACAGGGTCTGGCTGTCTGTGAGGGATTGCTTTATGGCTATCTTCTGTTGTTTCTGTAAGGACTATGGGTATTTTGTATCACTGGTATCTGCACAAGATTAGCCTCAGCTGAATCTATCATTAGTCTAGAGCATACTCCTGTTGACTGATCCCATCTGATCTTCTCAGATGTTTATGTGTTTATCTGTAGCCTGGTGTTTGGTGTTAATGGTAAAACAGTATTGAGGATATACTAGATGGAATTAGCTTCTGTCATCTAAATCTTATGTGCATACACTTTCCCTAATGTTATCATGGTGGTCACAGACTCCTTCCATAACATACCCCCCTTGCCCAGCTCAGCGTGTGGCCCCCACCTAGCCCAAAATTATTCCCTTCCTTTCCCTCCTCACCCCAGTAACCTACAAAGTGAGTTCTCTTCCTTAAGCAAACCATCCGTGTCTTTTTACAATAATGGGCTCATACAATATTTGCCCTTCTGTGACTGACTTATTTCACTCACCATAATATCCTCCAGGCTCATCCATGTTGTGAGATGCTTTGGTATCCTTCATTGTTCTTTAATGTAGCATAGTATTCCATTGTGTGAATGTACCATAATTTGGTTATCCATTCATCTGCTGATGGATGTTTAGGTTGTTTCCATCTCTTTGGTATAGTGAATTGTGTTGCGATGAACATAGGTGTCCTGCCTCTCACTTCTTTAGGATATATTCCTAGTAATGGAATTGCTGGGTCAAATGGTATTTCTGTTTTCAGTTTTTAAGGAACACCATACTATCTGCCACAATGGTTGTACCATTTTATAATCACGCCAGCAGTGTATAAGAGTTGCAATCTCTCCACAACTTTGCCATCATTTGTTATTTTCTGTCCTGAAATTACCTGAACTTTGGTATTATTGCTGGGGTGAGATGATATGTCATTGTTGTTTTCATGTGCATCTCTCTAATGACTAAAGATGGCAAGCAATTTCTCATGTATTTGTTGGCCACCAGCATATTGTCTTTAATGTAGTGTCTGTTCATGTCTCTTGCCCATTTTTGAATCAGATTGTTTATCTTTTTGGTGTTGAAGTGTTGAATTTTTCTGTTGATTTTGGAGATAAGTCCTCTGTCAGATATGTCATAGGCAAATATTTTCTCCCAATTTGTAAGTTATCTTTTAACCCTTTTGATGAAGTCTTTCAATGCACATAGGAATTTAATTTTTAAAAGGTCCCAGTCATCTAACTTCTCTTCTACCTCCTGTGCATTCTGGGTTATTTTTGATAGTCTATTTATGCCATAAATTAGGGTTCCTAAATTTGCCCCTGGGAGCACTGGTAGCATAGTGCCTAAGGCACTTGACTGCTAACCAGAAGTCTGGCAGTTCAAACCCACCAGCCACTCCTTGGAAGGAAGATGGAGCAATCTACTTCCATAGTGATACTGCCTCGGAAACCCAAGGAGGGGTCGCTATGACGGGTCCAACTCGATGGTACATAACAACAACAACAACAAATTTGTCCCTATTTTATCTTTGATGAATTTTATAGTTTGGGGTTTTACATTTAAGTCTTTGATCCAACTTGAGTTTGTTTTTCTGTATCTGGTGAGGTATGAGCATTGTTTCATTTTTCTACAAGTGGATATCCAATTTTGCCAGCACCACTTGTTAAAGAGGCTATCTCTTCCCCATTTAATGGGTTTTGGACCTTTGTCAAAGATCATACCCATAGATGGATGGGTCTATTTCTGGACTTTTGATTCTGTTCCATTGGTCTATGTGTTCACCATTGTACCAATACCACACTGTTTTGACTCCTGTGATTGTATAGTAGGTTTTAAGATCCAAGAGTGTGAGACCTCCTAATTTGTTCTTCTTCAGTAGTGCTCTGCTTTTCCTAACTCTCTTTCCTTTCTACATGAAGTTAGTAATTGGTTTTCCCATGTCCTTAAAATTTTTTGCTGGTATCTAGATCAGGATTGCATTGAATGTGTATATTGCTTAAGGTAGTATTGACATTTTCACAATATTCAGTATACCTATCCATGAATAAGGCAGGTTCTTCCATTTATGGAGATCCCTTGTTGTCTCTTGTAGTAGTGTTTTATAGTTTTCTTTATATAGGTCTTTTGTGTCTCTGGTAAGATTTATTCCTAGATATTTTATCTTTTTAGTAGCTCTGGTAGTTCAGTTTGTGTGTCACCTTGGCTGGGTCTGGTTAAGTGGCTGGGCAGCTGGATGTTGTATTCCCAGTGATGAGACTGGTAAACAACTCCATGGTGGACTCTACTGTGAGCAGCTGAGTAGCTGCCTTAGGGAAGGTGGTCTGTTTCCAGTATATAAGCAGAAGCCTTGGGGAATGGTCTCTAGCTTATGGCATGATTGGATGCTGCATGTAGCCATGTAGCTGTTCAGCAGGCTACCATGCTCTGCCAACCTTGGGACTTACAATGGACTTAAATTAATGGCCTGCTGTGTGGTTTGGTAACATCGGGACCGTGCCATTTTATTTGTTGACCTTGGGCTTGTTAGCCTCAGCATACAGTAGCTGCCTGAGTGAAGAAATGCTTCAGTGGGCCAGAAGCAAGAGGCAGAACTAAAGCCCAAGGTCGAGGGGCTTTAACCCAGACCCTAGAGCCTGGCACTTTGAACTTGGACTTAAAGTCTCCCAATTGTAAGAATAAACTCCTGTTTGTTAAGGCCATCCCATTTGTGGAATATTCTTGTTGGAGCAGCACTAGGTATCCAGAATAGTAGCTATTGTAAATGGTATTGTTTCCTTTATTTCCTTTTCAGTGGTTTCTTTGTTGGTGTAGAGGAATCCAATTGATTTTTGTGTATTGACCTTGTATCCTGCCACCTTGCTGAATATCTCTATTAGTTCCTGCAGTTTTTTTGCTGAGTATCTTGGGTTTTCTATGTATAGGATCATATCATTGGCAAACAGAGATAGCTTTACTTCCGCTTTGCCAATTTGGATGCCTTTTTTTTTTTTTCCTGTTTCTCATCTTATTGCCCTGGCTAGGACTTCCAATACAATGTTAAATAGGAATGGTGATAGAGGGTATCCTTGTCTGGTTCTACTTCATAAGGTGAATCCCTTGAGTCTTTCTCCATTAATAATATTGGCCTTTGGCTTTGCATATATGTCCTTTATTATGTTGAGGAATTTCCCTTCTATCCCTATTTTGCTAAAAGTTCTGAAGAGGAAAGGGTGTTGTATTTTATCAAATGTCTTTTCTGGGTTTATATATATATATATATATATATATATATAATGTTTTCTTTTGTTTTGTTTATGTGGTGGATCACATTGATTTTGTTTTGTTTATGTGATGGATCACATTGATTGTTTTTTTCTGGTATTGAACCATCCTGGCATACCAGGTATGAGTCCCACTTGGTCAGGATGTATTATTTTTTTCATATGTTGTTGGATTCTGTTGGGTAGGATATTTTTTGAAGATTTTTGCATCTATGTTCATGAAGGATATTGGTCTGTAGTTTTCCTTTTTAGTGTGGCCTTTCCCTGCTTTTGGTATTGGACTATGCTTGCTTCATAAAATGAGTTTGGGAGTATTCCATCTGTTTCTATATTCTGGAATAGTATGAGTAGTATAGTTGTCATCTCTTCCCTGACTATTTGATAAAATTCTCCAATGAAGCCATTGTGGCCAGGACTTTTTCTTTTTTTTAATGACCTGTTCAATTTCTTCATCTGTTATGGGTCTGTTCAAGTATTCTATCTCTGAGTGGGATAGTTTAGGTAGGTCTTGTGATTCCAGAAACTTGTCCATCTCTTCTAGGCTCTCAAATCTGTTGGAGGACAGTTCTTCATAATATTCTGTCAGTTTCTTTTTTATTTCAGTTGGTTCTGTTATGATGACACCCTTTTCATTTACTAGTCTAGTAATTTGCATCTTCTCTTTCTTTTCTTTTGTTAGATTTGCCAATGGTTGGTCATTTTTGTTCATCTTTTTGAAGAACGAGCTTATTGTTTTGTTGATTTTCTCTTTCATTTTTTGTTTTCTGTTTCATTTATTTCTGCTCTGATCTTTATTATTTCCTTACTTTTAGATACTGTAGGATTACTTTGTTGTTCTTTTCCTAATTGTTGGAGTTGTTGAGTTAGAGTGTTGATTTTGTTTCTTTCTTCTTTTTTGATGTATGCATTTATTGTTATAAACTCACCTCTGAGTGTTGCTTTCACTGTGTCCCATAGGTTTTGGTAAGATGTATCTTCATTCTTGTTTGTTTCTAGGAATTTTTTATTTCACTTTTTATTTCTTCTATTACCCAGTAATTTTTGAGCAGTGTATTGTTCAACTTGTACATGTTTGATTATTTTTTCCTTGATCTTTCCATTATTAACTTGTAATTTTATAAGACTGTGGCCAGAGAAGATGTTTTGTAGTATTTCAATGTTTTTTAATTTATTGAGGCTTGTTTTATGTCCTAACATATGATCTATTCTGGAGAATTATCCATGTGCACTGGAGAATAATGTGAATTGTGCTTTTGTTGGATGGTGTGCTCTGTATATGTCTATGAAATCAGGTTGGTTGATTGTGTGGTTGAGTTCTTCTGCATGTTTAGTGATTTTTTTTTTTTTTTCCTAGTTTATTTGTCCCTCCTTGAAAGTGGTGTGTTACTTTCTCCTTCTACTATTGTAGAGTTGCCAATTTTCCCTTTCAATTCAATTAATATTTGCTTTTTGTATTTTGGGACACTTTCATTGGGTGCATAGATATTTATCATGATAATGTCTTCTTGGTCAATTGACCCTTTCAGCATCATATAGTGAACTTCTTTGTCTCTTATGTTGTTTTTCATCTTAAAGTCTATTTTATCAGAAATTAATATTGCCACTCCTGCCTTTTTTTGGTTTCCATTGGCTTGGTATATTTTTTCTACCCCTTAAATCATAATTTGTTTTTATCTGTGTGTCTGAGGTGGGTCTCTTGTAGGCAGCATATTGACAGGTCTTCTTTTCTTATCCAGTCTGCCATTCTATTTCTCTTGATTGGTGTATTTAATCCATTCACATTGAGTGTAATTAGTGACAGGTATGCATTGATTGTTGTCATTGTATTGTGTTTTTTTGTTGTGTTGGAGTTTCCTTAGTCCATATACTTTTCTGTGCTGAGTTCATTTGTTGTCAAGTGTTTCCTTTCTTTTCTTCTTTATTGTTAATTTTGTGCTTACTAAACCCATATGTTTTCCTGTCTTCTGGGTTTGCTTAGGGGGATTGTTAATTTTCTCTGTGGTTACCTTGGAGTGAATTCTTGTCTCTGTATTTTTGGAACAGTGTGTTCTATGAGGACATTGTCCTGTTTTCCTCTCCATTTGGAAGTTTTGTACTTAGAATTTTCATTCTCTCTATTTGGTTAGTTGCTATGGTCATGTGCAGATTGACTTCCTTGTTTTTTAGTGTACAATGTTTATGGTCTTATTTTGAGTGTATATTTCTGATTTGGTTTTAGTGTTGATGTCATGCATCCTGATTTTGTCGTTTTCTGTTGTGGTTTCTCTATTGGAGGGACTTGCTTAAATATTTCTTGTAGGGATGGTCTGGTTTTCACAAAATCCCTTAATTTCTACTTGTCTGAGAGTGTCTTGATTTCACGCTTATATTTGATGGACAGTTTGTCTGGATATAGGATTTTTGGTGAGAAGTTCTTTTCCTTCAGTGTTTTATATGTGCTGTCCCATTGCCTTCTTGCCTGCATGGTTTCTGCTGAGTAATCAGAACTTAGACTAGCTGTTTGATTTTGTAAGTAATATATCTTTTGTCCTGGGCAGCTCACAAGATTGTGTCTTTGTCTTTGGTTTTAGAGAGTTTGATTATGATATGATTCAGTGTTTCATTCTTGGGATCTATTCTGTATGAGGTTCTTTTAGCTTCTTGGACAAATATCTTTTCTTCCTTCATGATACAAGGAAATTTTTCTATTAATAAGTCTTCCACAATTTTCTGTTTTTTTGGTTTTTTTTTTGCCTCTTCTTGTTCTGGAATTCCAATGAGGTGAATGTTGTTTCTTTTCATGTCATCCCACATTACTCTTAAGTTCTCTTCATTTCTCTTAAATCTTTGTTCTGATTTTTCTTCATACAGGCTGGTGTCAAGAAATTTAACTTTTAGTTGGTAAATGCCTTCTTAGCCAGTTATAGCCTATTCTTTTGTGCTTCCACTGTGTTGTGTTATTCTGTAATTTTGGTATTCATCTTCTGGATTTCTAGTTGTTGTTTTTGTATGAGTTCTGATTGTGTATTAATCTTTTTCTTTTTTTTTTTTTCTGGAATGGTTTTCCTGAGTTCTTCCAGGGTACTGTCTGTGTTCTCCTTGGTTCTGTTTCCTTAAGCTCTTGTAGAGTTCTATAAACATATCTTCTAAATTTGTTCTCAGATAATTCTATTGCCTCCTCTTCCTCCATGTTCAATGAGACTTTTGTTCTTTTGTTTGGGATTTTCTTTACATTGTCTTATCCTGTTTTTTTTTTTTTTTTTGATTTGAAGTTGATTGTTGCCTAGACATTTTGAAGTTGTCTTTAACTGTTAGTTATGTATTGACTTCTTTTGTCTTGATTTTTTATTATTTACTATTTTTCCAAAGGTGGAGCTGGTGTGTTTTATATTTTTGGTTATTAATTCAGATGTGGTGGACTGCCTGCAGTTTTCTTTGTGATCATGGAATCACTGTGTGGAATTTGGATGTAGGTCTCTGTTCATTGTGAAGGTGGTTTAGGATTCAAGCTGGGCAGGTTTTGTGGTGGCTTAATGTGGTTTTCCTATTGGATGAGGCAGGGCAGAGGTGGGGAAAAGAGGAAGAAAAGAGAGAGAGGAAAAAAAAAAAAAAGGCTCTAAGGTGCCAGTAGCTATTCCCAGGGCTTTGAGTAGGCTGCTAATGATGACATTATACTGTTACAGACCTGCAGCTCAAGTTTGGCAAAGACCTAAATGGTTAGGGAGGCCACCACTTTCTGCCAGATTCACACAGACACAAAAACCCCATGCTCCAGGCCCCTCCATGCCAAAAAACTGTCATGAAATAGCTGACCTTACCCACACCATGAGACTGCCCCAGGGTCAACCCACTTGTGGCAAGCTTCCTTCTCTGCTCCTTATTCAGCAGCACCCAGAGGCAGAGGGACCTGCCTCAAGTTTGGTCTCAAGTTTACCAAAACAAGCAGGTGCTGAAGGTAGTTCTGTGGAGTGGCCACAGGTCCTCCAGTGCATTCTTTGTACTCCCCCAGGGAATCCTCTGATCTCACTGGCTGGTTCCATCTCATTGGCCGGTTTGTTGTTACACTGCAGGGCAGGTTCCCCTATTTTTTATTCTTTCTAACTGGTTACACTGCCTCTCCCTCTTTTCTATTCCTACTCCCCTGAGTTTGGTGCTCTCTGACTTAATGAGCTGCTCAGAGCACCACAATCCCCACTTCAAACTGCTGCACCTAGTTTTTCAGGCACTAAAATGCTAGCAGGAACTAACATATGGGCTACAGGTAAGACTCCATCTTCACCTCCACCATTTTTCTGTATGGGTATAAGTCATATCCTTCATTCTAGTATATTAGTGTAATATATTTGTGTTTAATCATATATTTTGATGATTATGCCAGTAATAATTCATGTAGGTGTAGGAACATTATGGTAGGCTTACCTACTGTTACTGCTATGTGCCAAGAATAAAAAATTCGCTCCTTAATATCAAGCACTGATTGCAAAAATGGTATGAGGAGCCCAAAGAAGAACTATGGAAAGACTGATTCATTTCATGATATATATGTATATGTATATATATATATATATATATATATATATATATATATATATATATATATATATATATATATTTAGGTAAAGCACAGCCTGGGACCAGATAATTCTATTTTGCTGCTCCAATGGGACCATGTGTCTCAGCATAACTAATGTATCTCAATCAAATCCATCTCAATTCAAAATCATCCATGTGTTTTATTTGCATATCACTAAGCCAGTGGCTTACTATTTGTTTCTTACTTACTTGCTTTTGCTGAAATCTTTCAATATCTTAACACTGGAAATTTAGGACTTACAATGTTCTAATAGCTGTGGGTGTGGGAGAGTTTGAAACTGTTATATCAGAGGCTGAGAACTGGAAGAACGCAAAGGGAGTACTGAATTGTCACTCCCATCCAGCACTTGTGTAGCAAGATCAAGATCTTTGGGTGTTGGACAAAAGATTAAGAAATATAAAAGCAGGCCTCCCTCCCTTCCCTCATGAGAATGAAATATGAAGAACTGGATCCCTGTAAGAGAACCACACTGAGGTTAGGAATAGGAGCAGGTAAATTTCAGGATGTCTCTGGAGGGTGGTCTTTGGTCAGATTACTGAGAAGGCTGTAGCCAAAGCTAGCAGTGGAAGGAAATGGTTACCAAGGACTGGAGTTTGTCAAGAAGGACATTATTCAGCCCAACTCAACCCACTTAAATATTATGGCAGGCTCACTCACACTTGTGCTTGTACCCTATGGGAGACTGAGAGCCATGGATGTTCCATCAACTTACTTCTCAGTGTCTACTATGTTGTTGTTGTTGTTAGGGTCTGCTCTTACCTCCTTCAGGATGTTATTCTTTTAGTGTTTCTCTGTAATAACTCTGTATTACTGGCTTCTGGCTTTGCTTACCTAAACACCGAATGTTGTGCCCCTATCATTTACTCAGTCCCCATGCTGAGTTGGGGTGGACCAGTCACAGGTGATAGATGTACTTAGGAGCAGTTTGTTTAGAGGTCTAGAGTACAGAGAAAAGGATGGAAAAAATATATATATATAAAGCTAACAGGTAAATTGTGTGTGGAGAATCTTTGGTGGAACTTTAAAAATTAACAATGCCCAAAGCCAATATGGAATAATTAAATCTGAATTCTGGGGGCTGAAGTTCAGACATATTTTTAAAGCTCCCTTGGTGATTGCAATGTGCTGCCAAATTTTTCAACCAGTGATCTAGAAGTCACAATATGGGCCATGATCAGTTTCATCTGAACTGAAGGAACAGAGAGTTTTACAGATAGAAATTTCCAAAGTTGGAATTAAGATAGAACAATTAAAGGATGGTGAGGTTAAGCATTCTGCTGCTAACTGAAAGGTCGGCTGTTCACATTTTCAGCTGATAATGGGAGAAAAATGTAGCAGTCTGCTTTGGTAAAGATTACAGCATTGGAAACTCCTTGTGCATTTCTACTCTGTCCTACAGTGTTGCTATGAGTTTAAAGTTTAAATTAGAGAGACTTGGGTGTGAATGAAGTTGAGAAAGAGGACCTATTTCACCTTTCAGGTTCATCAGATTATGCAAGACAAATATCTCAGGGACATCTTAAGGAATTGCCTCACAGAAGAAGACCACGTTGTTTTGTTTCCCAGGCTTTCCTAGGCAAATAAATTGGATCCCAAACTGCTGACGGTTGGCAGAAAGTGTGTGTGGCTGAGTCATTTGAAATAAGTAAGTTTAGTACTCCCACACACTGTGGGCAGAATGAAGAATGGTGAAATAATGGTCTGAGTGAAGGGAGTGGATAGCAAGAGAAGAGTCTTGAACTTCCTCGACAAAATACTGCCAAACAAACAGTTGCCATAGAGTGGATTCCAACTAATAGCGACCCCACATTCTTCAGAGTGGAGCTATACCCCACAGAGTTTTCAATGATTAATTTTTCAGAAGCAGATCTACAGGATTTTCTTTTTACGTGCCTCTGAGTAGACTTGAACCACCAACTTTTTGGTTACCAACTGAGCATTAACCATTTCTGCCACCCATGAACTCCAAATATTGCAAGTGGTTGTTCTTAGGTGCCATCAAGTCAGTTTCAACTCAACTCCATGTAAAACAGAATGGAGCACTGCTTGATCACATTGCCATGTTTGAGCTCATTGTTGAAGCCACTGTGTCAATTCATCTCATAGAAAGTCTTCCTCTATTGTGCTAACCCACTACTTCACCAAGCATGATCTTCCCCCAGAGACTGGTCACTCCTAACAACATGTCAAATAACAAAGTCTCACCATCTTTGTTTCTAAGGAGTATTGTGGCTGTACTTCTTCCAAGAGAGATTTGTTCATTCTTCTGACAATATTCTTTGCCAACTGTAATTCACATGCATCTGTTCCTATTTGGTCTTCCTGATTCACTGTCCAGCCTGAACGTGACATATTTGCTTTTTAACACTTTAAAGCAGTCTTTTTTTTCTTTTTCCTCATATTTTGCCCAATATGATATATCACTTGTTTCCTTGACTACATTCTATGGTAATTGATTGTGGATACACGTAAAATGGAATATTTGACAATTTCAAGATTTTCTCTGTTTTTGTTATTATTAGGTGTTGTAGAGTCAGTTTTGATTTATAAAGACCCCATGTACAATAGAATGGAACACTCCCCATCCTGTACCATACTCATGATCGTTGCTATGCTTCAGCCCATAGTCATAGCCACAGGTTTAATCAATCTTATTGAAGGTTTTCCCCTTTTTCACTGACACTCTGCCAAGCATGATATCCTTCTGTAGGGACTGGCCCATCCTGAGAACATGACAAAATTATGAGAGATGAAGTTTGGTTATTCTTGTTTTAATGAGCATTTCAGCTTTACTACCTTCAAGACAGATTTGTCCATTGTTCTAAGAGTACATTCATTATTCTTCACCAAAATTACAATTCAAATGCATCAATTCTTTTTTGGTCTTCTTTATTCATTGTGTTTCTCTCATCCTGTCGAGTACTTCATTGGATTCAATGAAACAATACAGCACTAGAGGTGCTCACTCATTTATACCAAGAAATTAGAAAGCAGCTACCTGGCCAACTGACTAGAAGAAATCCATATTTGTGCCTATTCAAAAGAAAGGTGATGTAACAGAATACAGAAATTATTGAACAATATTGTTAATACCACACACAAGTAAAATTTTTCTGAAAATAATTGCAGTGGTATATGGACAGAGAACTGTCAGAAAGTCAAGCCAGATTCAGAAGGGGGCATGGAGTGTGGGATATCACTGTTGATGTCAGGTGGATCTTAGCTGAAAGCAAAGAATACAAGAGAGATATTTACCTGTGTGCTACTGACTATGCAGAGGCATTTGACTGTGTGGATCATAAAAAAAATCATGTGTAACACTGAAAAGAGTGGAAATTCCAGAATACTTAATTATGTTCATGAGGGAACTGTATATAGGCCAAGAAGCAGTTGTTCAAACAGAATAAGGGGATATTGTGGGGTTTAAAAACAGGAAGTGTGTGCACCAGTGTTGTATCTTTTCACCATACTTATTCAATAAGTATGCTGAACAAATAATCTGAGAAGCTGGATTCTGTAAAGAAGATGACATCAGGGTTGGAGGAAGATTCATTAACAACCTGTGACATGCAGATGACACAACCTTGCTTGCTGAAAATGAATACTTAAAGCACTTAGTAACAAAGATCAAAGTCTTAAGTATGGATTACAACTCAACATAAATAAAACAACAAGAACAAAAAATCTGTTTGCATAGATGTTGCAAAATGCAAAATAGATCATTATCTAATGCCTTGACTCACTGATTATATTTCCTTTTTAATTTGGGATAAAGACATTAAGAGGAGCTTTAATCCTTCTCCAGATTACTTAGCCCAGGGCTCTGCCTTTGTTCAGTCCTTACCCAGAATGGTTTCTTACTGGTGCTTCCCTATTGGGTCATAGAATTGTGAGAACTGCATCTTCAAGACTCTGAAGAGAGAGGTTCAAAGCCTGGACCCACTCAGAGACACTGGGGTGCTGAGTGCTGTGAGTTCTCCTTTCCGTGGTTGACAAGTTCATACTCTCCTCTTTCTCCCACCTTCCCTTTCTCCAAACCTCTGCTGACTCACAATCAGTGTTGCCCACAGACTCTGACTCCTGAACTTTCTTTGCTCATGATGTCTCTAATTCTGCTGATTATATGTGACCATGTTTCTCCTCTGTACTTTAATTTCTTCGTTTGCCTTTCCTCTGCTACCCTTGTTTTATTATTATTATTTTCTCCTGCTTCAGTGTGGTTAGTTGGTAGGACCTTAATCTGCTCCACACACAGGACAGAACTATCTCAAAGACACTTACCAGATGAATATGAAAACTCACAAGGATCTAAAGAGTGAAACCACTAGCACCACCACCAACTCTTTAACTGACATTTTTTAAGGTCGTTATATACATTAAATGTTTTTATATACATAGGCCCCTGGCGAGTGTTTACTACTGGGTGTTTTTACATTCTATGGCTTCTGAGGCACTTGGCACCATTTTGCAGAGGTGATTCACTAATATAGAATGAAGCACTAAGAGAAGAATGTCATTCAAATAGAGAGAGAAGGCAGATAGCCATTTTTATAGAGTCATTGAGGAGAATTTGGAAGGCAGCAAAGCTAAAACCTCTACTTTACCTATTAGATATTACATCCTTCAGCTTATCAGGACTTTGCATTTCTAAGAGTCTCTTTTCAGAACAAAAGCCCCGGGCACGGAAATGCTTTAGGTTATTTACTGCTCAGAATAATGCATTTAGCAGGGATAGCTGACACCCACACTTTGAGAGAATAACAAACAAGACCGTTGTCTGGTGTTTTGCTTCTCTAGTGCCACTCTCACAGAAATACCACAAATGGGTGGCTTTGAAAACAGGGACTTATTCTCTTAAAGTTCAGGAATCTAGAAGTCCAAGTTCAAAGTGCCAGCTCTAGGGGCTGGGTGAAAGCCCCTCAACCTTGGGCTTCAGCTCTGTCTCTTGCTTCCAGCCCACTGCAGCTGGAGGTTTCTCCTAACTCATGCAGCTGCTGGCTGCTAAGGCTAACAAACCCAAGATTGACAAGTAAAATAACATAGTCCTAAGATCATCAAGCAATATGCCAGGCCACTAATTCAAGTCCATTTAGAGTCCCATGATTGGCAGAGAACATGACAGATCATTGAAATGAAGACTTGGCTACATGCAGGGTCCCAGAGTGCTAAAAAGCTTAGAGACCTATCTCAAAGATATCTTCTTACATACTAGAAGCAGACCCCATCCCCAGTAGATTCCACCATGGAATTGATTACCAGTCTCATCATGAGGATTAACTACCTCCAGCTGTCCAGGAACTCAAAACCAGGCCCAGCCAAGTTGACACACAACTTAACTACCATATCTGATATCCCATAGAAGTGCAAAGAAATGTCCTAAACCTCAGTGAAGGGGATGCCACAGGCAAATATGGCCTGCTTCTTTGCAAGGTTTCCCTGGATCAGCCTTGATCACTAGTGATGACCCTTTCCCACACATACACTTTTCTCTTCTCTGCCATCTGCTCACATTTCAGACAACATAATTTGTATGTTGCATCATTCTGTCAACACCCAATATATATGTAATTCAGATAAATATTCACAGACTTATTCCTAAATGTGAGATTATAAGTGTGTCAATCATGGAATAGAGATGTTATACTCAGTTTGTTGTATTGTTGTGGCTTGTGGGTTTCTCTGAGGCTGGAGGCTATGCCACAGGTATTTCAAAGACCAGGAGGGTCACTATGGTGGAGGTTTCATCAGAGCTTCCAGACTAAGACAGACTGAGAAGAAGGAAGAGGCCATTTACTTCTCCAAGAATTGTCCAGTGAAAGCCTTACAAATAGCAGTGAACCACTGTTTGATATATTACTGGAAAACCTGAGGAATAATCTTGAGACACTGTCTGATATAGTGTCCAAAGATGATCCCCTCAGGTTGGAAGACCTTCAAAATACAACTGGGGAAGAGCTGCCTCCTCAAAGTAAAGTCAACCTTAATGATGTGAATGGAGTAAAGCTTTTGTGACCTCCATTTGTTCATGGTGCACAACCCAGAATGGGAAGAAACAGCTGCAAATATCTATTAATAATTAGAATGTGGAATGTACAAAGTATGAATGTAGGAAAAGTGGAAGTTGTCAAAAATGGAACAGGATGCATAAAGATCAATATCTTAGGCATTAGTGAGCTGAAATGGACTGGTTTTGACTATTTAAAATCAGAATCATATGATGTACTCTGCTGGGAATGACAAACAGAAGAGGAACGGTGTGAGATTCATCAACACAAAGAATGTTTCAATTTCTATCCTGAAGCACAATGCTGTCAGTGATAGGATAACAGCCATATGCCTATAAGGAAGACCAGTTAATACTACTATTATTCAAATTTATGCACAATCCACTAAAGATAAAGATAAGGAAGTTGAAGATTTTTACCAACTTCTGCAGCCTGACATTGACCAAACTTGCAAGCAAGATTTACTGATTATTGATGGTTATTGGAATGTGAAAGTGGGAAACAAAGAAGAATCACTGGTTGTTGGAAGATACAGTCTAGGTGATAGAACTGACACTGAAGATCGCATGATAGAATTTTGCAAGACCAATGATTTGTTTTTTGAAAATACTTTTTCCAACAACAGAAATGGTGGCTATATGCTTGTAGTTTGCCAGATGGAATACATGGGAATCATATTAACTACATATGCGGCAAGAGGCTATGGAGAAGCTCAGTATCTTCAGCCAAAACAAGGGCAGGAACTCACTGTGGAACAGACCATCATTTGTTCACATGCAACTTCAAGTTAAAGCTGAAGAAAACTAAAACAAGTCCATGAGGACCAAAATATGACCTTGAATGTATCCTTCAATTTAAAGACCACATTAAGAATAGATTTGATGCATTGCACACCAATGACCAAAAACTAGATGAATTGTGGGATGACATCAAGAATACCATCCATGAAAAAAGCAGAAGGTCACTAAAAGGACAAGGAAGAAAAGGCAAAAATGGATGTCAGAAGGGACTCTGATGCTTGCTCTTGCATGGAGAATAGCTAAAGCAAATGGAAGAAATGACAAGACAAAAGAGTGGAACAGACAATTTCAAAGGTCAGCTCAAGAAGAGAAAGTCTGTTATTATAATGAAATGTTCCAGGACCTAGAGTTAGAAAACCAAAAGGGAAGAACATGCTCGGCATTTCTCAAGCTTAAAGAACTGAAGAAAAAATTCAAGCCTTGAGTTGCAGTGTTGAAAGATTCTATTGGAAAAATATTGAATAATGCAGGAAGCATCAAAAGAAGATGGAAGGAATGCACAGAGTCACTATATCAAAAAGAATTGGTCAATGTTCATCCATTTCAGCAAGTGGCATATGATCAAGAATCAATGGTACTGAAGGAAGAAGTCAAATCTGCACTGAAGGAATTGGTGAAAAACCAGGCTCCAGAAATTGATGGAATATCCATTGAAATGTTTGAACAAATGGATGCCATGCTGGAGGCACTCACTCATCTATGTCAAGAAATTTGGATGACAGGCACATGGCTGATTGACTGGAAGAGATCCATATTTGTAGTCATTCCAAAGAAAGGTGATCCAACAGCATGTGGAAATTATCACACTATATCTTTACTATCACACCCAAGTAAAATTTTGCTGCAGATAATTCAAAAGCAGTAGTAGCGTATATTGACAGGGAACTTCCAGAATGCAAGCTGGACTCAGAAGAGGATGTGGAAGGAGGTATATCATTGCTGATGTCAGATGGATGTAAGCTGAAAGCAAATAACATCAGAAAGATGTTTACTTGTGTTTTATTGACTATGCAAAAGCATTTGATTGTGTGGATCATAACAAATTATGGATATCACTGAGAAGAATGGGAATTCCAGAACATTTCATTGTGTTCATCGGGAAGTTCTACATAGACCAGGAGGCTGTTGTTTGAACAGAACAAGTGGATACTGCATGGTTTAAAATCAAGAAGGGAGTTCAGGGTTGTATCTTTTCACCATACTTATTCAATCTGTATGTATAGATGGACTATATTAAGAAGTATGCAGCATCAGGACTGGAGGAAGACTCATTAACAACCTGTAATATGCAGATGACACAACCTTGCTTGCTGAAAGTGAAGATAATTTGAAGTACTTACTGATGAAGATTAAAGATTACAGTCCATAGTATGGATTACACCTCAACATAAAGAAAATGAAAATGCTCACAACTGGACCAATAAGCAGCATGATGATAAATGCAGAAAAGACTGAAGTTGTCAAAGATTTCATATTACTTGGATCCACAATCAACATCAATGGAAGCAGCAGTTAAGATATCAGACGGTGTATTGCACTGGGTAAATCTGCTGCAAAAGATCTGTTTAAAGTGCTGAAGAGCAAAGATGTCTCTTTCAAGACTTGTTGTTGTTTGCCATCGAGTCGGCCCCGACTCATAGCGACCCCTCCTTGGGTTTCCGAGGCAGTATCACTACGGAAGTAGGAATGCCCAACCTTCCTTCCGAGGAGTGGCTGGTGGGTTTGAACCGCCAGCCTTCTGGTTAGCAGTCAAGTGCCTTAGCCACTATGCTACCAGAGCTCCTCTTTCAAGACTAAGGTGTGCTTAACCCAAGTCATGGTATTCTCAATCACCTCATATGCATGTGAAAGCTGGACAATGAACAAGAAAGACAGAAGAGTTGATGCTTTTGAATTATGGTTTTGGAGAAGAATACTGAAATACCATGGACTGCCAGAAGAATGAACAAATGAAGCTTGGAAGAAATACTGCCAAGATGCTCTTTCAAAGCAAGAATGACCAGACACTGTCTCACCTACTTTGTTCACTTTGTCAAAAGAGACCATTTCCTGGAGAAGAATATCATGCTTGGTAAAATGGAGGGTCAACATAAAAAGAGAAGCTCCTCAGTGAAAGAGACTGACACAGTGGCTGCAACAATGGGCTCAGGTGTAGCAAGGATTGTGAAGATCATGCATGAATGAACAGTGTTTTGATCTGTTGTACACTGGGTCACTGTGAGTTGGTGACTGCTTGAGGACACCTAACAATAACACAATGCTCAAGTGAAGGATATAAAGCAGTAATTGGTGTGCCTATTGGAAGCCCCAACTCATTAATTGGACATTTGTACCTTTTTCATCTGACAACAAACCCACTTTTCCAAACTGTTACCTAAACATACCACACTGCATCCATACATTTTTAGGGTTTTTGATTGGGCTTTGTCTCACATATCATCATCATTATCTTAATGAAAAATATCACAAGAATACGCATGATTAAGTGTTTAATACACCCTTGGCATTGTGATAAGTATTTTCTAAGGCTTGTCTCATTTAATACCTATAATTGTCTCAGGGATAGAAAGTACTATACACCTGTTACTGAAGAGAAAATTGAAGAATAGATTCTATTGATCCTCAAAATCACATATCTGGCAATAAGAAGAGAAAGTTTTGAAACCTTGGCAATCTGTTACCAATTCTTTTAACCATTTGACAATTCTCCCTTCAACTTTCTTTTCTTATAAAAAACCTTGTTGTGCTTTGAGACATATAATCTTCTTCAAAGTCTTCTGACACTCTACCTCCTTGGCTCCCAGCTCTGAAAACATGCTTTCTCCCCTTCCCTGTGCTCTCACAGCCTTATATTTCTCTGTCCATGTCACTGTCTTCCACCTATGTCTTTTATGAGATGCTTGCACATGTTGCTCCCTTCCGAAAAATACCAGGCCCTTGAAGATAAGCTCTGGATCTAATTTAAAGGGATATTTATTTTTTCTTTACTAAATTAAATGCAATTGAAATTATAGGACTAAATGGGCTTAGTGGCCTCCTTAAAATTCTGAAGATGGAGAATTTTTATGTTGCTGCTCTTCCCTGCTCTAATTCTTTTCTCTTTCACTTCTGACCCCTTGTACTGCCGGTTGGAGGTACCATAAGTGATTTCCCTAGACCTCCCTCCCTGTGTTCTTTCTTTGCCCAGTGTAGTCCTTGTGACACAGGCCCATTCCTTGATCCCACCCTGTCCTACAATTCTTCAGATTATGCAGTGTGTTCGAAGGGGATGTCTACCCTTTGTGACAATCAGAATTGTGCTGTTAATGGGAGAGAGGCAACTTGCCTCCCTCACCACTCGCACCTCCTGCACATCCATTTTATATGTATGAACAACAGCAAGAGAAAATGATTTAATCAAAATATGAGGCCCTTTACAGATCACTGGGGAGAGACATTCCTGGTGTGGGGTGACAGGAATCCTTTCATGGGTACCCCTGTATCATACCACTTTGGGGCATTTTTAACATTGGCTCTTGGTGCTCACTGAGCTTGGTACCTATGATAAATGAGCAGCAGCCCAAGGAAATAGAAGAACTGTTCGCTACAGCCATAAAATTGAAGTTGGCTGAGCATAAGTACTTTGGATATTTAATGAAATTAAATTCTTTGATTTTTCAACTACGTTAGACTTGGAGGTGAGGAGGAGAGTGAAGGCCAATCAATATGCAGATAGGGAGACTTGCTTGATCCTATATTCTTGAGCGAATATCAGTTGTCACGTTGTCTCCAAATCCGAGGATATCCATCCTTACACTTCTTGGGTTATGGCAACAAATGTGATTTTTAATTTTACAGTTAAGTCAGAATCATACTCTAGCAATATTTAGAATCACTTTTATCTAAAGGTATTCACAGAGAGACACCAATAATAAAAATCCTCGACACTAGATTATTATTATTATTTTTTTTTTAGCATTTCTCAACATGCTTTATATATCAGAGTTTGTCTCTGAAAAAGAATCTTGAACATCAGAGACAGACTATAGAGGTAGTCATGTTTCATTTCCTCCTCAAATTGATGTCCTGACCCCAGTACAAGAAACATGTAGAATTTTCTGGACAGATCGGTAGGACAGTTATTATATCCATTTCATAGTCAAGAAAGCTGGGATCCAGAGATGTGAGGCTTGAAATTACACAGTTGACAGATTTCAGAGCCAGATAGGAGCTCAGGTCACTTGAAGCCATATTCTTCCACTTTATGAGACCCCCTTCCCCTCTACGGTTATTGCAGACTCTGGACAGGATGGCCAGACCAACCTCTGGCCCAAGAAGGACAAGTATTCAAAGGATCCCTTTGCAATCTTTCATGAGTTATAAAGGGGAAGGCAAATAAACAAAAACATCTAAGTGTTCCTGAAAAGTGACTTCTGATTATGTCCCATCTTCTTCATCAATTTCTGAAGTTTTAAATAGAAGAAGACTACATCTAAATAGTCTTGTTGTCTCTGAAAATGATTAGAGTTTGCTATTGCTTTTCAGTTTTTTTGTTTGTTAGTTTGTTTGTTTGTTTGAACTAAATCCCCTTCTCTTTTCTCCAGGTCACTTGTACCTTTTTATTTATTTATTTTTGTTCATTTTTTACTTATTAAACTGATGTTGTTGTTGTTGTTGTTGTTGTTAAGTGCCGTCGAGTCATTTCCGACTCATAGCAACCCCATGCACAGCAGAACGAAACACTGCCCGATCCAGCGCCAGCCCCACAATCCCTGCTATACTTGAGCCCATCATCGCAGACACCGTATCAATCCACCTCATTGAAGGCCTCCCCCTCTTTCTTCGACCCTCCACCCTACCAAGCATGACATCCTTCTCCAGGGAATGGTCCCTCCTTACAACATGACCAAAGTAGGTGAGATGAAGTCTGGCCATTCTTGCTTCCAAGGAGCATTCTGGCTGCACTTCCTCCAGGACAGATCTGTTAGTTCTTTTAGCAGTCCACGGTACTTTCAGCATTCTTCGCCAGCACCACAATTCAAAAGCATCAACTCTTCTTCAGTCTTCCTTACTCATTGTCCAGCTCTCACATGCATACGAGGCGATTGGAAATATCATGGCTTGTGTCAGGCACACCTTAGTCCTCAATGAGATATCCTTGCTCCTCAGCACTTGATACAGTTCCTTCGCAGTTGACTTTCCCAATGCTACATGTCGTCTAATGTCCTGACTGCTGCTTCCGTTGGCATCAATTGTACAACCAAGCAACGTGAATTCCTTGACAACCTCAATCTTCTCTCCATTTATTGTGATGCTGCTCATTGGTCCAGTTGTGAGGATTTTTGTTTTCTTTATACTGAGACGTAATCCATACTGCAGACTGTATTCTTCAACCTTCATCAGTAGGTGCCTTAAGTCATCCTCACTTTCAGCAAGCAAAGTTGTATCATCTGCATATCTCAGGTTGCTAATGATTCTTCCTCCAATCCTGATACCACATTTTTCTTCATATAGTCCAGCTTCTCAGATTATTTGCTCAGCATATAGATTGAATAAGTGTGGAGAAAGGATACAACCCTGACACATGCCCTTCTTGATTTTAAACCATGTAGTGTCCCCTTGTTCTGTTCGAACGACAGCCTCCTGGTCAAGGTACAGATTCTTCATGAGTACAATCAAATGCTCAGGAATTCCCATTCTTCTCAATGTTATCCATCATTTGTCATGATCCACACAATCAAATGCCTTTGCATAGTCAGTAAAACACAAGTAAACATCTTTCTGGTATTCTTTGCCTTGAGCCAAGATCCATCTGACAACAGCTATGATATCCTTTGTTCCACATCCTCTTCTGAATCCGGCTTGAACTTCTGGAAGTTCTCTGCCAATATACTGCTGCAAACGTTTCTGAATTATCTTCAGTAAGATCTTACTTGCGTGCGATATTAATGACATTGTTGTATAATTTCCACATTCTGTGGGATCACCTTTCTTTGGAATGGGCACAAATATGGATCTCTTCCAGTCAGTTGGCCAGGTAGCTGTCCTTCAAATCTCTTGGCATAACTGAGTGAGTGCCTCCAATGGGGCATCTGTTTGTTGAAATATCTCAATCGGTATGCCATCAATTCCTGGAGCCTTGTTCTTTGCCCGTTCTTTCATTGCAGCTTTTACTTCTTCCTTCATTACCATTGGTTCTAGATCATATGCCACTTCCTGAAATGGATGAAGATCAATCAGTTCTTTTTAGTACAGTGACTCTGTGTATTCCTGCCATCTTCTCTTGATGTTTCCTGCATCATTCAATATTTTGCCCATAGAATCTCTCACTATTGCAACTCGAGGCTTAAATTTTTTCTTCAGTTCTTTCAGTTTGAGAAATGCTGAGCGTGTTCTTCCTTTTTGGTTTTCAAACTCCAGGTCTTTGCACATTTCATTATAGTAATTGGCTTTGTCTACTCGAGCTGCGCTTTGAAATCTTCTGTTCAGCCCTTTTACCTTTTCATTTCTTCCATTTGCTTTAGCTATTCTCCTCTCAAGGGCAAGGTTCAGAGTCTCTTCTGTCATCCACTTTGGTCTTCTCTTCTTTTCTTGTCTTTTTAGTGATCTCTTGCTTTCTTCATGGATAATGTTCTTGATATCTTCCCATAATTCATCTGGCTTTCGGTCGTTGGTGTTCAATGCATCAAATCTATTCTTTGGATGATCTCTAAATTCAGGAGGGATATATGCAAGCTCATACTTTGGCTCTCTTGGACTTGTTTTAATTGTCTTTAACTTCAAGTTGAATTTTCATAGGAGCAGTTGATGGTCTGTTCCACAATCAGCTCCTGACCTGGTTTTGGCTGAAGATATTGAGCTTTTCCACTGCCTTGCTTCTGATGTTATACATTCATAAATATGACATTCTCTTACAACTTAACTTGTTCTTACCTTTTCATATCACTCATCACCCTTATTATTTGTTCAATGCCAAAGCAGATATTACTACGTTATATGATCAATAAAAGCAGGGCCACGTTGTGCATACTCAGTAAATGATAAATTAATAATGAATGAATAAAAGATGATTTAGATAAGTTTTTGTGTTTGGTACCCACAAAAACCCAACAGCTTTATTCTGTTCCTTTGTCACAAATGCCCACCTCTTGTCATATATTAATTCTAAACTCTCTTAGACTAGGTGCTACCTAAAGATATATACTGATCTTTCACATTAAAAAAAAAAAAAAGTCACAAATAGGTGGTCATCAAAGAGTGTCTGAAAGAGAGATGCACTGCCTTCACCCTCTCCTGTCATGTCACATGTTTAGAGTTCAGTATACTTTACTGAGTGCCTACAAGCAATGCAAGACGCAATGATCAAACAATGTGTTACACACTGAGATTCCAAAACCAAAACCAAAACCAAACTCACTGGTGTCGAGTTGGATCTGACGCAAAACAACCCATCCTTGGGTGTCCGAGGCAGTATCACTACGGCAGTAAATTGCCCAACCTTTCTGCTGAGAAGTGGCTGGTGGATTCGAACTGCCAGCCTTCTTGTTAGCAGTCAAATGCCGTAGGCACTATGCCACCAGAGCACTGAAATTAGAGAGGTATAAATGCAATGAGACACTGGAGGGGGACCTGAGTTCAGGAGATTTCTTGGAGGAAGGGATGCTGTTATAACTGCTGATCTAACTCCTGAACTTTGCTGAGAAGCACATATGAGTTTATGACGTACTGGCAATATTATATTCAATAAAGTTTTCCTGATTTATTTTACCTGAAACAGGGACTGTCTTATAAAAAAAACCATTTGAATAAAGAGGCTTAGTTACCATACTTATCAGTGTTTTGGGCAAAACCAGCAACCCACGCAAACTCCAAAATAATACTTGAAGAAGGCAATGATAATTCAGATGGTTTTATTCCTACATGGAATCTTGGTTACCCAAGGTAGAGTTTGCAACCTCTCTCCTTGCTTTCCAGCAGCCTGAATTTGAATGATTTTTCTAATAGAACAAATTTTTAAAATAGTTTCAAAAGGTAATCCCAAAACCAATAAGATCTAAGCCTTCATAAGCTTCTGGGGAAATCATTCTGGATTTTCTTTTCTCCCCTGCTGATACATGTATTTCTATTTCTCTTATTCAGTGCCCTTTCTCTTTGATTCACTGTCTCTCCTATGTGTCTGCACCTCAGGGAGATGTTATGAGATTTTGAACTGATCTCTTATCTTAGTCTTCCAATAGAAATAGACCATTTCTTGTGTTTCAAAAGATAGCTTTGAAAAGGAACTTCAGAAAGCTGGAGATTTTAGATTTATTATAGGGTGGAGCATTTAAGTAGCTCCATTTTACCAGCAGTGCTAGGTGCTATTCTCTGCTGAACATGAACTTATTTCTTTGGCTCAGTCTCTGGTTGTGTCTTTGTCGATGGCTGTGTTATGGCTTCTGCTTGTGCCACTCCCTAACACATGCAATGGGTAGGAAGCAGGACCTTACAGACATTAACTTTTCAAGATTCTTTCTTAAAAATGACTGCTACATGTAGAGAGAGAGAGAGAGAGAGAGAGTGTTTGTGTGTGTGTGTGTGTGTGTGTGTGTATGTGTGCAAGACCATCCTGGGCCCATGACTTTCAGGGGCCTCTTCTTTGGATTTCGCATGGTTTCTGGAAAAATGCTCAAAGTTGCTTTAGGAATTTTCTCCAAAGGGGAATAGAGAAAAGTGGCTACTTCTTCACCCATTGATTGTCATGTGTACTGTTTAAGATAGCATTACTGACAGTAACTGAAAGCATATACTCCACTGACTTAATCAACAAGGGAATATTCTATATCACATAACAAGAAACTCAAAAGGATGCCAGCCTCAGGTACACACGATCAAGGCTCAGGATCCTCTTCTCTGGGACTCTCAAAGATATATCCTTCTTAAATGTTAGATTTTTCTTCAGATTGCTGACAAGATGGTTGCCATTTTAGATATATTGTAATTAGTCTCAAAAATGTCCAGGCACAAGAAAAAAAAAATCTCTTCCTGTCATCTTTTTGAAGGGTGGGCAACACTCTCTGAGATATTCTGACTTTCCCATCTCCAGCACACTTTCCCACAAATATCAACAGATAGAATTGTGTCACATACCCAGTCCTAACCAATCACTAAAAAGGTGCCACGATGATTAGATTCGATTAAGATTCAGAATGGAAGGGTAGATACCTAAAAAATAGTGTGACTTTTTTTTCAAAGGTAGATGTAGATTACAGAATCCTGGGTGTCTGCCACACTTAGGTAAATTTGTTTCTTTACCTCCTTGCTATAAACTCACTTTTTCAGCTACCACCTTTATAGCTGAGGCAATTCACTTAGAATTTTCAAACTTGAATTTCCTCCTCTATTGTGTAATTTTAGGAAATGTTCTTCATGCAAACTCCTCATCTTTAACATGTACCTCAAAACATAATAAAATTAATGGCTCAAATCTCTTTGATTTTGAGACAAAGGCTTTCTTTCCTAAGGGAGGAATTGCTTTAGAATGCAAATTCTTCTGAAAAGGAGAATAGCTGATGTTGAAGTGAACCAATTTTGGATCCTGTCTTGGGATCAAGATTGGCAGGTGGAAGAGGAAATATGGAACAGCTTAAGCAAACTGAGGATCTGAAATTAGGAAGGGCTCCCACCAGACCCTTCTATCCTCTATACTACATCTCTTTTTCCTAGCAAGGTAAAATATGTCAATATCTATGAAGAACAATGTTCAGGCAAAGTGAATATATGTCCAGGGAGATAACGAGCCATGGACATTTAGGAACTTTCACTTACCACAAGAGTAGTGAAATAAAGCTATAGGGGAGTGGGTAGGTAGAGAATGAAGTGGAAAGAACATCTGATCAGGAGACAAGAAGCTAAGTTATAGCCCAGTTTCACCATTTGCTCTCAATTTGTCCCTAAGTAAATCCTGGGCCTATTTCAGCCTTAGTATTCCCACTTGCCAGAAGATAGTATTTATGTCTGCCTGGCCCACCAGCCACTCCTCAGAAGGAAAGTTGAGCATTCTACTTCCGTAATGATACTGCCTCAGAAACCCAAGGAGGGGTCACTACGAGTTGGGAACAACTTGATGGCAATGAGTTTTTTGAGTCCCAACTCTTGAGAGGTCTATGATTGTTGAATAAAGCAACAGAGGTAAAAATGTTTTGAGAAATGTCATTCTTCATAAATATGGATATGGATATGCCCTGTCCCTTTAAAGACTCTCCAAACTACTTTATCTCCCTTCTCTCTTTTGTAGCAGTATCAATCAGCAAATGTATCATTTGGAAAGAAATATCTGGGATAAGGATATTTTCTAATGTTAGAGTTTTGGCAAATCCAATTCAGTCTTCTCTGAGTAACTGATATGAGAAGGTATTCAGGGAAATTTTCTGCCAAATGGCTCCAGTCCTAATAACAGTATAGGTACATGTATGAAGATGGAGCACCACTATCAAAAAATAAAAAATTTAATACAAAGGTAGTTCAGGGCCACAATGTATTAATTAAGACAAAGAAATTAACATGGAGGCATCTCACAGTCCATCGACACCTAAGATACTATTCATTTAATACTTGGAAACTGCTCAAGTAGAGTTTTTCAGGCTCGTGTTCATGACAATTATCTTTGTTCCTTTGAAGATATCTCCTTTAGGAGGGTAGTTTCAGACTAGGGAGTCATTTTTAGGATAGCTCCTGCCTATAAAACAGCTTTATTGCAGTTTTGAGTTATTGATTGTTCCCTAATTAGCTGTTGTGATCACATTTGCTCTTTCATCTCCAGTGGTGCTATCACTGTAATTTTTATAAATGAAAAGACTAAAGACATGGACTTTAGATGCTCAGTAGCAGCTGGAGATGATATGTCTGCTGGGATTCTGGGATGTTGTCTATGTTTGCCAAAGACATGTGGTTAGTTGGAGTTGAGGATTGAGATCTTGGATTTTTATGCAGCCATTGACCTGAAAGTATACTGTGAGAGAGCATGTGTATGTATGTGTGCTCACCTATGTGTGTGTGTGTGTGTGTGATTATGTGTTTATGTGTGCGTATACATGCACGGGTATTGTGGTATTGGAGAGAACAAGATGAGAATGACTACAAAGACCTACATTTCATCTCTGTCCTCTGGTTATTTAACCACCATGGGACCCAGATATAGTCACTATCCCTATCTAGACTTGAGCTTTTTATCTGTAACACTAGAATCATAAAACCTGCTTTGACCGTTTCTGAGGTCTTTCATGAGAATGATTTACATAGTGAATCTTTTAGGAAAAATTCTTAAAAAGTATGTCCTGTAGAAAAATTCATCATACACACAACAAACAGAAACTCTAGCCAACTCTCAGGGACTAGTTTATGTCCTCCCTTTTCCACAAAGCTTTTCTAAGTTCCTTCAGCTAACACATTTCTCTCTTCTGTTAACTCCTATGATACATGATTCAGCTCTGAATTACTCCCATATTGATTTCCAAGTGAGCTTTATATTTATGAATGGACTATCAGATTCTTGCAGGCTGGGGGCAATTCCTTATATGAAAGCCAGTATGCTAGTTAAAAGCAGTGGTTTTGGAGTCAATAGATATTGGTACAAATCCTGCCTTTGCCTACAAAGTTACTTGATTTCTCTGAACCTCAATTATTTATTCTGAAAAATAGGGGTGACAATATCTAAGCCCAAAAGTGTTGTTGTTATGTGCCATGGAGTCAGATCCGACTCATAGTGACCCCTCCTTGGGTTTCCGAGGCAGTATCACTACAGAAGTAGATTGGCCAACCTTCCTTCCGAGAAGTGACTGGTGGGTTTGAACTGCCAGCCTTCTGGTTAGCAGTCATGTGCCTTAGGCACTATACTACCAGACCTCAAAGAGTAAGTATCAGTATTAAATAAGGTAGCATATCTACAGCATTTAGCATGGTTTTGCCAAGTAATAAGTACTGAGCAAAGGAAGTTATAATTACTTAGTAAAATTACCAAACATTTTATAATCTAATCTATAGTAATAACTTTGAGACTCTATAAATATTTACAGAGTCAGTACAGAAAAGTTAAAGTCAAATCAACGTGGTTATCATTAATGTTTTAAGAGCATTTTGATGCTTTATTGTTATAACCTTTATTGCTTTTTGATATTTAAGGATGTCTTCAAGTTGGATCTGACTCATAACGACCCCTCCTTGGGTTTCTGAGGCGATATCACTATGGAAGTAGATTGCCCAATCTTCCTTCCAAGGAGTGGATGGTGGGTTTGAACCACCAGCCTCATGGTTAGCAGTCAAATAACTTAGGCACTACACCACCAGAGCTCATAATCCTTTCTTCAGAAGAGGGTAAAAATCCTTGGATGAGGCTCACTCCTCTTGATTTCTTCTAATAAAATATTATATTTACATTATATATAATGTAAAGCTAACAGTAATTAACACATTTTAAGCTATGATAAGGGGATGATAAAGGAAGAAAACAAAGATACATACATATCTATACCATATATACATATACATATATATATATGCCATATACTAACATATTCATAGCAAAATTAAGAAGAAACAATACATAATGATTCCAGTCTTCATTTCTACAATTCATGTGATTATAGTTAATATTTATAACCGTCTTCATCAAATACCTTTCCATATTCCCTTTGTCCTCAAAAAGTAGCTCAACTTATATTGGGAAGTAGGAAGACCAAATATACATTCCTGAAGGAGTCTAGACCATTAGTAGTCCCACCTGAATGGAGTTGTTTCATTTTTCCATTAGAAGCCCTGGGGGTGATGTGGCTAAACACTCAGCTGGTAACTGAAAATTGGAGGTTTGCACCCACCAGTGGTTCCATGGGAGAAAGATTGGCAATCTGATTTTGTAAAGATTACAACCTTGGAAACTCTAAAGGGAAGTTCTATTCTGTCCTGCAGGGTCACTATGAGTTGTAATCGACTTGTTGGCAGTGGGTTATTTTCCATTGACTTTAATGGTGTGGCATGATAGTACTAAGAGAAATCCTAAGATATCTTGTATTCTAGACATACTCTTCTTTACCTCTATTGTGTAGTAGCAGCCCAATTTCTCTTTTGTAATCAAGATCAATCACACCAGCTAGTATCATCACTCTCTTTTTTGACAGTTGATTCAGAGGCATGAGGAACTCAGTGGCCAGTTTCCAGCTTTAACTTCCAGTTAAATGGAATTTTTATTTTATCTCCTAGTGGAAAGTTCTTCCTTTTAGAACTATACCAACAGAGCATAATGTTTCAGGGACAGAGAGCAAACATTTCACTAGTGGATCATTAAGGATAATAATGAGTGGTGCCACTTCTATTTCCACCTCTTGATTCCTGGAACCATGGTTCCTGGCTATGTGAGAAATAGCATCATATGTTAGACTTTGATTTAGTTGCTAATCTCCTCCTGGAGAACATTTCTAAACTCTCCAAGGTATTGCCACCTAGCTGATATTGTAACTGAATCTTTAAAATACAATTCTATTAAAGTACCTGCACCAGTATGATGGGAAACATAAGATCAATGACTCTATTACTATGGGCCAATTGCCACACTTCATTTGTTATGAGTTCATTGATCAGAAGCAATGCTGTGAGGAATATTATGATGGATGAATAAAGCATTCTGTGAGTCCTTGGATCCTAGTTTTTGTGGAAACACTGCATGCAGGACCTTCTCAAGCCTGATGTCATATACATCACTTACTTTTGATAATAGACTGATGGTGTATATGTCAAGATTTATGTCTTGGGGGAGCAGACAACACAGTTCATGAGATCCAGCTCAATTTGCATGATCATTTGGTGGCCAACCATTAAATGATCAGTCTCTAGTAAGGTCACGCAGCAAGCCAAAATCTATTTCTCAAAAGAAGCATAATTATCTACAGAGAGTGTCAGAGCTGTGCTCCATAATCCTAAAGGTCTAAATTGTGATTCACCTGCAGGAGTTGGCCAAAACTTGAAACAGAAATTCTGTCTTCCACTGAGTCTTCAAGCACAATTTGGTCTGCTAAATGATATGGCCCAAGTGACAGAGCAGCTTACATGGCAGTCTGGACCAGTTGTAGAACCTTAGCTTGTTCTGGGTCCCACTCAAAGCTAGCAGATTTTAGGTCACACAAAGGAGGAATATGATGCCCCTCAAATCCAAAAAGCCCTACTAAGTATTCTTTCTCTTTTTTTGGTATAAGGAGAGTCCAGATGCCTTAACTTGTCCTTCACACTAGATGGGCTATCTCAATATACTTCACACAAGGTGACACCTATAAATTTCCCTGAGGTAGAAAGAATGTATCTGAATTTTTATATAGTTTGTTTTCTACACTCTGGCATGCAAATGTCTTATCAATGAGTCTGGAGTGGTTGCTACATTTTTCTCAGTAGGTCCAATCAGCATAATGCTATCAATATAATGGAGTAGTGTGATGTCTTGTGGAAGGGAAAGTTAATCAAAATTCCTGCAGACTAAGTTACAAACCAAGGCTGGAGAGTTGATATATACTTGAGGTAAGTCAGTGAATGTGCTAGTTTAAATCAAAATGTGCCTGTTGGTCTTTACTAACAAGTATTGAGGAAAAAAAAATATCTTCCAGATGAATAGCTGCATTCATCAGGAAAAAGGAAATATGTTAATATGCTCAAGCAATGAAACAACATTTGCATTGGTTGCTCCAATTAGAGTCACAACTTGGTTAAATTTAAGGTACTCTTCATACTTATTCAAGATCCTATACATCTGTCTTCTGCAAAGCTTAAACAGGTGTTCTGGTTACCTAGTGCCACTCTGACAAGAATATACCACAAATGAGATGGTCTTCACAAACAAAAGTTTATTCTCTTATACTTTGGGAGGCTAGAAGTCCAAGTTCAAAGTGCCAGGCTCTAGGGACTTGGTGAAAGCCCCCTCAACCTTGGGCTTCAGCTCTGCCTCCTGCTCCTGACCCACTGAAACTAGAGGCTTTTCTTTACTCAGACAGCTATTGGATGCTGAGGCTAACAAGCCCAAGGTCGACAAATAAAATGGCACAATCTCAATGTTACCAAACGACACAGCAGGCCATTAATTCAAGTCCATTGTGAGTCCCAAGGTCGGCAGAGCATGGTAGGCTGCTGAACAAAGACACAGCTACATGCAGGTCCAAGCATGCCATAAACTAGAGACCATTCCCCAAGGCTTCTGCTTATATACAGGAAGCAGACCACATCCCAAAGACAGCTACTCAGCTGTTCACAGTAGATTCCACCATGGAGTTGATTACCAGTTTCATCATGGGGAAAAATATACCCAGCTGCCCAGCCATTCAACCAGGCCCAGCCTTGTCAACTTGGCATCTGTACAGATCTTCATTGGGTGGCATCTGTACAGATCTCTCTCACTGGGTGGCTCCAGTCCCCTAGTTCCTCTAAATAGTGATCTCATCCCCTTGTCCTGGTGGGCCCCATTGCTCTCCCTCTTGGGCATGGCAGACCAGCCCCCCTCACTCTTGGGAAGATGCTATGGCTCCATACCACTGGATCATATGAATGAGCAGCCCCACACTCCAGAACCAAGTTGGTGAAGGTCTGGCTCTTTGAAACCTAGGGGTCTGTGGTGGTTCCACCTCCAAAGACCATGGTCCTACCTTTTCAGGCTGAGGCAGCTCTACTTCCATTTCCTTGGCCTCTTGGCTTCTGCTGATTAATGCCGAAGGCAACCCACTCAGCAGGAAATCTTCCTGCCCCTAAAGCACTCAGCTCTCTTGCTCTGTAGGCCAGCCAATCTGCTACTCCATTTTATGCTTGTCTCTTCACCAATTAATGCCCAAAGGCAATCCACTCTTCCAGGAAGCCACCTACCCAATGGCACCAGCTTTCTCCTCTGTGGGCTGGTAAGCCTATTACTGTTTAATGCTGGTCTCTGGGCTCTTCTCCTGCCATCTCTCATGCGGGTTCTCTCACCTCTGCTCCTGCTGTCTCTCATGCCATATGCCAGGGTCTCTCTGCCAGGGTCTCAGGTCAAGGATGCACTCCACTCCTGTTTCCACATTTTAGGTATCTGTCAGAGCAGCACCCCACTCTTGGTACCAAATTCTATTTGGGTTACCTAGTGCCACTCTGACAAGAATATACCACACATAGGATGGCCTTAACAAACAGGAGTTTATTCTTACAATTTGGAGGCTTTAAGTCCAAGTTCAAAGTGCCAGGCTCTAGGGAATTGGTGAAAGCACTTCAACCTTGGGTTGCAGCTCTGCCTCCTGCTCTCACCCCACCGAAGTTGGAGGCTTTTTTCCACTCAGCTGTTGGCTCCTGAAGCTGACAAACCCAAGGTTGACAAGTAAAAAGACACAGTCCTGATGTTACTAAACCACACAGAAGACCATTACTTCAAGTCCTTTGTAAGTCCCAATGTTGGCAGAGCATGGCAGGCTGCTGAACAATGACATGGCTACATGCAGTGTCCAAGTGTGCCATAGACTAGAGACTACTCCCCAAGGCTTCTGCTTATATACAGGAAGTAGACCCCATTCCCTAAGGTAGCTACTCTGCTGCTCACAGTAGATTCCACCATGGAGTTGATTACCTGTTTCATCATCCAGCTGCCCAGCCACTCAACCAGGCCCAGACAAGCTGACAACAAACTGAACTACCACATCCTTCTGGAGAGTGGCTTGTGGGTTTGAACCACCAACCTTCTGGTTAGCAGTCAGATGCCTTAGGCACTATTCCACCAGAGCTCCTTGGAAAGAATCCTGAAAGCAACATAGGAAAAATGAAAAGTTACAGACAAAGGACAACCGATGAGACTAAGCTCTGATTTCTCAGCAGAAATCATGCAGGCGAGAAAGCAATGGAATAGTATATATAAAACCTTGAAATTTAAAAAAAAAAAAATTCCAACCAAGAATTATATATCCTGTGAAATTGTCCCCCAAATATGATGGTGAAATTAGGACATTTCCAGATAAGCAGAAATGAAGGGAGTTTGTTAAAACCAGACGAACCTTACAAGAGTAAGTAAAGGGAGTCCTCTGGACAAGAAACCAACAACAGCAAACAACAACTGATATTTAACACATATGATGACATAACCAAGAAACCAACCCAGTTATGGAAGTATCCAAAGTAAAATAATCTTACAAGATTGTAAACAGAGAACCAGAGACATCAATAGGCAAATGAGGACAGCTACAAAGCAAAAAGAGGGAAAAAGTGGTATAGTTCCAGAACTTCTAAATGGTGAGGAAGTAAAGAAAATTGCAAGATAGAACAGACTGTTCTAAGCTTGGGAAGAAAATTATAAATCACATGGTAACCTCAAAGAAAAATGATAAACTTTCACATCACAATAAAAAAGAGGACAAGCATAAATATTTAGCAAATACTAAAACAATAGCAAGAAAGGAAATGATAACAGGATTCATAAACAAAATAAGCTTAGCATAGAAAGAATTAAGCACCACCACAAAAAAAAAAAAAACACATAACAAAATGACAGCAACAAATTTATACTTATGTATAATTACATGGAATGTAAATGGATTAAACATACCACTCAAGAGACAGAGTTGCAGACTGGATAACAAAACATAACTCATCAATATGCTGTCTACAAAGACACATGTTCGAGACAAAGATAAAAATAAACTAAAAATCAAAATTCAGAAAAAGATATATCAAGCAAATTGCAATAAAAAAAGAGCAGAAGAGGAAATATTAATTTCTGATAAATTGATGTTAAGACAATACTAACCATAAGAAACAAGGAAAGACATTATATAATGATCAAAGGATCTATTGAACAAGAGGACCTAACCATAATAAATATCTATGGACTCAATGAAAGAGCCCCAAAATATATAAATCAGAATTTAAAAGAGTTGAAAAGGCACATAGTGACTCCACAGTCATAGTGGAAGACTTTAATACATCACTTTCAATGAAAGATAGAACAACTGGAAAGAAACTCAACAAAGATGCAGAAGAGCTAAACAATACAATCCACCAACTTGACTTTATAGACATCTACAGAACACTTCACCCAACATTAGCACAATAAATATTCTTTCCAGTGCACATGGAACATTCTCCTGGATAGACCATATATTAGGCCATAAAGCAAAGTTTAATACATTTAAAAACATTGAATACTGCAAAACATCTTCTCATATCACAGTGCTATCAAATTAGAAATCAACAATAGGAAGATCAATGGAAAAAAGAGCAAACACATGGAAACTGAACAACACCCTCCTTAAGAAAGACTGGGTAAGGGAAGAAATAAAAAATGGAATTAAAAAATTCCTTGAATTAATGAAAATGAAAACACAACATACCAATATCTTTGGGACACAGCAAAAGTAGTGATCAGAAGCCAATTTATACCAATAAATGCACACATCAAAAAAAGAACAAAGGGCCAAAATCATCACCTTAACCCAACACCTCCAACAATTAGAAAAAAAAAAAAAAAAAAGCAGAAAAAAAAGCCTACTGTCACCAGAAGAAAAGAAATTATAAAGATTTGAGCAGAAATAAATGAAACAGAAAATAGAAAAAAATCAACAAGGCTAGAAGTTGGTTTTTAAAAAAGAGTAATAAAATTGGCAAACCATTGGAAAATTTAACAAAGGAAAAGAGGGAGAGAATACAGCTAACATGAATAGGAAGCAAATCGGGCAACATCACAACAGAACCAACTGATACTAAGAGAATAATATCAGGATATTATGAAGAACTGCACTCCAACACTTTTGAAAATCTAGAAGAAAGGGACAGATTTCTAGAAACATACTACTTACTTAAACTAACACAGACTGAGGTGGAAAATTTGAGACCCATAACAAAAGAAGAAATTGAACAGATCATAAAAAAATTACCAATGAAAAAAAGCCCTGGCCCAAATAGTTTCAGTGGAGAATTCTACCTAACATACAGAGAGGAACTGACACCAATCCTACTCAAACTATTCCAAAACATAGAAAAAGATGGACTCCTCCCTAACTCATTTTATGAAGAAGCATAACCTTGCTACCAAAACCAGGCAAAGACATCACTCAAAAGGAAAACTACAGACCAATATCCCTCATGAATATAGTTGCAAAAATCTTCAACAAAATCCTAGACAATAGACTCCAACAACATATTAAAAAATAATACATTATGACCAAGTCGGGTTCATATCAGATATACAAAGATGGTCCAACATTAGAAAAACTATCAAATCATCCATCACATAAACAAAACAAAGGAAAATTACCACATGATCATATCATGATGCAGAAAAAGCATTTGATAAAATCCAACACCAATTCCTGATCAAAACTCTCAGCAAAATAAGAATAGAAGGGAAATTCCTGAACATAACAGAAGGTATATATGCTAAACCAACAGTCAACATTTTCAATGGAGAGAGACTGAAACCATTCCCCTTGCTAACAGGAACCAGACAAGGATGCCCTCTATTACCACTTCTATTGAAGGAGCTCTGGTAGCATAGTGCCTAAGGCACTTGACTGCTAACCAGAAGGCTGGCGGTTCAAACCCACCAGCCACTCCTCAGAAGGAAGGTTGGGCAATCTACTTCTGTAGTGATACTGCCTTGGAAACCCAAGGAAGGGTCGCTATGAGTCGGGTCCAACTCGACGGCACATAACAAAAACAACAACAACATTCAACATTGTATTGGAAGTCCTAGCCAAGGCAATAAGGCAAGAAAGGAAAATCAAAAGTATCTAAATTGGTAAGGAAGAAGTAAAATTATCCCAATCTGCTGATGATATGATCCTATATGTAGAAAACCTAAGAGACTCAACAAAAAAACTATTGGAACTAATTGAGAGATTTAGCATAGTGGCAAGGTACAAGATCAACATACAAAAATCAAATGGATTCCTCTACACCTGCAAAGAGATTGCTGAGAAGGAAATAATGAAATCAATACCATTTAAAAAATAACTACCAAAAAAATAAAATACTTAGGAAAAAAATCTTACCAGGGACACAAAAGACCTGTACAAAGAAAACTACAAAAGGTAGTTCAAGAAACTATAAGAAATCTACATAAATGGAAGAACATACTATGCTCATGGATAGGAAAATTGAACATTGTAAAAATGTCAATACTATCCAAAGCAGTCTATACATTCAATGCAATCCCAACCCGGATCCCAACAACATTCTTTACGGATATGAAAAAAACAATCACTAATTTTATATGGAAAGGAAAGAGAACTCAGATGAGCAAAGCATTATTGAAGAAGAAAAAGAAAGTAGGAGGTTTCTCACTCCCAGATCTCAAACTGGTAGTACAGCCACAGTAGTCAAAACAGCCTGGTATTGGTACAACAGCATACACACAGACCAGTGGAGAGAATTAAGAACCCAGAAATCCACCTATGGTCAGGTCATTTTTGACAAAGGGCCAAAATGCATTCAAAATTTATTCTTTTTCACAAACAGGGCTGGCAAAAGTGGATATCCATTTGCAGAAAAATGAAACACAATCCATACCTTACACTACACACAAAAACCAACTCCAGATACTATACAAAACAACTAACTCCAGATGGATTAAAGACTTATATGTGAAACTTAAAACTATAAAGTTTCTCAAGGGAAAAATAGGGGCAAATTTAAGGGCCCTAATATATATGGCAAGGAGCTCTGGTAGCATAGCATAGTGCCTAAGGCACTTGACTGCTAACCAGAAGGCTGGTGGTTCAAACCCACCAGCCACTCCTCAGAAGGAAGGTTGGGCAATTTACTTTTGTAGTGTTATGCCTCGGAAACCCAAGGAGGGGTCACTATGGGTCTGATTCGACTTGACAGCACATAACAACAATAGCTCTTGTTTCCATGTTCATTAATGTGGTCAAGACCAGACCAGACTCACTGCCGTAGAGTCAGATCCAACACATAGCAACCCTCCTAGGCTTTCTGAGGCAGTATCATTATGGAAGTAGATTGTACAATCTTCTTTCTGAGGAGTATTGAACAGGTATTTGGCAGTGTGTTGAAAGTTGGTGAGAGAGGAGAGTTTCTAAAGAGCTTGGGCTTTGGAATTAGACTGCCTAATTTTGAATTCCAGCTGTGATACTTGCTAGCAAACTTACTATTCTTACTAACTCAATATCTTTGGTTTTTAGCATTTCATTTCCACAACTGCATAAAAAGGGATGATAGTTTACTTACCTCATAAGATTATTATGGGAATCTAGTGGGAGCTCTGGTAGCGTAGTGCTTAAGGCACTTGACTGCTAACCAGAAGGCTGCAGGTTCAAACCCACGAGCCACTCCTCGGAAGGAAGATGGGGCAATCTACTTCTGTAGTGATACTGCCTCGGAAACCCAAGGAGGGGTTGCTATGAGTCAGGTCCGACTCGATGGCACATAACAACAACAACAAAGTGCGATAATATATGCAAATATTTGGCCTAGCTCTTGGAACACAGCAAATGATCAGTTTACCTTAGCTATTAATGTACATATCTTCTAGCAAGTGCTGCATAGAGTACATCATATTTTAATAATGGTATATGACTAGATTGATGTGTTTGGAAAAATCTCTGAAATCATGGAATCGAGGAGTCAGTTCAAACTAGTATGTGAGTCCTTCACTTCAGAATCTTTTACAGATACACATGATGCCTGTCCAGTCCCAACTTCATCTACATTATGCAGAAGGAAGGTAAAGACATAAAATGTTGTATCTCTTAAAATGCTTGAAGGTAGTTTATAGCCAATTAATCAAAGTCATTGAAGTAATTCTTTCACTAGACATCAGCGTTTTGGTTCTTTGGTTCCTTGAGTGAGGTGAAAAATGTGGCTAATGCTGTAATCTAGTTAATTGCTTTGTGCACAAACACTAATTACGAAGAGATTAAGTTTAATACTAGCCATACATGGGGTGTTAAGCAGCCAGCTAGGATTTGAAAAACACAAACAAAAAAGAGGAACTCATTTCTTAAAAAAGAGGATAAAAGAAAAAGAGTGATTGGATTTAAGCTAGGAAAATCTATCAAGATAAAACATCCACTTGTTTTTGTACCTTTTTGATGAAATTACTGTGAAACTTGTGCATCTCATCTTTGCAGGGATATTAGAATTGTGACAAACATCCAACCAAATTCTTTGCATTGGGAATGAAGGTCAAGAGTAAGATTTAAGCTGCATGTGAAATACTTACTTTTTCAAAGGCTTTATCTATAGTCTGTGGACTTCAATCCCTGTCTTGGTCTGATCTTCAAATATTGGTGTCTTAAAACTGGAATAATTATGAAATAATTTTCTCACCTTAACACCTTAACTTGACTTTTAATTTAGATACAGTATATAACTCCAAACAGGTCCTCAGGTAGTGCAAATGGTTTACATTCGACTACTGATTTAAATGTTGGTGGTTCACTTCCACCCAGCAGTACTGTGGAAAAAGAGCCTGCTGATCTGCTTTTGTAAAGATTATAGCCAATAATTAACTCTAGGGAGCTCAGTTCTACTCTGTAATGGATGAAGTTACCATAAGTCACTATTGACTCAACAGCAATGACGCTTTAAACAAAAAAAGAAAACCCTCCAAACTGGTGCCTCGCATGATTTCTGACACAAGAAGTACTCAATAAATACTTGAATGAATTAACGATTAAGTGAAACTGAGTGGATATCTCATGCTACGCTAGTCTCCTTATAGAAGAAAACAGAGTATTTATATTCTGTGAAGGGTCACACAGTAGATTACACAGGAGAATGAAAGCCTACACAGTTCACTTCATGAGTAAGCAAAAGCGGTATTGACTGTGTGACATAATTTGAAATTCTCCAGAAGGGCAGCTGGCCAAGTATACACTTCTGCTAGTAAGCGTATTTTTGTTGACTCAAGATTTTTTACATTTGATTACAACCTTACATTTGGTTTCAATCTTCCCTCGGGAGAAAAATATGAACGTATTGCCAGGTATAAATATCTCAGTGGGAAAAGACTTACCAGATTCATTCCACATGCTAAGTAAGGGATGAAAGACTGTTTCTGCAAAAGAGAGAACTTCCTCCTGCTTTGCTGGAGGAAGGGTGTTGTGAGATGCCTGAAATGTGGGTGTTGGTGGGCAGACTTGGGGTGAGCATTGAGTGGGAGCTGGTAGCACCTGTAGGGTAGCGTGAGAAAACTGAGATCCTGAAGATAGCTCTGAGTTGTTTCTGATTCATAATGACCCCATATACTATAGAGTGGAGCTGATATATAATGTTTTATTGGCTGCACACTTTATGGAAGTGGGTCATCAAGTCTTCTTTGTGATGCAGCTGGGTGGGTTCAAACCACCAACCTTTAAGTTAGTAGTCAAGCACAAACTACACTATCTAGGGACACTGAATATGGAAGAAGAACAATTAATTCTAACTTAGAGATTAGGAAAGTTGGAGGGATTTTCCAACTTCTTAATTGCTAAGGGCCAGGTGTGACAGACTCTGCCTTTAAAGTACATTGTGTCTTTACTTTGTGGTCTCAATTTTACCTTTTGACCACTATTGAGAGATGTTTACAAAAAAAGACCAGCACCAAACAAGTCCTTACTAATAGTTATGAATTGAACTATGTCCCAAAAAATATATGTGCTCACCCCGGGCACCAGTGACTGTGACCTTATTTGAAAAAATGATCTTTGAAGATGTTACCAATTAACATGATGTCACATCAGAGTGAAGACTCAAGAAGAGAAAGTAAAATGTAATGAAATGTGCGAAAACCTGAAATTTGAAAACTAAAAGGAAAGAAAACATTTAGTATTTGTCAAGCTGAAAGAACTGAAAAAAAAAAAAAAAAAAAAACTTCAAGTCTCGAGTTACTATATGGACGAATCTTAAGGATTCATACTGAATGATGCAGGAAGCATCAAAACAAGGTGGAATGAATACACAGAGTCCCCGTATCGAAAGAAATCAGTCAATGTTCAACCACTTCAGATGTAGCATATGTTCAAAAGCCAATGGTATTGATGGAAGAAGTCCAAGTGGCGTTGCAGGAATTTGAGAAAAAAAAGTCTCCAGGAATTGAATACCTATTGATATCTTTCAACAAACAGATGTAGTTCTGGAGGTGCTCACACCTTTATGCCAAGAGATTTGGAAGACACCTACCTGGCCAAATGAGTAGAATATATCCGTATTTGTGCCCATTACAAAGAAAATGACCAGCAGAATGCAGAAATTATCTAAGATGGGCAATCTACTTCCATAATTTTTTACCTTGGAAACTGCTATGAGTTTGAATTGACTCAAGGGTAGTGGGTTTGGTTTTTTGTTTTGTCGGCTAAGCTTGCTGTACTAGAGACAGTTATAACTTCTCTGCCAAGCTGGAGATCTCACTGAGCATTTTACTTTGTAGTTTATTCATAAAGGTACCAGATAAGACAACTATCCACCAGTTAGCAGCTCATTTCAGAGTGCTTTACTGCACAGATTATTCACAGGCAGAGAAGCTATCTAAAAGAGTCTTTCCTGCTTCATTTACTTATCTCTTCTATGACTTAAAGCTCTGACCACTTCTGACCCATTAACTCAAAGTGTGTTCCTAATTTGGCTTTGCTCAACCTTAGACCTTTATAGCTACAACAGATATTTATTGAGTTCTTACAACAGATATTTATTGATTTCTTACAGTAATGACATCTTTTTAACAGAAAAAGAACCATTGGATGGAAATAAGGTCTTCTTCTTTCTACAGGGTACAATTCACATTTTGGGTTACAAGACAACACATAAATTATATTTGATCATCTGGAACAACCTTATTTTCTGACAAGTCACTTGTCCAGGAAGAAATAGCCATCTCACTTGAGAGAGTCTTGGAAATTCTATTCCTTAAAGTATGTGAAAACATCACAGTGAAAATCATTCATCATTGAAATCCACTTCCTTTTCTGTCATTCAACCACATTCTGAGCATTAAGACATTTTTTTTAGGATGGATTTTCCAGTTTTCTTTTCCTTCTTTGGAACCATGAGTAAATGATGTATTCTGAGGATGGAGGAAGTTGGAGAAGGTGTCCTAGGATGTCTATGTGTTTACATTATGTAATACTTTCCTACCTCTCATCTCACCATCAAGGTCCACCCACCAAGACACAATCTAGGATCTTATGATCAGGACTTAATCTCACAGTGTAGGTCAAAGAGCTTGAGCTTAGAATCAGACAACCATAATTTTCAAACCAGACTTTCCATCTATTTTCTTACTGAATTCTTGGACTACAAAATGAGAACAATAATAATGCTTTCTTTTCATGATCTAAACACAGTATAGCACAGTGTCTTTAAGCTTAGAGACTAATTTATTTGTTCCTGGAGTCAATTCTCAGAACTGGTTTAGTAATTATTTACCCATGGTCTAGTTGTTTAACTCCTCTTTCTTTCTATTACCTTCAAAGCAAGAATAACGTTCTTTAAATTTTATTGTGACTTGGGTGAAAGTTTACAGAGCAAAATCATTTTCCATACAATAGTTCATATATATTTTGTTTCATGACATTGACTGTAATTCCACACAATGTTGGAGCACTCAATGTCTCTTCCCACTCCCTCTTTGTAGTTACCTCTTCCCTGTGTTCATCTTTCCTATGCATTCTTGCCACCTAAGCTATCTCTTTGTGCAAATACTGCTTTGTTCTCCCAAGGTTGATTGTTCTAAGGAGTGAATCTTATGTAAGCTATAAATGTTTGCTGTGTATTCCTTTCTACTGTTTGGCTGGAATCCATGGGAGTGATTCAAGTCCAGATCTGAAGGATAACTAAGAGCTACAGTTTCAGGGGTCTCACCAGGCTCTATCAGACCAGTAAACTTGATCTATTTTATGCATTTGAATTTTGTTCCACATTGTTCTCTCACTCTACTGAGGATCTCCTGCACTGATCCCTGTCCAAGTGGTTGACAGTGGTAATTGGGCACCATTTGGTTCTTATGGTATCATGGTCACATAGGCTGAGGTTTGCATGGTCCACTAGTCCCTTGGACTAATTGTTTCCATTTATTTTGGTTTTCTTCATTCTTCTTTGTTCTGGACAAGGAGAGGCCCATTGTTGCAACTGATGCCTGCTTGCCAGCTTTTAAGACCCCAGTTGCTACTCACCAAAGTAGGATGTAAACAATGTTTTTGTGTAGTAGGTTATGGCAATTGAGCTGGATATCCCCTGCAGCCATGGTCCTGAGCCCACAGGTCCAACTCCTCACTTCCTCAGGGTGGTTGATTGTGTCTAAGAAGTTATCATAACTTTGCTCCTTGCTAACTATATTATATACATAGACATTCTTACAGCACATACAAATATGTATGTAGAAATATCATCTGCCAATCTTATATAAGGTCATGGGTATATTCCCTTTTACCAATCATACTTGATCATTCAGCCTCTCTATCCATCTATTTACTCATAGATTAATGTTTGCTACCACTGATAATGCAGGATTATATATGTAAACAGGTTTATCTTTGTTGTCTGTACCACTTGTCTACCTCTCTGTGTCTTCCTTTTCCTTAGTGTTATTTTGTCACTCACTCACTTTTGGCATATTGCCTTTCCCTCCATTCAAATCATTACTTGTCTCTATCTATCTAGCAGTGTTCCCTCACCTCCCATCTCATCCTGGTAACCAACAAAAAAGTTTGATCCCTTTTATAAACCTTTCCTTGACTTTTTAACAATAGTGAACTAATATAATATTTGTCCTTCTGTGGATGACTTATTTCACTCAGCATAATGTCCTCCCAATTCATCCAAGTTTCACAGATTCTACATTTTTCTTTAGTGGTTAGTGACTCTCCACATCCATTTCCTCTTTTTGGTTTGTAGTTGTTCTCATTTACCAATTGATATCTCTAGTTCCCTTTTTACAATCTAGTATGCTCCTTTTACTTTGGATACTTCTATAACTTGTTTGGTTTCTGGGATATGTCATCATGTGTGTTAATCATCAGTTGTTGTTTGCTGTTCTTGGTTCTCTCTCCAAAGGATTCCCTTTATCATCTCTTGTAAGGTTGGTCTGGATATAATTCCTTCAATTTCTGGTTATCTATAAATGTCCTAATTTCACCATAATATTTGAGGGACAATTGTGGCATAGTGCCTAAGGCATTTGACTGGTAACCAGAAGGTTGGTGGTTCAAACCCACCAGCTACTCCATAGAAGGAAAACTGCAATCTACTTCTGTAAATATTTACTGCCTCAGGAATGCAATGGGAGTCACTATGAGTCGAAATTGACTCAATGGCAGTAAGTTTGGTAGTTTCTTGGTTTATATAATTCTTGATTGGAATATTTTTTTTTCAAAGTTTTGAGTTTTATCTTCCCATTGACTTGTTGCCTACATGGTTTCTGCCAATTTGAGCTTAGTCTTATTGGTTACCCTCTGTAGGTAACTTTTCATTTTTCCCATGCTGCTTTCAGGATTCTGTCTTTGTCATTGGTTTTGGTGATTTTGATTATGATATGTCTTGGTAATTTTTTTGCAGGGGTCTATCCAGTTTGGGAGGAGATCTGGTAGCATAGCGCTTAAGGCATTTGACTACCAACCAGAAGGCTGGTGGTTCAAACCCACCAGCACTCCTTAGAAGGAAGGCTGGGTGATCTACTTCCATAGTGATACTGCCTCAGAAACCCAAAAGAGGTCACTATGAATGGGATCCAACTTGACAGAAGTGAGTTTGGTTTTCTTTTTGGATCCTGTTTGGGGTTCGTTAAATGTTTTGAATGGATATATTCTTGCCCTTCATCATATTAAGGAAATTATCTTCCAACAAATCTTTGACTAGTTTCTCTGTAGCTTTGTCTCTTCCTGTTCAGAAATTCTGATTACACCTATATTAGTCATCTTGATGGTATCACACATGAATCTTAGTCTTTCTTCATTTTGTTTTGATATTTTTTTCTGATGTATCCCTTAACAATATAGTATTGAGGTATTTGTCTTCAATCTCAGTAATTCTGTCTTCCATTGATTTGATTCTACTCCTTTGCTCATTCAATGTTTTATCTATTTCTGAAATTTTAGTATTCGTCTTCTGGATTTCTGTTGTAGATATTGTATTGCTTCTAATTTTTCTTTCATTTTGTCATTTTGTTCTTGTATTATCTTCTGAAATTTTTCTAAGGTTTTGACTGTGTTTTCTTCAATTTTGCCAGTGTTTTCCTTGATCTGTCTCTCAAACCATTGAAGGTACCTAAATATACTTCTTTTGAATTCCTTATCAAGAATTTCCAATGCTGTTTCTTTCTTAGGAATATTTTCTGGGTCTGTATCATGGTCTCTTGTTTCTACTACTTTATCTTACTTCTTTGTGTGGACTGTTATGGTCTCTTGTCTCTGAGACATTGTGACATCATTGTGTTTATATTTAATTAGTGATTGTTTGTTGTTACGATTTGCCTAAGATATTTTTTCTTTGTTTTGTTTTCATACATCTAAATTAGCAGGATATCCTATTCCTCTATTCACTAGTTGGGAGTACTTAGTCACTCACCACCTGTCTCCTGGTGGGTGTGATAGAGAATGAGAGTGTCCACACAGATCTCTGTTAGCTGTTCATGAAGAGCAATTAAGGGTGAATTTGGCTGTTATTAGCTGTTGTCTATCATTGGTCAGTTGGTGCAGAAGAAAATTGTGGCCCTCATTCAGCAGGTGGGGCTGCAGGAGGTGTGGGTATGATTGAATCATATGGGTACTGTTGCTGTCTCCCACTCAGTTAGACAAGTTAATTAATTAAATAAATAAAACCACCAAAAAATAAAATAAAAAGAGGACAAAAACCACAAGCCATGTAAACAAACAGGAACAATCATAAAGAAAACAAAAAGGCAATCCATGAGAAAAAATATTTAAAGAAATAATTTAAACATATAAAAGAAACATAGAAAGAGGGAAAAAAATCCACAACATCTCAGGATGAAGAAGGATAAGAGAAAAGAGCAAAAGTGAAAAAAAAAAAAAATGAAAAATGATAAAACTGAAAAAAAGAAAAGAAACAAGAGATAGGAAGAAACAAAATAAATACAAAAGGATTGGAACCAGGGAAAGGGAAGAACAAGAAATGGAAAAAAAAAAAAAAAAAAAATTGCCATCGAGTTGACTCTAAGTGTATGTGAACTGCTGTATGAAAAGTGAATTTGCTCTGTAAGTTTTCACCCAAATCACACACACACACAAAAAAAAAAAAAAAAAAAAAAATATAACCTAGGATGGGAAAAAGAAAGAAAAATAAGTAAATAAAAAGGAAGAGAAAAGGAATACCTTTTTTAAAAGCAAGCAAAACTAGGGGGATGAGACAGGGCATCCAGGCTCTGTCAGGGCACACAGAAAAGGATGGAATTCCTGCTGGTCCAAAAAGTGGGTAGGGGATTGCCACACTTCTGTTCATCAAGAGGGTGTGTTACATAAGCAAGGTGAATATCTTACATTTCCTGTTGTCAGCTTCCATTGTGGTTGCCTATGCTGTCCTGGGCAAGCAGAGCATATTCTTAAGTCACTGGTATCAGAACACTGCCACTTGCAAATACCCAAACTGGCTACACCATTTGCAAATATGTGTCCTCAGGACAGCTGAAAGTCCACAGCTCAGTTTGTCTTCTTATTTGCTATTTTCTTTTTTAGTTGTCAGCCACCAGTGCAGTTGCCCATTCAGGGCTTATTCTTATGTTCCTGCCAAGATCATAACCTCACTTTTAAGTATTCAAAGTGGCCATGCCATGAAATAGCCAATAGTGCAAAGCTCTGTTTGTCTCCTTATTCACTGTTTTCATTCAGGTTCTTCTACCAGTTGGTAATCAATCAACTTCTTTATCCTTTCTTCCAAAATTTAGGGCTCCAGTATTAACTTCTGTATCTGTGTCAAATGGTTTCTCTTTTTTATTATTGAACATGATCTGCGTAGCTTGTCTGCCTATTCCACCATCTTGCCCAAAGTCCACTCAAAGCAAGAATGATTTAAAAGTACCAATATCATATGTGGTTTGTGAAGCTAAAATTAGATTGTTCAAGTAAAGCTATTAGCAGAGGACATAACATATCATTCAAGTTTAGTAAATGTTAGCAGAAATTATTATTACATTTGTTGTGAAAATTGAAATGGTAGCTATGTATGTAACTCGCTTAACATTAAGCCTGGTGCCAAACAGACCCTCAATTAATATTAGTTCTTTTCTGTGCAATCAGAAAATGTGGATACAATTTGCATAGGACTTAAAATGGGCTTTCTCAAAAAAAATATCCTGTCCTAAAGAATACATAGTCACATATATTACAACATTTTCTAGATAGCCCTCTCATGAAGATAGATCAATATTCATCAAGATGACAGCTATTATTTCCTGACAAGAGAAAGAGGACCCCAAAATCCCCCCCAAAAAAAAAAATTAAGGACATGGAAAAACCAATTACTAATTTCATATGGAAACGAAAGAGATCTTGGATAAGCAGAGCACTTCTGAGGAAGAAAAACAAAATGGGAGGTTTTACACTCCCAGATGTTAAGAACTATTATACAGCCACAGTAGTCAAAACAGCATGGTATTGGTACAATGATAGAGAGATAGACTAATGGAACAGACTCAAAAGTCCAGATACAGACCCATCTATCTATGGGCAACTGATCTTTGGCAAAGTTCCAAAACCCATTAAATGGGAAAGAGACAGCCTCTTTAACAAACGGTGCTGGCAAAACTGGATATCTACCTGCAGAAAACTGAAACAAGATCCGTATCTCACCCTATACAAAAAAACAAATGCAAGCTGCATCAATGACTTAAATGTAAAACCCAAAACTATAAAATTCATCAAAGATAAAATAGGGGCAAATCTGGGAGCCCTAATTTATGGCATAAATAGACTATCAAGAATAATCCAGAATGTGCAGGAGGTAGAAGAGAAGTTAGATGCCTGGGACCTTTTAAAAATTAAATTCTTATGCACATCGAAAGACTTCATCAAAAGGGTAAAAAGAGAACCTACTGATTGGGAGAAAATATTTGCCTATGATATAGCTGATAAAGAACTTATCTCCAAAATCTATAGAAAACTTCAACACCTCAACACCAAAAAGACAAATAACTCAATTCACAAATGGGCAAAAGA